>NC_135306.1:105339799-105640778 GCF_048772815.1 Callospermophilus lateralis
CCTGAAGGGTATATCTTGTCCCTTCCTTTTTCTCTCTCTCCCCTACTTCTCAGCTGCTATGAAGTGAGCAGCTTTGCTGCACCATGCTCCCTGCCGTGACATTCCGCTTCACCCACAAGCCCCACAGCAATAGGGCCAAGTGACTCTGGACCCAAGCCTCTAAAACTGTGAGCCAAAAAAAGTCTTCCTTGCTTTTAATTGATTTTCTTGGGTATTTTGTCAGAGCAACAGAAATCTAACACACCTACTAAAGTAGATTTATTAAGTAAACCATTTAGTGTTGATAAGACAATAAAAATGTTGATTAAAAGTCCTGATCATCATTCATTAGTCATCATTTATCCAACAAGCATTTAGCACCCGCTATCTGCATGGTGTGTTAATTGTGCATTGTCAGACAAGATACTGCTCCTCCTTCAAGGAACTGGAAGTTTTCCAGTTGAAATAAAGCAACTTGACATTTCTGTCTAACACTATCTTGGATAGAAAAATGTATATCTATTATTGGCCTTTTGAAATATTTGAAAAGAAAATCAATTGCCATTCATTGAGTGCCAGATATGCACTGAGTTCTTTATAATTACTGGTTTGTTTCATATCTCCTCTCCACTTTCTCTGGAAGGTCAGCTCCATGTTTTGTTCATTGTGCTTCCTGAGGATGCCTGTCACATAGTAGATGCTCAACAAACACTTGTAGAATTCATCAAATGATTTATCTCTAACCTCTCAGCAATCCTGCAAAGTCAGTGTGATGATTTTTCTTTTGTTGCTTGTTTTTTTGAGACTAAGTCTTGCTAGATTTCCCAGGATGGTCTTGAGTTTGCAAGCTTCCTGCCTCAGTTTCCTGAGTAACTGGGATTAATGGATCTGTGCTTCCACAAGTGGCAATGATTATTTTTCTTTTGTTGATTCAGAAACTAAGACTCAGATTGAATAACTTGCCCAAGTTCTTGCTGCTCCAAGTGACTAAGCAGAGAATCAAATCCTAGAGCTGCCTGACTTTAAACGAGCTTCTGCTATAATCCTCTCCTACCACAGGTGCCTAGAGCCAGAAACACTAGGTTGAAGAAGTCTGAGATACAATGTGAATATGCAAGTGTGTTGGAGACCAAGAAATGGTTGGGCTGCATGGCATCTGAGTGTGAAAGGATGAGAATGCCACCCTGAGGATTTTAGCTAGATTTGGAAGGCACCGAGAAACGCAAAATTGTTGCTTATGTGAAATTGTGTTCTAATAAGATTAATCTAGCAGCAATCTACAAAGGAGTTTGGAGTTCAAAGAGGTGAGACCAGTTATTAATTCATAGTTCAGAGGGAGGTAGCCGGTCATTGAAGAGAGGTGGTGAAAATAAGAATGGATTGGAGGAGACCACTATGGTAGTGTACACCAGTAATCCCAACAACTTGGGAGGCTGAAGAAGGAGGATCACAAGTTCAAGGCCAGCATGAGCAACTTGGTGAGACCCTGTCTCAAAATAAAAAATAAACAAGACTGGGGTATAACTCAGTGGTATGGCTCTCCTGGGTTCAATCTCCAGTATTGCAGAAAAATAAAAATTAAAAAAAAAAAATGGAGAGAAAAACTGACAGAAAGTCCAGGGTTGAATATTTTTTCTCATATTCAGAACTTAGAGGGGAAAAAAGGAATAAAAAAAGGGACCTCGTGAAAATACAAGAGGCAGTTGAGGAAGCTTATCAACGGGTAGAGAGGAGGGGAGGAGAAGGAGAATAAAATTGTCTAGATTATGCTATATGTATATATGAATATATCACAATGAATCCCACTTTTGTGTAATTATAATGCATCAATTAAAATAATAAATAAGGAGAAGGAAGAACAGAAGCAGAAAGAGAATTGGAGAGAGGAGAGAGGAGAGGAAGAAAAGGTACTGGGAAATAAAATGCAGAAAATATGTTATATCTATGTATGAATATGTCACAAAAACCTCACTACTATGTATAATTATAATGCACTAATAAAAACATTTTTTTAAAAAATGATCAGGGGTCTGGGGTTGTGGCTCAGTGGTAGAGTACCCGCCCAGGACACATGCCTTAGCACCATATAAAAATAGGTAAATTAAAAATCCTAGAGGTATCATGTCCATCTACAACTAAAAAGTATATTAAAAAAAAAAAAAAAGATCAGGGATGTAGCTCAGCAGTAGAGTGCTTGTCTAGCATGTATGAGGCCTTGGGTTCAATTCTCAGCACGGGCGGGGAGGAGGAGAAAGAAAGAAAGAAAGGAGGGCTGATGTCAGAGTAGACTCAAATGCCCCAAATCTGGGAACCAAGCTACAGCTCAGAGATTGATTTGCAAGTAGGCAGGGCAGCTCCTCTGCTGGTCTCCTCTTGCTTCCTAGAGTTCCCTCCAGGTGGGTGGCAGCTGCTGTTGCAGGAACACAGCTTTAAAGCAGTCATCATCTTGGCAGAGCCTCTGGCTGGTCATTTCTTAAACACATATTTCTGGAGCACTTTGTATTATTATCCTCGCAGCATCGGCATCACCACTTATTTTGCCCTTAGTTCAATAAAATGCATTAAGCGCACACTGCGTTAGGGTCTGGAGATACAAGGAGAACAGAGGCACGGGACTCTGTCAGGCTTCCGAGTTCAATCTGTATGTGACCTCTGCCTTTCTACTTCTTCCACCATAAAATGGGAATAGTAATTGCACCTGTCCTACAGGATTGCTGTAAGGATTGAATAAGCTAGCATATGAAAACCAAAGAGAAATAGTGCCTGGGACGGAGTTAAGTGATTTGTAAGTGTTACTAATGTTATGTATGAGACAAAGACCTCTCCTCAAGGACACCATCAGACTTACATGGTCCAGCATGATGCTGCAACAATAATAGGTGTAAACACAAGGGACAAAATAATTATAAGGGGGAGCAATTCTTAAAGCAACCTTTGGTATTCTTCAACTTGATCCTTCCCACTGAGAGCCAAGCTCTTCTGTTTCCAAAGTTAGAGTTTTATCCCCATTCCCTGCCCCAGACTCCTCAGTGATAAATGACTGTTAAATCTACCCAAGTATCCATGGCCCTTCGACTTTCCAAGATCATGCAAGAGACAGAGCCCTGTTTAGTCTTTATTATTATTATTATTATTATTATTATTATTATTATTATTGGAACACAGGGGAGCTTTGCACTGAGCTACACCCCAAGCCTTTTCTATTTTGAGACAGAGACTTGCTAAGGTGCCTAAGCTGGCCACAAACTTGTGATCCTCCTGCCTCAGTCTCCTGAGTCCCTGGGAGTACAATGCCTGGCCCTTGTGTAGTTTTAGGGGTGACTTTTATCCCCTTATAACTCTGAAAATCTGCCAGGAATTAAATCTTTGCTTGGGACAAATGAGATTATGTTCTTTTTGGAAAAGAAAAAAAAAGACAATCTTCACTTCTCCCAGGACACAGATACTGGCCAGAGCACCTGCAAAGCAGATGAGCCTCTGAGACGCCCTCTTTCTTGTTCACTTAGGGGTGAAAAATTACCAGCAAGAAACCAATTAGCATCTTCTACAAGCAGGTCCCAAGCCTTCTGGAACCAATTCTTTTACTCCAGCCTCTGCACACAAGCAGCATCTGCTCTGAGATCTTGTGCTAATTGAGCCCAACCTGTACAGTTATCATTTGTTCACAAAGCCTCAAGAGAGAAGTGACACAGGGAGGGAGGGCTCTGTCCTTCCTTTGTCTCCAGCCAGGGGAAGGTAATCTGGAGAGGGGCTGATTGACCAAAGGAATCAGAGGTCAGTGCTGGAGAAACTACATCTAGGCACTGGAGTGGGAACAAAACACAATAAAAACGAATCTTTCTTGAACACTTATTATGCACCAAGAACTATTGTAACTTCTTATTTAGATCAACAGAATTAATCATCACCACAACTTTTCCAGTTGGGTGCTACTATTAGTTCCTACTTAAAAACTAAGGGAATGGAGGCACCAAAGGGTTAAGGACTTGCCAAAGGTGACACAGATAGAAGGGGAGTAAAGATTTAGGCCTTGACATTCCTGCTCCTGTCTCTGCACTCATAGTCACTACAGTGTATAATCAGCACTCTGTTATCTGTAGATTCCACATCTGCAGGTTCAGCCCATTAAAGATAAAAAATATTTTTAAAAAATATTTTTTAATTATCAATGAATCTTTTATTTAATTAATTCATTTATTTATATGTGGTGCCAAGGATGGAACCCAGGGCCTCACACATGCCAGGCAAGCTCTCTTACCACTGAGCCACAACTCCAGTCCCTCGAAGATATTTGAAAAAACATTGTACCTGTACGAACATGTAGAATTTTTTCTTGTCATTATTCCTTAAGCAATGCAGTACATTACCTATTCACTTAGCATTTACATTGTATTAAGTATTGTAAGTAATCTAGAGATGACCGCAAGTATACAAGAGGATGTGCTAGTTTCTATGCAAATATTGTACCATTGTACTTATAGGAACAGAGTATTCTTGGATTTTGGTATTTGCAGAAGATCTGGGGACTAATCCCTCATGAATTCCAAGAATCAAATGACTACTTCTCACCGGAGCTGTTTTTCTCAAAGAACTAAGTCAGCTGCTACATTGTAGCAAAGACTCAAGTCCAGTTGCTGCTGCTGAGGAAGGAACTGCCAGGCTCCTCTTCCTGACCTCCTGGGTATTTGCAGGAGCCCTTGATGTGCATCAGTGGGCAGGTGTCCTTGTAATTCAGTGGAGAGATGCAGAAGGAATAGAAGTCACCTTTGGAGAGCCCTGGTCTAACTCAGAATGGATGAAAAAGAGATGCACAAAGGTAAATCAAATCTGCCATTAGGGGCAAACTGCCCCAAACCCAAAAAACTAAATTTTTGAGTAGAACCTTTCACCCTGTGTCCCCCTAAAATCTTCCTGGACTCAAGATTCTTCCCTTGGATGAGAATTAGAAAAAGTTTCTCTCCCATGCGGCAGCTTCCACTCATCTTTTTTTTTTTTTTTTTAAGAGAGAGAGAATTTTAATATATATATATATATTTAGTTTTCGGTGGACACAACATCTTTGTTTGTATGTGGTGCTGAGGATCAAACCTGGGCTGCACACATGCCAGGCGAGCGCGCTACCACTTGAGCCACATCCCCAGCCCAGCTTCCACTCATCTTAACTCTACTTACTGGTAAAGCCTGACACCCTTCTTTCCTCACTGAAACAAAATTGCTTAGGTTCAAGTTCAAATGTCAGATTCTAATCCTCATATGTCTTGGAGTTTAGGTTTGCATGTTCAAGTGTCCATGGAGCCAGGCAGGTAAAATAAATAAATAGTGGAGGCATAATCCAATAGTGAGTGGCACAGCCTGGCCTGGCCTGGGGAGTGTACCTTTCACCTAAAGCTGACAGAATAAAAAGAAATGATGACCCAGTGCTGACCAGGCAAAACTCTGGGTCCATCACTTCAAAGCTCTTAGCTCCAGTAGGAGGAACTATGGGAGTGGACCTAGAATTCCTCCTTTCCAGTGAATTCCTTCATTGTAAGAAGAGGCACAGAAGATGAGCTTGGTGGGATGTCCCTGTAATCTCAGCTATTTGGGAGGCTAAGCAGAAGGATCACAAGATTAAGGCCAGCTTCAAGAAGTTAGTGAGGCCCATTTCAAAAAAACCAAAACCCCAAAACCAAACAAACAAAAAACAAGGAAGAAAAAAGCCTGTAGATATAGCTCAGTAGTAGAACACTCCTATGTTTAGTTGACAGTACTACTACACACACACACACACACAAAAAAAAAAAAAAAAAAAAAAAAAAAAGGGCGGGGGATGGTCTCTGAAGCCAGATTATATGATTTTGTGTCCAGTTCCACTGTTTATTGCTTCTACGGCTTTGGAATTATACATCTCCCTCTGCCTTGGTTTCTTAGGCTGCAAGATGGGGAAAATAATAGGACCCACTTCATTAGAGATGTTTGGGAAATAAAATAGATACAATGTACTTAGAATAATATCTGGCATATATTTGTGTTAGCAATTATTATTGCTGTAGTACATGTTATACATTTATTGCTGTTATAGACATATAATAATCTATAGTTTTGTATATAGGCTGATGGCAAGAAGGCAATCAAGAAGGGTTGTAGCTCAGAGGTAGAGCACTTGCCTAGCATGGGCAAGGTACTGGGTTTCATTCTTCCACATAAAAAACAAATAAAAAAATATAAATTAAATTCTAAAAAAAAAGAGAGAGAAAAAAATTATATTTGTGGGTGGGCATGGTGGTGCATATCTATAATCTCAGCAATTAGGGAGCCTGAGGCTGGAGGATTGCAAATTTGAGCAATCTAGCCAGACGTTGTCTCAAAATAAAAGTAAAAAAAGCTGAGAATGTGTTTCAGTGGTAAAGTGCCCCTGGGTTTAATCTCCATTAAAAAAAAAAAGACAAAAAAGTAATGATATTAGTAATAATGCATAACCCATATGTAGAAAGCTTTTGGGGAATGTATTCCTAAATGTATTACATACATTATCTTCACACTAAGCCCTAATTTATAGATGAGGATGCTGAGAAATAGGGAAGTTGATTTGTACAATAAAAAAAAAAAAAAGACACATAGGAATGGACTGCCTATGTTTAATTCATGCCCGTAAATTTTATGCCTGTATCTATGAATCTTACAAGAAGTTCTGGAGATCAAGAGTATTCTTTAAAAGAAAATTCTTCTAGTCTTTGTTTCCAGGTAACAAATCCTTTGGCTAGAGAAAGACTGCTTGGAGCCAAAGGAAGCAGAGAAACTTCAGTTGACAATTAAACAGTTGCTTAGCATTTGACATTTTATGAAGTGCTTTCTGGTTACTCCAGCTTCTTTTTGAAACCAGGTGCTGTATAACTAAACAAATAGTGATGTCACATTGTTTTTCTTGAATATTCTTTACCAATAAAACAGTGAGATACTCATTATGATCCCCATATTACCAATGGGAAAATTGAGACTGGAAGGGGATAGGTGACTTGCCCAAAGGTTACACACACGAGTTACGGCTAAGTGCAGGACTAGAACACAAACCTCCATCTTATTTGTACCTAGCCTTCCCCTCACTCTACTACCTAGAAGAGTTTCCGCCACAACCAGGGGAATTGGTCAAGCCGCCATGTTTATCACACTGCATTAAATGTCCAGGAGAATGCAGGGTATCCTGACTAAGCATTACTTACATGTAGAGAGACAAAACACACATGGGGAAACAGTTAACAATAGAAGGAATGTTCCAAAGCAGTATAATGGGAAAGAAAAAATCAAATTCTATGTAGAAAAGGAGTTTTGTGACTAAATAGAGGAAGCCAAATTGGAGAGAGGCTGCTGCCCTGCTTAGATGACAGCCCCATCCAACTGCAGTCCAAACACTAATGCATAGATTCCTTCATGTCACAAAAATCCCTTCTTTTTCTTTTTCTCAGGTTGTGCATTTGTGTTTCATTATGGTTTTTGACAAGGGGCTGGGCAAGTGTTGCCCTGCAATTCTTCTCGCTCGTGTTCTCTGCACTTTAATTTGTCAAGCTTCCTCATTACCTAAATTCTTTGGGCCAACAAGCAGAGTGGGAAGTTGGGCTGGGACATCACCTTCCTCCTCTTGCCCCAGCAGTGCCATCCCCATCTCCATTCAAAAGACCTAGCAGCTTCCATTGCAGTGTAGCAGCTCCCTTTCCCTCCAATATTAATAATTATGACATTAGAAGGGTGATCTGCTGCAATTCAGCTTTTCTATTTGCAGGCTGGTGGCTGCATATCAATGGCATGATTAGGCAAATGAAATCAGATTGGCACTGTTATGAAATATTTACATGGCCAGAATGCATATGCTTCAATCTCATTGTTCCCATTATTAAGCCATTTTATAATCTCATAACATTTAGACTCACACTTTGCATTTCTAATTAACTTGAGGAGTGACTTCGCTGGGAATTAATTGCAACTTGTGCATTCTTATACACACAAACTCGCTGAGAAACAAACTCTGGTTGGCAATCATGCAATTCACCCCCAAGATGGACCCTGAGCTGACTTCTGTTCTAAACCAGCTTCACTGTCAGTTGGGAAAAGTGGCTGGGGACATTGGTTTTCATTAAAATTGGGCTATAAATCACATGCAGGAACAGTCTGAGTGCAAGGGCTTCCTTTCAGGGACTTGCTCCCCCCTGAACAGCCTCTCACAAAAAAGCAGTTCAATGTGGAGCAGTGGTTTCCAGCTTCTGGGATTTCAGGGATCAATAACATTTCTAAAATAATAATAATAATAACAAAGATAAGGGATACCTAAATAGCTGTTCTATTGAGCTTTTATATTGCCTTTATTTAAAATTATTTATGCATGAAGAGTGTGGAATATATTTCACACTTCAGGATTAGTGAGTTAGCATTTGAATGTCCCTACTTAAAAGTCTATACTCTTGAAGTGACAGCCATTGGCACTTTAATGATCTTTATTTCCTATTAAGACCAGGATTTTGATATTGTGCACAATTGGTATTAGTAATGATTTTTCTTTTTTACTGGTGAAATGAATGGTGTTCGAGACAGGGATTGGTGAGAAATATTGACAAGGCACTTTCATGAATGAACAAGAAATGTGCTTTAAGCATGCCTAAACCCTTCTGAACAGAGTCCTTAGCCTAGAAATTTGCCAGGTCATGTTTTAGGAAGCTTGTACAGGAACTGGCTGCCTGATTCTGATTAAGGAATTATTTAAATTCACTGTGAGTGAATATGGCTTGCAAGATGCTGGTGGGAGCAATCAGTTCTTACCAGGGGAAAATTTTACACACCCTCAGCACAGTTCCAGGAGACACAATTGTGTGTGTGTGGTGTAGGTGCACACACGTGGGCTACTCACATCCAGTGAGTAAAAGCCAGAGATGCTGCTAAATATCCTACAATGCAGAAGACAGCTCCTACAGCAAAGAATGGCCCTCCCCAAAATGTCAACAGTGCTTAGGATTAGAAACCTTGGGAAAGGACAGAAAGCTTGGACTTTGTTGAATTCACAGAACTGGTGGCATGATTCTTTTTGCATCTGATTGTTAATGTTCACATGTGTGTCTGAATTGGTCTGTGCCTCTTACATTGTAATATATAACTGGATGATGAAGCTGTGGGGGGAAGGTGGAGATCCTTTTTCTATGTCCTCTATTGGAGCAGTTATAAATATCTATCAAAAAGAATCCAATAGGTGCCGGGGTTGTGGCTCAGTGGTAGAGTGCTCGCCTAGCATGCATGGGGCACTGGGTTCGATCCTCAGCACCTCATAAAAAACAAAATAAAGATATTGTGTCCACCTAAAACTAAAAAATAAATTAAAAAAAGAGAATCCAATAATGGTACATAATCAAGTTGTCACTGGTCAATTTGAAATTGATAGTGTAGATTTTCAGTTTTTTATTTTGTGAACTTTAAATTTTATTAGTTCTAGACATTATTATTATTATTATTATTATTATTATTATTATCAGCAGCAGTGGCAGCAATAGCACCGGGGATTGAACCCCCAGGGGCACTGTATTATTGAACTACATATTTAACTCTTTATATTTTTAATTTTGAAGCAGGTTCTCACTAAATTACTGAGGTTGGCCTTAAACTTGCAATCCTCCTGTCTCAGCCTCTTGAATTGGTAGGATTATAGGCATGCACTGTTCTCCACATCTGGCTGCTAGACTTTAATTTTTTTTTTTTTTTAAATTTAACATTGGAATTGAACCCTGGGCCTCACACAAACTAGCCAAGCACTTTCTACTGAGTTACAACCCCAGCCCATTTCCAGAATTTGAAAGAAAACATTTGGGGCTGTTGATATAGCTCAGTGGTAGAATATTTGCCTATCATGCTTAAGGTCATGGGTTTGATCTCCAGCACTATAATACAAATAAAAATGATCATCATCTACTATTGCTATTTGCTATCATTTAATAATGGAATAAAAGTTTTAATACCAAAAATATAACAGAGAACAAATTTTAAATTTTTCTTTGTTTTAAAAATTTTATTTTTTAGTTATATGGACACAATATCTTTCTTTTATTTTTATGTGGTGCTAAGGATCCAACCCAGTGCCTCACACATGCTAGGCGAGTGCTCTACCTCTGAGTCACAACCCTAGCCCTAACAAATTTTTCTTTAAACGGAACATGTTTAGCTTGTTTTTTTATTTTTCTCAACTACTTGCATTAGAATTTGCTCCTCTTTCCCTTTATGCTGGTTATTTAAAAGCAAATTTTGTTTTTGCTGTCTTTAAGGGATTCCTGGGTCCAGGTGCCAGTCTTGAAGGGGAACACATTTCCCTGAGGAGTCTGAGAAAATCTTCAGGCAGCCAAGCACAACTTCCAAGGTCTTTCCTGTACAGCACTGGAAAAACACAAATGGGACAAGTTTGTCAATTAACAACAAAAGTATATATGGTATACCAGCTGTTTCAGACCTTTTGCGCTTTCCTATATTGCTCTCTCATTTAAAGTCATCATAGTCCTTTGAGATACATTATTTCCATTTGACAGAAGAGAAAGTAGGCTTCAGTTATTGCTTAAAGTTAAATGGCCAATATGCGTTTCCCAGTATCTTCATCCACCTCTTTCTGGTCTTTCAAAACCTCAGAGGAAAAATACCTCTGGAGTGATTTGACTAAAGTTCTTTGAATAAATTCCCACTCCGTGTCTGAGGGAATCATAGGACTGAATTTTTTTTTTTTTTAATTTTAATATTTATTTATTTATTTTTTTTAGTTTTCGGCAGACACAACATCTTTGTTTGTATGTGGTGCTGAGGATCGAATCTGGGCTGCACGCATGCCAGGCCAGCGCGCTACCGCTTGAGCCACATGGTTTTAATGGATGACGAAGTCCAGAGATTTTCAAACTTAGATATTATAGATTAATAAATCTTTTAAAAACAATTGTAGATTTTGATTTTTCCAAGAAAAATTATTTTTAAAAAACTGTGCCACTTACTATCAATACCATTTAATTAGAGAAAAGACATTTTAATAGTAGGGGAAAATAGAAAGGATTTAATTTGTTCCCTTATTCATTTAACAAATATTTATTTATTTATTTATTTTAAAGAAAGAGTGAGAGAGAGGGAGAGAGAGAATTTTTTTAATATTTATTTTTTAGTATTTGGCAGACACAACATCTTTGTTTGTATGTGGTGCTGAGGATTGAACCCTGGCCGCACACATGCCAGGCGAGTGTGTGCTACCACTTGAGCCACATCCCCAGCCCTAACAAATATTTATTGAGTATCAATTATGTAGTTATCTTCTGTGTGTTGGTGATAAAACAGAAAGTGAGAACTTAAAGTCTTTGCCCTCTTGGAGCTTACATTCCAGTGGAATAACCTTAGAATAAAAGACAGTTCTAATTGAACTCTGAAGGATTCATTACAGGGGCTGGGGATGTGGCTCAAGCGGTAGTGCGCTCGCCTGGCATGCGTGCGGCCCGGGTTCGATCCTCAGCACCACATACAAACAAAGATGTTGTGCCTGCCGAAAAACTAAAAAAATAAATATTAAAAAATTCTCTCTCACTCTCTCTCTCTCTCTCCACTCTCTCTTTAAAAAAAAAAATTCATTACACTGTCCTAGTTATTCTCATATTAATTAATAAAAAACGTCCCATATCTCACTGGTCCAGAGACCAGCATCTGGGAACTCTGGTTCTAGCTCATTTGTCAGCTTCCAGAGACAGAGCACTGAAGTTATGGCAAAGGGAAGAAAATCAGAATAAAGATGAGGAGAATAAAGTTGAGGTATAATCTGGAGTTTCCTAGGATCTGGGTTCATGCACTGGTGGAAAGGAAGTGTGCAACTTCTGCACGGGGTGGGGGAGCCGGGGGGGTGGGTACTCTGAGCCTGATTTCTGTGTAAGCAATCCCTGGATCTTTGATACAACCAACAAGGTCATATTTTCCACATCACCTTGCTTTGACTGCTTTTGCAACAGCTTGTTGGTGAATCTGAAACCCTCCAGAGCAAAGGAGTATCCTTTCATCTGTCAGTCTGTGTAGCTCATCAGCAGCCCCGGGAGGCAACCCCTCTGTGGCACTCTGAGGGAAACTGAGCCTCAGGGAGGTCACCTGGAAAGAAAGAAACAGCTTTACGACCAAAACCCAGCTCTTCTCCTCTTTCAGGCTTGGATCTATTCATAAACCAGAAAGCTATTTTTGTTCAGAAGAGAAAAGGCAACAAACATATTCTCCATGGTCTCTGTAAGAAAAAACCTTCATTTTTATCCCCTTGACTGTTTGGATGTAACTCTTCAAAATCATCCTTCTCATTCTGCCTAAAGCAGGTGAGGATAGCAGGATAGCAGGTTTGCTTGGCTAATAGCTACTATTTCCAGAGTTGCCAATCAGGTTTGGAAAA
The DNA here is from genome assembly GCF_048772815.1 of Callospermophilus lateralis. Classification (NCBI taxonomy): domain Eukaryota; kingdom Metazoa; phylum Chordata; class Mammalia; order Rodentia; family Sciuridae; genus Callospermophilus; species Callospermophilus lateralis. The sequence continues at coordinate 105,352,176 of NC_135306.1, forward strand.
GGAAATAAAATGACTCAAACACTAAGAAACTCTATTAGAGGCAAGTAGGAGCACAGTGGAAGAGGCAGGGGCTCTGGAGGGAGGTCCTTCGGGCCACCCAAATCCAGAATGGAAATGAAAAAGCCAGACTCCTTGGCCTAGCCCAACAGTGGAAATAAATACCCAGTTCTCTCCACTCTGCGTGGATATGGTTCGTTTTGCTTTAGAGAAAGTAATTTCTGGCTGCCTAGGATCTTTAAAAGATATCGTCTCTCCTCTGTCCTCAAACAGGGCTGTGTCCACATCATTCCAGGTGGCTGCCATTAAAGATTGCTCTTCTTCCTCCAGAGTGATATACACTCTTGTTTCCTAAAGCAGAAGGTGTGCTCATGAATGTGCTTTTTCCAATCTATCTTCTCCAGCTGAGTGTGGTGCATGCACAGGTCTGACTGAGGGAACCCATTCATTTTTTAAAATATATTTTTAGTTGTAGATGGACACGATACCTTTAATTTATTTATTTTTATGTGGTGCTAAAGATCGAATCCAGTGCTTCACACATGCCAGGCGAGCGCTCTACCACTGAGCCACAACCCCAGCCCCCCCATTCATTTTTCTTTGTTAGCTATGCCAAGAAGTGCTACTGCCAATAAGGGTGATTAGGTGACAATACAAAACAGTGGTCAATACCAAGATGTTTCTGTTTGGTACTGAGAAATGTGAACTAACACTTTTGAGGAAGATGTATCTCCTTTTATTTTTTAGGCTAAGGTTAGAAATAAATTGGTGTTTACTGAGCCCATAACAACTGAAAATAGTATGAAGAATCCTAGGAGGTGTGGTTGGGATATCCTGAGCTTCCAGGGAAACCTGCTTTGGGCAGAATGAGAAGGATGATATTATGTAAACCAAAAGGTAATCTTTTATGTGTAGTATTTATTATGCTGCTTAAGATCTATAGTATGGATGTAAAACTTAGTTTCTGACAATAAGAATTGGATGAAAGGCCTGGGGTTGTGGCTCGGTAGTAGAGCACTTTCCTGGCACTTGTGAGGCCCTGGGTTCAATCCTCAGCATCACGTTAAAAAATAAATAAATAAACAAAATAAAGGTATTGTGTCCATCTACAACTAAAATGTAAATAAATAAATAAAATATAAGATCCATTAACAACTTAAAAAAAAAGAATTGGATGAATTAATCAATCAATGAATGCATACAGTATGCATTTCAGTTCTGCGTTATTTGGACCACAGCTGGAATATTATGCTCAGTTCAAGGGAGGTATTCTTTAAATTCAGAAATCCATAATCATGAGTGGGCTAAAGAAATAATGGATTATGATGAAGAGTGAAAGTTTCTCTGGTATTCATTTTGAGGGTAAGAACATTGAGAAGAACACAGAGCTCTTTGTTTTTGTTTTGTTTTAATATTGGCAAGACTTTTCTGTGACAGTGTAGTATTTTTCTAGATGATTCCAGAGGTCAGAATAGGAATGACTAGTAGAGGTTATGTAAAAGTAAACTGAGGCTTCATATGAAAAAGATATTCAACTGCCTTGGAGGTTTCAGATGGGTGGTTGAACCAGATACATTTTAAGGTCTTTCCTGCTATGAGATTGTGTATGTGTGTGTGTGTGTGTGTGTGTGTGTGTGTGTGTGTGTGTAGAATATGGCCTTCCTCTGTACCCAGATTTTTTAAATTTGTTTTTTAATAAGGAGAATATGAAGGAGACCATTCTCTACAAGTATAGCATTTGAGGGAGTGTGAACATGGTTCATATGTAGATGCACTCATGAAGGCACATGAATACATACTAGTATCACCTAATTTGTTTAAGCACTTATCCCAGGCTAATGTTACACAAACCATTTTACTGTGCATTGTCTTATGTTAAGCTCCCAACCATCCTGAGGAGAGAGGATTTATTCATGTCCTCATTATACAGATGAGACTGAGGCTCTGAAAAATTACAGATATGGAGCTGGGGTATAGCTCAATTGGTATAGCGCTCGCTTAGCAGATGTGAGGTACTAGGTTCAATCCTCAGCACCACATAAAAATTTTAAAAAAAGGTATTGTGTCCATCTACTATAAACAAATATTTAAAAAAATATCACAGATATGCCCAAAGGCACACAGCTAGGTAGCACGGAATGTACACCCCTGGTGTTTGATGATCATCCTCATAAAGGAGGTTATACGATATTTATTTAAGCACAGACTGTATGTATGCTAAAGGCCAATATCACATAAATACCTACTGTCACTGTGGTCAATCACAGCTCATCTGATGATGATGGGGAAAAGGAGGCTTGGCTTCTCTTCTAGTGAGGGTCTATCCCTCCCTCCTTTAAGATCCACATGCAACCACCAAGACTTCACAGCCCATGGTCACAGTAGGCCATGAGATTCACCTGGGGTTTCCTGACCATGACCCATCAAGTAGTGCAAACCACTTCAGGTTGTTTAATTGATGAAGTGGTTGGAGTTTTCTGTGACTTATTAGTTCTTTTTGGTATTGGTGCATTTTGAGCCTGTATGTCTATGTGCGTGTGGGCTTTTTGGTTTTGTTTTCCTAATAGCAAATGTTGGCATAGGCATAACTGGACTCCTTCCAGCAGGCAGAAGCCTCTAGATGAATGAGGATGGCTAAATGAGAGGACATGCTTTCCATAATCTATCTCAAACAATCACTTAATGGGCACAGGAAATTTCTGCGAAATGGGTGAATAGCCGTGGGTCCATTTTCCCAGCCCCTCAATGAAGTAAAGCCTGCTGGCTTTTAAGATCCAGGCAGCAAAAAAAGGGGGTCTTTATCTTCACACACCAAATCTGTGCAGCAGTAAAGTGCAGGCCCTGACAGGAATTTCAATTATTTAATCAAAAAGAAAATGAAAGAGGTCTTAAGTGTTGTGATTCGAAGACAGCCTTTTCATAGACCAATCTAGTGTGCGCTCACATTGAATATGAAGCAAAATGGGAAGGAAATTAAGGCAGCTTCGGCTTAAATCATGTGATTGCAAATAGTAAATTAGTTTCTCGATGTTTTCATTTAAGTGTTTAAGTGGAAGGTTTTATTCCTAATGTAGTGTTGTGACACAGAAGAGAACCCTCGCAGACTCCAGCTTCCCCATCCTCGCAACGGCGATGCATTTGCCCTGGGGAGGGAGAGGGAGGAAGAGAGGCTACGGTGCGGAGAGCAGGGAAGCAAAGCCGCAGTCACGTTAAGGCGCTTTTGTTTCAAATTGCTACCAAAGTACGCTTTCACAGCAAACTCATTAATCGAGCAGATGAGCAACGTCTGTTGAAAATGTACTAAGCGAAATGCATTTAATTTGGAAGGGAAATCAGGAGCTGCATTAGTCAGAGCGTATAAATGGCAACATCATCCATTCGGCTGTTGTTTTGTTTGATGTGGATTCGCTGAGTTTGTACTTAGAGGTTAGGCAAAAATGGTCAACATTGCGCTTGAGAGACAACAAGACCCTCTGGCTTTCAAGGCTTCTGGATGGCTTTGCTGGGGGCTGGAACCCAAGCCTGCTGTTGTGATAGGAGCAAAGGTCACAAGAATCTCTTGGGAAAGTACTAATTGGGTTGGATTGAGTTGACCTCCGACTGGTGCAACAAGTAGCTAAGGGTCATTTCTTTGCAAATGAGCATCCCTTTGTGTTTGTAATTAGCTTTGATTATTCGTGTGGGAGCTTATAGCTGTGCACAGCAGGGTCTGTCAGGCTATGGGTTCATGCATACACCAATAGTGAGTGGACTTTTAATATCAAATTAGGCAATAAGGCCTGGCATCTTTTGAGAGTTAGATTGGCCAGCACCGCTGGGAAGAGAGTATGTTCTTAAAATGGCAACTGTCTGACTCTGCTATGGTCACCTCCTGGCCCTGACTCTGCCATTGCACATTTCAGTTCATTCATCCAAGTCCCACCTCCTCAAGGAAGTATTCCCACTTCAGGCCAAGAGATCATTTTTTTTTTTTTTTTCTCAAGACTTCTAGAAAGTTTTTGTTCTCTGTGGTTGGGTACTGAGCATATATTAGCTTTTACCATTCTTCAGCTTCCTGTGGTTGAATATTACTTTCATTTTTTCCCCCATAGGGGAAATTTCTAACAACTAAGGGAAAAAAAAAAAAAAAAAAAAAAGAAAAGAAAATAGTATGAGGAACCCTATAGATCCACAACCAGAATTTAATAGTTATTACTCTTCTGTCCTATTGAGTTCATCTTCGCTCAACCTGAGGTTTATTTAAAGTAAATTCAGACAGTAATTTCACCCAATTTCTTAAGAATGCACTTCTTTGTTTTAAAGGACATTTCCCTCTATATAACCATAATGACATTATCACAGCTAAAAAAATTGACATTGATACCTTAATATAATTTAATACCTAGTCTATATTCAAATTATCCCATTTCTTAAACTCATTCTTTAGGTTTGGTTTGTTCAAAGCAGACCCAATCAAGGCGCACACATGGTGTGCGCTTTTGTCTCTGACCTTTCTAGTCCTCATTTTTATCTTCCTCATGACTTTGCTTTCTTGAAGGAAATGGGGAATTGACCCATCAACATTGGAGCTCCTGGATTTGTTAGTTTCCGTGCAGTATAATTTATCTTGTTCTTTTATCCTTTGCATATTCTTGAAGTTATGTCTAAATCTGGTTGTATTCAGATTAAATATTTTGTTCCAAATACAGTATAGGTACTTCAGTTAGCATCATAATAGGGGACACATTTACTATGTGGTTGTCCCACTGTTGGAGATGCTAAGCTGGTCACTGGACTGAAGTAGTAGTGGCCCGATCGCTCCAAATAAGGTTATATTTTCTTTTTAAAAAGATCTCTGCCCCATAGAATGATCTTTTTACAGGATGCAAAATTTCAGTTTTCCCAGTTTCACAGCCCAAATCAAGCAAGGGTGAGGGATTCTGCATCAGAGAGCTTTCTATTTCTACAGCACCTAGTGGTGCAAAATATGTAGTAACATTTAGTAAACAGTAGTTAGAGTAAATGAATGAATAAACATATACACAATATTTTAAGTTATGGAATTTAGAAAATTAATGTAATGAGAAATGCTGCAAACCTGGTTGTGAACTGATGTATTTGTGAAAAGGCCCACCACTCTCAAGAGTCACAAAATGCTAAAATTTCACTGAATGTGGAGAGATTCAGGTTTTCTACTCTCAGCTGTGTCACTGGTTTGCTATGTGCCTTTGAACAAATCACTTATATTTTCTCTGGAATTTATTTGTACAAGAAGGAATACAAAAAGAAAAAAATTGGGGCTGGGATTGTGGCTCAGGGTAGAGCGCTCGCCTAACATGCCTCATGAGGCACTGGGTTCAATCCTCAGCACCGCCTGAATATAAAATAAAGATATTGTGTTCACCTATAACTAAAAAAAAAAAAAAAAAAAGAAAAGAAAAAGAAAAGAAAAATATCTCTAACGATCTATCAGCCTGGGCATTCCAGGATTCAAAAAGATGCAAAGAACCATATAAGCCAAATATTGGAGTCTGCTGATCTTAAACCCACTTGAATCCAGGTTTTTCCTGTATATTCTAGTCTGGTGGTATTCAGTAACCTTGAAGGTTGTCATAGCAGCCACCCTCGTACAGCTTGCTATCTGTTCATCATTGAACTCTATTGCTACCTAAGATTGGGATCTCTGCCCCATTTGATATTGAATTAGAAAGGTGGCCAGGGATTGATTAGTCTGCATGCCATTTTATAGATGATGGAAAACACTTGCATTTTTCCCAAGAGAAGTAGTATCTTTCAGGCTGGCTATTTCATCCAGGCATGCATTTATTCACTTATTGATTCAGTCAGTTAAGCTGTACCCTTAAGTCCTCATCAAGTGCTGGTTATTACAGTAGGTGCTTAGGATATGACTGCTCCTCCTTACATAGAGTTTACAGTCTAGAGAGGGAGACAAACAATTACAGAGATAGCTATAATACTATAGGAAAAAAAAAAAACCACCAAATTTTATATCAGCAGCATGTGGTAGCACAGATGAAGGTCCCTAAGCCACCTGGTGGCATCAATGAAGGCTTCTCTGAGGAAATGATTTCTCTTTTGGAGGTGCTGTGTTAGCTAAGAACTGTATAGGAGTGAGCCAGCGTTGGTGTGAGAGATGGCTAGAGCAGTAACTGTCCTGGCATGGGAGTAGCATATACTAGACTCAAAAATGAGAGAGCAGGACGTGTTAAAGAGTTTAGAGCCTTGGGAAACCACCAAAGCATTTATTGTGCTATTGTTTACATAAACAACCAAAGGATTTTAAGCATAAACTGACAGATCTTCTTCCATTCCTTCTCCTCCTCCTTTTTGTGCTTTTTGGGTGCTGGGGATCCAACCCAGGGCTTTGATCATGCTAGGCAAGTACTTTACCAGTGAACTACATCCCAGCCCAGATTTGTATTTTTGAATCATCCCCTTTGACTAATAAGAAAGGATTGGATGAGTTGGGGATGTAGCTCAGTGGTAGAGCACTTGCCTAACATTGTATGAGGCCCTGGGTTTGATTCACAATGCCACAAAAAGAAGAAGGGGAGGGGGAGGAGGAGGAGGAGGAGGAGGAGGAGGAGGAGATTGGAAACAATGACCAAAAACAAGAAGAGAGAGAAACTATTAACATTTCAGATCATACCAATACCATGAAATTTACAAGATTTACACCAAGTATGCCTGTGATCTCAGCTACTTAGGAGGCTAAGGGAGGAGGATGGAAAGTTTGAGGCCAGCCTGGGCAATTTAGCAAGAACATCTCAAAGTAGAAAATAAGATAGCTAAAGGTGTAACTCCTTGAGTTCAATCCTTAATGCCATAAGAATAAATTTTTAAAAATCCTTAAAACCATAGCCCATGTTCTGAGCTACTTTTGCCATGCTGATGTCCATTGAAAGTGATTAATAAATGTTTGTGGCACAAAGAGGTGGTTATTTGTTGACTCAGTGGATTTATATCTAGAAACACCAATAGTTTACTTTCTGGATTTTCCAGTACCTTTCCTCTATTCTTGTGAAGAGAGAAATGGGATAAAAATTCCTAAAATAGGGCTGGGCTTGTGGCTCAATGGTAGAGCGCTTGCCTAGCATGTGTGAGGCACTAGGATTGATCCTCAGAACCACATAAAAATAAATAAATTAAAAAAAAATGTCTATCAACAACTAAAAATTTTTTTTTAAATTCTTAAAATATTACCACTCACGGTTATAGCTCTGCTCAAAAAACCTTCATTGGTCCCCTACCCCAACCTTATTTTTCTCCAAATAAGAACAGTCTTCTGAGTATCTTTGAAAGTATTAATTGATAAGATGCTGACCATACTTCTAAATACTGCCCAAGGTCTCCACTGTAGAGATGCTAACCTCAGTATCCTGCAATCCATCACCTTCTATCCTCTCGGAGCGCCTGCACATGCTATTCACCTTAGTTTCACCAACTCCCTCCTACGTGTCCTGACCTTCTGGATTCTTGAAGGTCCAGCTCCAGTCCCACAAGCTGCATGAAGACTTCTTGCAATTATTATATTTGATAGATTTTAATTTTAAAAATTAAAGCAATGATGGAGGCTTATTTATGAAAAATTATAAATAGAAATGTGGTTTGGTGGAAAGATCCTAGTCTTTGGACCTGGGTAAGCCTGGATTTAAATGTCTCTTCTGCCACTTACCAGCTGTGTGGTCTTGCAAGGTGCCTCTCTGAGTTTTACTTTCTTCAAATTCAAAATCAAATTAATTATATCTACATGGCAATGTGGATTAGTGAGAACATATTAAAGCCCCTAATGCAATGCCTACTTAAAGGGCAAGTGCTAGAAGCCATTATTCTTATTCTTTTTGAAATTTTAACTTTTTTTACTTTTAGTTTTGAGATAAGGTCTCCCTAAGTTGCCCAGGCTGGTCTCAAACTTGCAATCTTCCTGCTTCAGTCTCCCAAATTGCTGGGATTACAGGCTTGTGCCACCATGTCTGGCTTAGAAGCTATTCTCCATTTTTTCCCCCTACATTTTTTTTATTGGTGCTTTATAATAGTACATATTGGTAGGATTTTTTTGTTACATATTCATACATGCACACAACATTTTTTGTTACATATTCATACATTCTCACAACATTTTTTTGTTACATATTCATACATGAGTGGTTGGTTCCATTGCTTTTGAGACTATGGCAAGGGAGCATAAGAAGTTATTATACTTTTTTTCTTAAATATTTATTTTTCAGTTTTTAGGTGGACACAATATCTCCACTTTATTTTTATGTGGTGCTGAGAATCGAACTCAGTGCCCCATGCATGCCAGGCGAACATTCTACCACTGAGCCACAACCCCAGCCCAAGAAGCTATTACTCTTAATACTAATTAAGATTTTTATCTTGCTAGACAATTTTCAAAGTTCTTCTGCCATTTCTACTATAAAATAGTCCTTACACCAGGTCTCTGGGGTAGATGACATTGTCCCTATTTTGCAGATAGAATTCTAAAGATATTCTGAGCCTCCAAGAGTTAAGTGACCTACTGAACTACAAGAGTATTGTTCATACATCATTTGCATGAGAATCACCCGGGGGTCTCTGATATGACACAGGTAGGGGTATAAAATGCCCTCTGTAGAGTACAGTTTGGTAAAATCTATTAAAATTACAAATTTGGGCTGGGGGTGTAGTTCAGTGGTAAAGTGCTTGCCTAGTAAATGTTAGACCGGTTTGATCTCTAGCACAGCAAAATAAAAATAAATAAAATAAAAATTACAATTTTGAATTGTAGAAGTTCTCACAGATATATTTGCCCCTGTGCAAAATGACATAGCCATATGATTATTTATTACAGCACTGTTTGTAATGAAATTTATCAACAGGGACTAGTTAAATGAATCATGGTATATACATTTTACAAAGTTGGTAAATAAAAAGCAAACAATCAAAAAAAAAAAAAAACCCCAAAATGTAGCATATGCTACCCTTGGAGCAAAAGAGAGAGGAAGTCCTTGGTGCTATTGTTGTTTGTTAGTTTTGTGTGTTTTGGGTTGCATGATGTTAGGTGTGTGTGTGGGTGGGAGTGTGTGTATGTGTGTATGTGTGTGTGTTTGAAAAACATATAAGCCTTCTACTTTTCTTATATTACTTTGATCTTCCTACTTTTTTGCCTTATCTCTCTAGACTGTTTCATACAGAGCCTAGTACATGGTAGAAACTCTATAAAACCTCTTTGCCTTATTATTTTCCCACTTATCCCATACCAGAAAAAAACAGATTCAGTCTTGATCTTATTTATGTATTGTCTGGGTACTGGAGATTGAGCCCAGAGACATTTAACCACTGAGCTATAGTCCCAGTCCTTTTTGTTTTTTATTTTAAGGCAGCATCTCATTAACTTGCTTAAGGCCTTGATAAATTTCTGAGGCTGGCCTTGAACTTGTGGTCCTCTGACCTCATCCTTCCAAGCCACTAGGATTACAGGTGTGCACCATTGCTCCCAGCTTGCTCTTATTTTCTAATGTAATGTTTTTGACTTCTTGCTGAAGGAAAATAGGAACATGAAAAGTATAGTCATCCAATAAGAAGATGTTTAAAATAAATTTTAAGCTATCTTCTGGAGCTAAATAGAGATTCTTTACTTCTACCCAGGAGAACACGCCCCTGTTGCTCATCACCTGCCTATGTTCTTTCCTTTTTCTTTTTGGAATGAAACTCTTTCTAGAACTATATAAGCTTAAATTTACAAACCAACATGGAGTCAGATTTATTCATTACTCCCATCCATGGTAGCTCTAGAGATTTAAGATTGATCATTTGGACTTGTATTTATCAGCTAGCCACCAGCTCCATCACTACCATCATCACCACTATAACCACTACCACAGGGTTAGACAGCTTTCCATTGGTGTAACAATACCAATGATCAACTTTGAAATAAGAAAGGTTTATTTTGGTTCACATGTTTGGTCCAGGCTTGGTTGGTTCCATTGCTTTTGAGACTATGGCAAGGGAGCACTTAATGACAAGAACACTTGAAGGAAACTGCTCATCTCATGACATCCAGGAGGCATAGAAACATTTCCAGTACCCTAACTTCCTCCTAAATTTTCACCACTTCCCCACAGTCCCACAGGCTGGAGACCAAAACCTTCATCACATAGGTCTTTGGGGGGCATTTCAGAACCAAACTATAACAACAAGCATCATCACCATCACCCTCATCGTTGGCAACAACAGCTGTAGCAACAACAAAAATTAGAGCAGTTTGACTTACAAAACATTGGCAGTGTGCCAAGGACTAAGCAAAAAGCCTCATGTACATTATGTGAAGTACTCCTCAAAACTATTTTACAAGATAGTAAAATCTGAATTTTACAGATGAAGACAATAGAGCTTGGAGGGGTTAAACAAAATTTCCAAAGTCATACAAGTAGTATATAATGGTGATAGAGCCAGATCTCTAGATAGATCTGATCCCAAACTATTTACCAGTAGAAATATATACTTCCCTCATGGCCTTGAAGTAAAGATGGAAAATGTGCATTTTCTCTCCCTCTCCCTCTCTTTCTCCAAAATCAAAATATCAAAACATCCTTTCTAGTATTTTAGGATCTAGCTATCATATGTCAGGTATGAATTTAAAAACCCTCCAACCAGAAGAATTGGGAGGACTGGATTCTCAAATTAAGATCAATAGTTTCAAGTTTCATCGATGATGAGAAAAAAACAGACTCTATCATTGCTTTTGTTTATTTTTCAAAGATAATATTGTGGAATGCACAGAGTGTGGACTCTGGGGCTCGATAATCTGAGTTCTAATCCTAGTAATCAAGCTGTGTCATCTTGGGCCCATGACTTTACCTAGGTGACTTCCTTATTTCTTTACCTATAAAGTAAGAAGAGTTGTAATAGTCAAATGAGAAGGCAGAACAAAATATATCTTGTATAATATAAATGCAAGAAATCCACTTCATTAACCAAAGAACCATCAACTGTAAACAAACAAAATCCCATTTTTTAGAGACCTTTCATTAGGTAATTAGCAGAATCATTCCTAATTTCTGGGTGGGGTTGTGGTAATTAACTTTCTGAAAACATATATGATGTATATGAAAGTAAACAGTTTGTATATCTTTTACTGAGGAATAAAAGTTAATGTCCCTTGAAGGCAAATATCAATCACAAACAACTATGTCCTAATTTGGGCCCAAAAACTTATGAAGAAGAGCTAAAATCCTAATAAAAATATAGCACATTTTTATTTGGACATGTTCTTGTTAAAGTAAAATAATTATTTTTCCTTTGTGCTTGTTTTTTGAAAATTCAATGTTATTTATTTTTTAAATAAATATCACTTTTATATGATGCATGCTCAAAAAATTAAAAAAAGGCCTGGTATGGTGGTGCATACCTATAATCCCGGTGGCTCAGGAGGCTGAGGCAGGAGGATTGTGAGTTCAAAGCCAACCTCAGCAAAAGAGAGGCACTAAGCAACTCAGTGAGACCCTGTCTTTCAATACAAATTAGGGCTCAGTGGTTGACTGCCCCTGAGTTCAATCTCTGGTACCCACGAAAAAAAGAAAAAAAGAAAGAAGGAAGGAAGGAAGGAAGGAAGGAAGGAAGGAAGGAAGGAAGGAAAGAAAATACAAAAAGGTGTGCAGGATAAAAACCTTTTTACCAAGGCCACAGGATTTTGGTTGATAGAAATAACTAATATTTTAAGTTACTTATATTTCTTTCCAGAGGCATACATAGCATATATAATAACATTTGTATAGTTTTTGCCTCTCCCTCCACCTAAAACAAATAATAGCATTTTGTACTTTGCTTTTTTCACTTTTCTTGGACTTCCTTTCATTCTGAGTTTCTATAATTTAGCCATAATGGGCGAATCATACATTTTGAATAAATTTCAATGTGCACTTTTAATTTTGATATAAATTATCAAATTATTCTTCATAGAGGAATTTAATTCTTTGCATAAATATGAGAGTACTCTTTGCATAAATGTATTTTCTTTACCACAGATTTATCAACATAGTAGGTTATTAGGTTTTTAAAAAATTTTTTTAGCTTGACAGGTGGAAGACATTTCCTAGTATAGTTAATTGGTGTTAGTCTTATTACTTGTATCTTTACAAATGCTTAAGAGTCACTTATAGTCGTGTTTTTTTTTTTTTTTGTTTGTGTGTGTGTGTGTGTGTGTGTGAATTGTTTCTTTCTGTCTTTTGCCTATTTAAAAATTGTGCTCTTGATGAGTGTAGTGGCACATGCCTGTAATCCCAGCAGCTGGGGAGGCTGAGGCAGGGGGATCACAAGTTCAAAGCCAGCCTTGGCAATTTATTGAGGCCCTAAGCAACTCAGTGTAAAATAAAAAAATTAAAAGGGCTGGAATGTGGCTCAAAGGTTAAGTGCCTCTGGGTTCAATCCCTGGTCCCAACAAACAAACAAAAATTTGTTCTTAATCTTTTTTTCTGGACGATTTGTTCCTACAAATTTTATATATAACAAATTACCCATGTCTGTGATGAGTTGAGTCTGCCAGTTTGTCATTTGCTTTTAAATTTTGCTTATGATCATTTTTTGCCAAACAGAATTTTAAAAAATTAATTCAGTTCACTTTTATCATTCTTTTCTTTTCTCATAACATTTAAGTTTTTATATTATATACCAAATTGCTTTCCTTATTTTAATCTTATTTAATAATACCTTTCCAATATTTTTCCTTCTGTTTTTTTTTTTTTTTGAGATATTTTTAGTTGTAGATGGACACAATACCTTTCTTTTTCTTTTTTCTTTTTTTATGTGGTGCTGGGGATCAAACCCAGTGCCTCACGAATGCTAGGCAAGCTCTCTACCACTGAGCCAGAACTCCAGCCTTCCTTCCGGTTTCTTTTATAGTTATGTATCATCTTGGTCATTGTAAGAAAAATTCAACATTATCTCCATTAAGTGACAACATAAGCACCTTTCTTTTCTTTTTTTCCCTTTTCTCCTCTAGCTTCATTGCATTTATAATGGGATTTTTTAAAAATAAATTTTGCTTTATTAACAGTATCTTCAAACAAAAAGTGTAAACAGCTCAGCTTTCTAACAAAAATCCAGCAAACATTTAGACTCATGCACAAAGTCCTTTTGGGGAATGCCTATAAGTTCACCTTTGTATTCCGTAATAGAGTTTGAAAGGGACTTAGAATCTCTAGCACTTGAAACTCACAGTATATAATAATAAACATATATAAATATGTAGCATAAACATAAATAAACATATAGAAATAAAAATTAAAGGGCAATTCAAACCCTTTTATTTCAAAACTATGCATATTAGTTTGGTATTATTATTTGAAGTTTATTGTGTCAAGTCTAATCAAAGAATTTAGATGGTTTGGAGTGGAAGAAAAGGACATTTAAAAGGCATTCTGTTAGCTTATTTACTTATTTTTCCTAGTAAAATATCTGGCTACTCTTTTAGGATCCTATGGGGAAAATAGTGTAATGCTAATAAAAGACCCAATAAAGACCATCGTCATTCCATCATATATCTTTCAGACAGGATCTTCCATATTTCAAACTTTTAATTTTCTATTCCATGTCTTCTTTTCTATCACTTTATGAAGCATGTTTTGAATTGAGATGACAAAGGCAGCATATAGAACATCAAGAGAGAAATGAAATGAAAGTTTTTAGTTGTACACATTGACCCAGTCCTGCATGAGAAAATTGGGTGGATTTACTCCTTTTTACATTAGTAACACTATGGTTTGAATATCAAGCCTTGAATGTGTTCTCCTGTGGGCTCACATCCTAATTTCCAGTGCAAAAGCATTATTTTTGAAGATGCATTTGCTAGAAGCAGTCAGCAACTCCTGTTCTTTTTGTAGACATGTCATCCACTTTGGTAGTGCTTAAAATAAAGTACTCAGATAGAAGGCAAGTTGAAACAGACAACAAGCAATATAATACAAAATGTTATGAGTAAAGTGTGTTACTCAGATCCTTCTAAAATACACTTCCCCCTTTATTTTGAAGGCCATGGTATAGGCAACTTGGCTAATGGAACCAGTCTCTTCCTTTGATCATCAATAAGGTTATCTTTTCGGGAAACTAAGTCCCAGCTTAGATGACAGTTTTAGCTGAGACTGACATGAAAGAGAAAGGGACTGTTTAATTATTAGTTCCCTGAAAAGCATGTCTTTTTTCTCTTTAAATTAATAATTCTTCAGCTGAAACCATAAGCATGAGTGCCATCAGATCTTTCAGGTGGGGAGGGGAGGAAATTCATTTGATCTTTATTTTTATTTATTTATGAATTTTACTCTGGGCAGTGTGCAGTATCTGGCTGCATGTGTCCGCCTTAAAGATGACTAGAGCCTGCTGGTCTTGGGTGATTTTTGTCAAATGAAAATTTTGAAAAATGCAATGTGGGTGCATCTATCTAACCTCCCAAGTCTTGAAGAAAGCTTGGGAAGGTATGTGGCAAGGAGCATCACATACAGTAGGTGCTCAATGAATGCTCAGAGCAATGGAATAAAATGGATGGATGAGAGTAAGACTGAGAATGTTCAGCAGCTGCTTTCCATTTCTCTGTGTGTCTGTCTACATTTGAAAGGAGTAACAGAGACTACCGCAATTAACTACACATGTGCTGTACAGTACAGTAGCCATGAGCACGCTGTGGCTATTGAGCACTGGAAATATGGCTAGTGTGAGTAGAGTATATACACTGGAATTCTGAGAATTTAATATGAAAAAAGGAGTGCTAATAATATTTATATTGATTACATGTTGAATAATAATATTTTTGTACTTCGGGATTAAATGAAATACATGAATGTCTCATCTGTTTCTTTCGCCTTTTAAAATATGACATACCGCTTTTTAAATTTGATAAGCAGAAAATTTAAAATAACCTATATGGGTCATATTATCTTTAGAGGCCAGCAATGGCCTAGACTTCAGAGACAAATCAGGCAATGAAACATCTCTGTTTTTAAAGGGGAAATAGCTTCTCTGCTCCCTTTTTCTGCTGCAGACAATCTCTACTCCCTAAAATATAACACTGAATCCCCCATACTGGGCTCTCCCGGGGCCTACGCGGGTTGGGGGTAGCGAGAGCACGGAGCGAGGGGGCGGGGGCGATGCTGCCAAACATCAATCGCTGGCTTTGCAAGGCTTCTCCCTCCTACCATAGGAATAAAAGAGAGGGGCTGGAGACCCCGGCGCCCGCCTTCTCCTCTTGGCGGGAGGAGGACAGGCCAGCCAGAGCTGTGCGCTGAAGTCTGGGCTGGTTTTAATAACTCTAGCATTTCCACCCCCCCCCGCCCCCCGCGGTTCTGACCTGGAGCCCCGCCACTGCGGAGAAACTTTCTGCCGTTCCGAACCCGCCATGCAATTTCCCTGGATCTGGCTCTAAATGCAACGTGAGGTCAGGACGGGACTAGAATCTTGAGCACGAACCTTCTGCATACCCTGCCCATTGGTGCGCACGGCTCAAGCTCCAAGTGCCGGCTGTGTTAGCAGGGCACCATGGGCAAAAGCGGTCTCTCCCTCGGGGATAAAGAGACGACGGTAGAATCCCCACCGGCGCCTGCACTTCGGATGCGGGATCCGCCTCCGAGCCCCGCAGGGGTCTGCTTCGGTCCTGGCGGCGGTGGTGGCACTCTCTCCGACTCGCAGCTTTGTTCCCTAGCGTTGCTGAAAGGGAAAAGGGAAAGAAAACGCCGGCGATCGCGAGGTCCTGCCTCTTTCTGAAGCGAACCAGTTTCCTCCCTGTTTCTCACTTCTTAGGTTCCTACTGGGGGCTTAGGCAAACGTGGGGCAGCTGGTTTGCTGGGGGAAAACCTCAAGTCTTTTTCCCTCGGCAGCTCGGCTCTCGGAAAGGCTAGCTCCAGCAAGGGAACACTAGAGAAGGGGGAACCCAGGATGCCTCCCCTTTTGCCACCGCTTTGGGCTTCGCAGCCAGCGAGCGAGGCCTGGGGCTATAGCCTTAGCTTTGAGGGAAGAGCGGCGTGCTGAGTTTACAGATACAAAATAAAGGGAGAATAAAGGCCTTGGAGGCCTCTCCCTGTCCCTCCTGCGATGTTTTGAACAAGGGGATGGCAGATGTGTAAGAGGGATTTGCAGTGACTTGGCTTGAAGACAGGCACCCAAAGACCTTTATACTGCTCCTGCTCCCAAAGGGACAGTCAGTAATCTTTCGTCTGCCTCTGTAGTAGAAGTTAGACTCCGCCCTGAAAAAAAAACTGTAATCCCGCCCCCAGGCTAGTTGCAAACCTGTGCTCTCAAGTAAAGGGTGCAGGCACAGGCCAAAGTCTGGTTGTGTATCCACCTGGCCCTCAAAAGCTACTCAGCCGGTAGCGTATGGGGAGACATACACTTGCTGGAAACGGATCTAATCAGCTGCTTTGGATGGTGGTGGTCTTTTACCAGTTTCCACCTTCTTAGTCTCCCTCCAGCCCAGTAAAGGATGACTGGACCAGCAATAATGGCTAGAGAACAACTTTTTGAAAAGTCAGCTGACTTACTTTCCATGGTCACCTGCTCTCCTTTCCTCAGTTTTACCATTATAAACTTAAAAAAATGAAACCAATCGACAACAAAACCCCACACATTTCAGACTCCAGGACAGTGTTCTGTCTTCATTTAGATGCCTCTTGTCAAGATCTTATTTTAAAGTCTCCCCCACCGTGCTTCCTCCTTCCTTGTACCCTCCTTATCTGTTTACCATTTACCAGTTCATCTGTATGGAATAGGATGCTTCCACTTCCTGGAGCACTGTAGTTTGGGGCCTAATTGATTCTGGTAATTAATTTGTTCTACCTGCTAGATCAGATGGAAATCCTATCCGTGCACCTAAGGATTAGCACTTGGCTTTCTAACGCCTCCTCTAATTATCTAATAGCATGGGTTGTGAGGACTCAGTCTCTATTAAAACACTTTTGCTATTAGCAGTAGTGATTGGAATTGTGATGACGACTAGATTTCAATAAATTAGAGCTTAAAAATGGGGAGATGGAAGAGAAGTGCCTTCTTTTAATTTCCCTGAGTTTAACATCAATAATTAGAGCAATTTTTGGAGATGCGAGCCAAAATTACCCCTGCTGTGTTGTGGATGATCACCTTAATTTTGGCAAATTGACTTCTGGGAAATAAATGTGACAGATTGGAAAAAGACAGGGGGAAAAAGATTGGGAAGGAGGGGAAAGGAAAGAGGCTAGGGAAAGGAAAAGGGGGGGAACCCTGTATAATTATTTGGGGGACTAGGGTTGAAAGGACTGTAACAGCAGAAGCAGCAAACTATATGAGTGAAATGAGGAGGAAGTAATGGAAATTTCAGGAAATGCGGAGGATGGCATTAAAGGGTGGCTTTGGACATTTTGAAACTGACCAAATCACTTGAATAATCTAGACATAGATTTTTCTCTCATTCACTCCCTATAAGTGAGGTCAAGAATGTTAAGATCATTTTTACTTATCTCAATAATCCAGTCATCTCTCCTATCAATTTGAGATGAGTCTAACTACTTAAAATAGTGGACAATTTTCTCTTTACTTTTCCCCTTCTCCTTTTGCCATCTATTATTGAATCTCTTAAAACTCTAGGCCCAAATGCCTTGAATAAGTGCTTTATTGCTATGTGGTTCTCTTAATGTCTCTTCTCTAAGGTGGGAGGAGTTTGTTGGACAACAGAGACTTTTTTCTTTTAGTTTTTCTCTAAAAGACGACTGGGAACAAAGCAGCTCTTGCGATGTATGTGCACGGGGGACTGGGGCAGAAATTGAGGTCCAGAAGCTCCTAGGAACCCGAAACCAGAAGGCTCCACTCTCGCCAGGCTCGGCCAGGCGTATTCAGCACCGCGGACAGATCCCCGCCCCGCCCCAAGCCCACCTCACCCTCCCCTCTGCCTCCGGCAGCCTCGCCATTGGCTCTCCCGGCTCCCCTCTCGAAGCTGCCAATTCTCCAGCACATAGACCCAACCTACCCAGGATCTTGTCTTCTCGCCTTTCCAGTGCCCGGGATAGTCCAGGCCGAGGAGAGAGCAGTGGAGAGCTGAGTCTCGGAGAAGGGTTGTCGGATCTCCACCAGGCTTGCTGAGACGCTGCCTGCTTCACACACTTTATCCCCGGCCTTCGCCCTGTGGCAGGCGCTCCGCGCTCAAGATGAATCTCAACTTCACCTCTCCTCTACACCCGGCGTCTTCTCAGAGGCCCACATCCTTCTTCATCGAGGACATCCTGCTGCACAAGCCCAAGCCGCTGAGGGAGGTGGCCCCTGACCATTTTGCCAGCTCTTTGGCTTCCCGGGTGCCTCTACTAGACTATGGCTACCCCCTCATGCCCACACCTACCCTCCTGGCTCCTCATGCCCATCACCCTCTGCATAAGGGAGACCACCACCATCCTTATTTCCTTACCACCTCGGGTAAGTAGCAGGGGCCTTAATGTGCGGGGAGCAAGAGAGCAGGCCTTCTAGCACAGTCCCTAAGCCTGTGATAGAGCTAAGGAAAGGCCAGCTCTGGGTTGGACTGGCTTGGACCACCCCCCTACCTCCCAGATCAGTAACAATAGAGAGTTGGGGACTTGGCTGAGAGCAAGCAGAGCTCCCTTGAAGCATACCAATCCATGGGGATAATTTGTGGTCTCTACACTTTTTATAATGGAGATACATCTGGCCAAGAGGCAGCTAGAGGTGAATGAGTTTGACATATTACTGGAGGGCAGTGCTCAGTTCCACTGGTGATCTTCCTGGCTACTTTGGCCCATGTCTCTATTCCAATTCTTCACCTCTCCTGTCTCCAGGAGACCCTTGACAGTCCCCTCCCATGGAACTAAACTCAACTTTCCAGCTCCAAAGCCGGAAACTTTCCACTTGGCCAGCTTTCTTCTTCCAGGCGCAGAACATTGGCAGATACTGCAGAGGGTATAGAAGTGAATGAGGGTTGGGATAGTCTGAGGGAAAAGGGGTTGGACTGTCCAGAATAAGGGCAGAAAGGATAAGGAACAAAGGAAGAGACATGAATTTCCCTAACTCTCTTCACTCTTAATGTTTTAGCATTTAATTTAGGATCTTAAACTAGGCAGTCCTCCCCTGCCTCAGATGCCAGAGTCGTTGGAGCCGGGTGTTAAAGTATTTTGATTTCTGCAACTTGGTAAGGGTAGGGATTAGCAAAATGTGATTGGCACAAGAAGATTTGGGGAAATATCTACCGCTGCACCCTGTCTTTCTCTGAAAAGACACATCCAAGGTTTTCTTCTCTAGAATTTTCATTCCAGCCAGAATAATTTGTTTAGTCCAGATGCTGAGTACAGCAGTGGAAACAATCTAGTCAGGGCAAGAGCTGGGAAAAGACAGGGAGACAATCTGTGAAATGTGGGCACTAGTATCCAGGACAAAAGAGAAAAGTGTGAAGCTGACTCTCAGACACTGTGTTGGAGAGAAGAATCTAAAATTCATCTTGAGGTCCACATCCTCTATTTGTTTCACCATCTGAGTGGCAACAGTCTCTTCTCAGCTATGCTGTTGTTGCCCCCATGTAGCAATGGCCAATGCCTGTAGTACTGGACCTGTTTGCTTTGTGTGTTAGTTCCTCCACCCCTTCTGGGATTGGCAGATATTTGGTGTCTGCAGCAGCTTCTGTCTGCTTGGTTCATTTCTCACACTGTAAGGCCTGGGAGGGTCAGAAAAGACAAGAGAAGTCTCCCCTGACGAAGCAAGGAAAAGTGCTCTGTCCTTCCGCTTTGCTTATTTTGGAGTCAGAAAGAAGGAACAAGGACCAGATTAGAGAGTAAAGTTGCAACCTCGAAACTGACAAGGAAATGTGAAAGGAGGATTTCTGAGCTTCTCTGGATAAGAGTTTTGCTCTCTTTGGTTGTAGGAGGGTGGGGGCACTTGGGAAAGAGATTTTTTTTTTTTTTTAATTTACTGAATTCAGGAGGCAAGATCATACCTTTCCTCTTCATACTAGCTTCTTTATACAGCACTAAGTGTTATCAGGGATTTGGGTGGGTACAAGTGGACATTTCCCAGAACCATCTAATGTTTTCAAGAAAACTTTTTCAGGTTCAACAGACCACTAGGTGCAGGTAGACCCGACAGAAGTCTCACTTCAAAGAGACATTTAAAAAAGATTTCCAGATCTGTTTTGTCGTGTTATTTTCCGTTTTAGTTGCTGTTTATTATTTGTATTTCTAGATGGCCTTCTAGAAAAAGATCTCTAAGCACTATTTTGCACTTCCCCACTCCCACCCCCATCTTGAATTCTTGTGAAAAGGGCGCCAGGAGCTTTGGGACAAGCAGGAGACTGGACTGGTGGAGGACAGAGGCCAAGGGAAGCGCTGGGCACTAGAGGTGGGGAGTGGAGGAGAACGGAGGTTGCTTCCTGGTGATCTGGTCTTGGCTACCTGGCTGTTCTCTCTGCAGGGGTGCCAGTTCCCGCGCTGTTCCCGCATCCCCAGCACGCGGAGCTGCCTGGGAAACATTGCCGCCGCCGCAAAGCTCGTACAGTTTTTTCTGACTCACAGCTCTCGGGTTTGGAGAAGAGGTTCGAGATCCAGCGCTACCTGTCCACGCCAGAGCGGGTGGAACTGGCCACCGCCCTCAGCCTATCGGAGACGCAGGTGGGCTGGAGGAAGGGGAGTCCTTGATCTCTGCTTCACTGCTCTCTCCCCTTAACTCTTAACTCTTTAGGACCCATTTTTCTAGGCTTTCATTTTTCCAAGATCATTACTAAAAGCACAGATACCCCAACTTCACTCTAGACTTTCCGAAACAAAGTTTCTCCAGTGCGTCTCTACGTGAAGAAAAATCTCGGGTGATAAACTAGATGGTTTCTTGTCTGGAGAAACTCACATAAGGAGATTTTTTATTTTCCCCTTCTTATTTCAATCTGTATCGCAGCAGCTAGTCTTCACAAGCAGCCCCACCCAAGCCCCAACACACACTGTAGTTTAAGCCCGTTCTTTCTAATCCCTTGTCCTGGGTTGGAATAATTGTTTTCATTTAGCTCCAGGGGATTTTCACCTGCAGGCCCCAAACTCTTTCCTCTAGTCCCCCACTCTCATATACATCCGGAAATGGAACTTGCTGTGAAATCATTAAATCTGTCAGGTCTGGGTGTGATTTCTTTCCGATGAAAACTAGCAAGTTCAATTCTCATTTTTCTGTCCAGGTGTTGTGCTGGACCAGGTATTTAGATATCCCAATAAAGGAACATAAATTGAATTTAAAAGAGAATCGTCTACACAGCACTTACTATTAGTAATTCTGATTAACAACTGTATTGATAATCACTAACCACAACATTTTAATCCTCATCATTATTTTCGGACAATCAGTTCTGGGAGCCATAGATGTTTGATTCTCATTTAACCGAAAACCATAATTTGTGAGCACTTTATTTAGTAGTTAACCCCTAGTGAGGCGGCCACAGTTCTTGGTAATTCGTCAACGGATTGCTGTCCGTTTTCCTAACCCCCAGCAGTCGCTCAGATTAGTATGGGTTTGGAAGACTGACACAATTTTGTTTCTGTCGCTCGGATATCAGGTGAAAACGTGGTTCCAGAATCGGCGGATGAAGCATAAAAAGCAGCTAAGGAAAAGTCAAGACGAGCCCAAAGCTCCCGACGGGCCTGAGAGCCCTGAGGCTAGTCCCCGTGGTCCAGAGGCTGCAGCCGCCGACGCTCGGCTGAGCCTGCCCGCCGGCCCTTTCGTGCTGACCGAGCCAGAGGACGAGGTGGACATTGGGGACGAGGGGGAGCTCAATTCCGGGCCGCCAGTGCTCTGAGTCGTCAAGCTGGGATGGGGAGGCGGGAGAGGACACTGCCCCGCCAGGCGCGCTTTTCTCCCGAACCGGAAGACTGGGACTCGGATCTGGCAGCGGGAGGTGGAGATCAGCTCCTGGAAGACCAACAGAACCCACCTGTCAACCCCTCAGCGGGTGCGGAGCCAGCGCCGCCCGGGACTGGACCTCACGCCCCTCCCCGCCCCATCCCTGTAAATTGCCGCGAGCGAGTGAGCGCCCGGGTTCGTTCATTCCCGCGCCCCGCGTCTTCAGCTGCGGGGATCCCCCCACAGCGTGGCCGTCTCTCTGAACTTGGGCTTTCGGCTCTCTAATTCGATGGGAGAAGGTTTTTCTCCGCCGCAAACGCACAACCCCTTCTCTCTCATTTCTTAGCCATCTGCCCCCAGATCTGTTTCCGGGTTTCGTGGTCTCCCCACCGGGATTCTTGGCCCTTCTTTAAGCAATTCAGCTGGCAGCGGTAAGGGACCAGGTGTCTGGGGGCCTTCTGCTCTGCAGGGATTCAGACGGAATCACAACCTGATCCTTAAAAGGTTCAGTGCCAGGACAGACTCGCGAGCTGTTCCTCACTAACCTTCCACTCACATCCTACCCCCTCACAGCTCGTCTCGCATTCAAATACTAAGTGACTCCCTCCTTCTAGGACGGCGCTTCCATCCTCTCAGGCCCCAGTTCTCGCCGAGAGCTAGCGGATCTGCGTCCCGGCACTCTTCCTGAGCTTGTGGTTCCCGGGCGTGGATGTTTTTTAAGCTCTCCCTGCCCCATATACAGCCGCGCTTGCGCGCAGCGAGAAACTTGGGCAAAGAAAAATTCGTGCAGCAATTTCTGCTTCCCGAACTTGTTGCGCTTCTGTCCTGCAACTCTTCCATACCCCACGGGCTACTGATATTTTAAAAGTGAGTGTCCTCGGGTTGTGTGTGGACATGCTCATTCTCAGTGCATTTTGGGTTATGCAGAATTTTAGTAAGGTTAAGGACAATGGCCTTAGTTATATGTTAATAGATTTATGACTGAGGTTAAAGGGGTTCTGGGCGTGCACCTGTTTGGGGACCATTGAGGTGGAGTGAAGATCTGATCGCCTTGAGCGTTATCCCTCTTTTCCCCCTGCAAGGTCTCCTATTCTGTTGCTGGGTTTGCAGTCTCTTTAGATAATAAAGGGCTCGCCGGGCGAAACTGGGAACGACCACGCGTTTCCGGGAACCGTTTGTTCTCTTGTCCTCCAACGCGCACGCCTTCTCCCCTCCGCCCTAGGCAATTTCCTATTCCCCGTAGAAGTGAACTGGGCTAGTGACCTTTCGTTAACAGATTTCTTCTCCCTACCCCGGTTTTTCTGTTTTCAATCGTTTGATTAATGGTATCGAGTCCCACCTACATGGAAAAGTTCACCGCAAATGCCATTTTATCGCTCCTAACCGCTGGAGGGAAAGGAATCTCTTGATGTTTGGAATATGAGATTTTACTAATGAATTGTGTGACAACACTGTCATACTCAATACACTTATCAAATACAGCAGCCTTGCTAGAGGCGACCTCGGCTTTTGATTTTCCTTTGGCTTCTGGTTGTATCTTTACGCATGTGAGCCCAGGAAGACTGGAAAAGAGTGACTGTGGCTGGTCGGGTTCCAATGACGAATAACAAGTATATAGACTACAGTGGGGTGAGCTTGGGTTACTTTTAATCCTAAAGATCCTTTTGGGTCTAAGTTCTATGATCCTATGAATGTGGCAATAGGCTTGAATACAAACAACAACAGTGTTATTGAGAAAACATTATATAAGGCAAAGATGAGTGCCAGAGTGAGAGATTTACCCAATCTGTATCTTTTAGGAGGCAAAATTACTATTTCTAAAATATAAATGCCATATAGTGTTCTGGAATCAATCCACAAACTTGTAAGTTACATATGATCAGCATTATTTTCCCCTTTCACAGATGAGGAAATTGAGGTTTGACAAGATTGAAGAATTTATCCATGAAATGTGGGCTAGCTAAGAGCCAAAGAGGGAAAAATATCTCCTCTAACCCCCTCCTTCCCTTCTTTTCTCATGCAGACTTCATTGTCTTCTGGTAACAATGAATCAGTTGGCATTTTGCCTCACTTCATAAGAACACTACTCTCATTTCTTTAGATCCTGTAGATGTGGCTATTAAACGCAAATTCAGGCTTAGATATCTTCTCTCCATCTCTGTTCAGATAATGATAGGACCCTTTCTCCCCGACCCTGTGTGTGTGTGTTTTGCTGGGGACAAACCAGGGCCTCCTGCCTGCTAGCCAGGTGCTCTACCACTGAGCCATATCCTCAGCCTGACAGTACCAGTTAAAGGAGGATTTACTTATAGCAAATGCTTTACAATAAAACAAAAGACTTGGTTTGAGAGGAAATAAGTGTTTCATGAATAAGAATGTCGGGGTAACCTGGAAGGGAAAGTAAATATACAAGAACATGGAGGCAAGGGAAAAATACCAAAATCTTCTAATCCCAGGAAGAACAACCACTAATGGGATTTAAAAGAATCTTTAAAGTGAATAGTACTGTTGTGTATTTGGGGAAGGATGTAGTGTGTGTGTGTGTGTGTGTGTGTGTGTGTGTGTTTAAATTAGATGATGAATACAGACTCAAAAGTACCAGGCACTAATTTTTTCCTTCTCTGGCCTTCACAAGAGACCAGGGCTTTTTCTGGGTCCATACAGAGCAGAATAAATGTATTTCTTTTTTAAAATTTTTTAAAAATTTATATATGACAGCAGAATGCATTACAATTCTTATTACACATATAGAGCACAATTTTTCATATCTCTGGTTGTATACACAGTATATTCACACCAATTCATGTCTTCATACCTGAACTTTGGATAATAATGGTTATCACATAAATGTATTTCATTACCTTTTGTTTTGAAAAAAAGCAGGCAAATGGGAAACACTGTTAGCATAAACACAGCTCTGCCTGATTGGAGGCAGAATGAGTCCTGGAGCCCAGGTTTGATTCTTGAGAACTAAGAATGGAAAGATGGTTGGTCTCCTCATCCTGGTCTCTTTATGGATGGCTGTTCCTGGCTGGAATGAATGGGAAGGGAAGAGTACAAATTGCAACACTGGCCTTGCTAACCAAGGCATGGTTCTCTCTCGGAGAAAAAAAAAACCCTGAGATTGGTGACAAATAATCCAATAGCAAACTTCTCTCAGTCCCATCTCCCCTTCTTTTTTAATATAAGGGGTTAGTGATGATGGTAGAGGATAGATACAATTTAGTCTCAATTTAATGTAACATGACAGCACTTTTTGTTTTTGGCCTTCAATGCTGATCAAAGCCTCCATAGGCTGAAAAGGTATTTTGTCTGAATTACCCAGGCTTTTGCCTCAACTCAGTTTCACTTCATGGTGAAGATCTGACAAAACTATGTTCATTACGATATATTACAGGAAGACACATAAATTTGATTTTGGAGTGACAAACGCATCTTCAAATAGCTAAGATAGGCAAGTCATCCCACATTGAATCCCAAATATAGTATTTCCCCCCATATTTGTCACTAATGCTTTGCTTCTGATAGACTTCATTTCATAAATTCTCAGAGATTCTTGCTAATATTCCTGCACACATAAGAACATAAGAAATGGAGTTCAGCATGGTGGCACATGCCAGTAATCTCAATGATTTGGGAGGCTGAGGCAGAGGGATTGCAAGTTCAAGGCCATCCTGAGCAACCCAGTGAGACCCTGTTTCAAAATAAGAAATAAAAAGAGCAGGCATGTAGCTCAGTAGTAGAGTGCCCCTGGGTTCAATCCCCTGCACTACAAGGAAATTAAAAAAAAAAAAAAAAAGAAAAAGAACAATACAATACTGCCCAGTATTAGCTGACAGTGACCCCAATAATTTAAATGAAATCCATGTCACCATTTCAAGAAATAGAGAGCTGACTTTCTTGGATGTATTTGATAATTAGAGATATAGGGATGTGGAGAGGCAGAGCCAGCAGAACACTTTCTGGTGCTAAGAGAATTTGTGCAATAAACATTTAGTTGAAGAAGTGACTACCTAGTCTTCCTGATTTTAATTCAATATACAGGCAAAAATAATGAGTTGATTGGAATATTTTATATTTCATATTTTTGTTATTTTTTTCATCACATTTTAAAGAGGATGTTGATAAGCTAAAATTCATTCAATATACAGGAATCTGAATAGTAAAGATTATGGAAAATATCAAATAAAGGACTATGAGCTTTTTAGCTTGCAATAAAAAGGCTTTGGGGGGGGGAGGGGGAGGAGGTTAGCTTTGGCAGCTACATTTGAATGGCTGCAGGGCTATTAATTATCTAGGAGTATATCCAGCCATGCTAAAGATGTTATTGTGTTTCCAGGGAAGAACCTGGAATAATATTTGAGTACTTCTATAGCCCTGGTACTTTGCTATCCAACAACAAAACAGGCTAAATCCACAAAACACCAAGCACCTTTTCACTACAAATGTTTAAGCCACGGTTAGAAGGCAAAACTTAAGGGACTCCCTATTACACCGTTCTCCATCATTGGAAAGTTGGGCTAGATAGCCTATATGATTCATTCTCTCTCTCTCTCTCTCTCTCTCTCTCTCTCTCTCTCTCTTTCAGTGCTGGTGATCAACCCAGGGTCTTGCACATACTAGGCAACTGCTCTATCACTAAGCACCCTACATTTCATGGGTCTTCTTAACCATTAAGAGCCCAGTATTCTATTTTATTTTTGTAGGAAAGGAACAGTAATTTCCAAGTTATTAAAATTATTCATCATCTTACTATAAGATTTCAGTTCATATATTAGTTTTAATCAATATATCCATAGCAATGAGGATTAAGAAAATAGGAAAGAGAAGAAAAGAAATGACCCCTAGTATTTTTCATTCATTAAACAATTTCCAACACCTCCTTATAGAAAACAAAGTGATGTTCTTTTAGGTTAAGGACCAAGAAACAGTCAGGAGAAATTGTCAGCATTAGAAGAGACATTTGACAAAGTCTCATTCCTTCATTTATACATGTAAGAAGTTAAATCTCAAATTTAATGTGAGCCTTGCCAAAGTCACATAGACAGTGACAGAATTAAGACTAGAAGCCAGTTTTAATTATCATACTTACCAATAACCCATGTTGTTGTGATAGGTTATGGTAGGGCTATTGTCATCATGTCACGTGGAGAAGATTTTTCATAGTGATTTTGGGTATAAAGTGTTTAAAAATTGTAGCTGAAAATTATTTAATAAAATCTTTGATCCACTCTTGAAAACCCTTCTGAATAACAGCAATCCAAAACTTGAATCAGCTCTTCTGGGAGATACTGAGTCCCTGTGACCAATTCCATTCAAAACTAAGCTGAATAACTACTTGCTGGGATGTTTCAGAAGATATTCTTGGATCCAATAGGATGAACCAGATGATTTTTAAGAGACCTTGAGTTTTGCCAGGCATGATGGTGCAGGCCAATAATCCTAGCAACTTGGCAGGCTGAGGCAGGAGGATTGCAATTTTGAGGGCAGACTCAGCAATTTAGCAAGGCCCTAAGAAACTTAGCAAGACCCTTTCTCAAAATAAAAAATAAAAAGGGCTAGGGATGTGACTCAGTTGGTTAAGTACCCTGAGTTCAATATCTACTGCAAAAAAAAAAAAAAAAAAAAAAAAGAAAGAAAAGAAAAGGAAAAAAAAAAGAAAAGAAAGAAAAAATTGACCTCAAGTTTCCATTTTTCTTTAATCTAAAATATTTGACTTAATCTCTCTTAATTACAGATGAGACAAATGAGAAAGACTGCCTATTGTTTGGTGAGTTACAGAATTAATACTTTGAGAGGTCAAAAATTTAATTCCAGTGAATATTTAGGATTGAGATGAAAATTCAAAATGATTTTTGTTTTTACTCTCCATTGTATTTTTTGGTTGCTATCCCCCCTCCCCTACATTTTATTTATTCTTTCCTTCTCAGAATTCCTAGTGCACACCTCCAGACAATCTGTCTCCATGATTCCATTCATAACAACTCCAGGAGTCTTCTCATACTGCTCCCCTTGTAATATTGAAGAGCCACAGCTGGATTTGGCATCATGGCCATTGGTGAGATGGCTTGGATTAGAGGCCTAAATTCTAATCCTGGCTTTACCAATGATAAATATTACTTTTCTTTCTTGGCATTTGAAAAATGAGGAGAGTACCCAATTAATCAGTTAAAATGGTGAGGGGATGAGAGATTGGAGCTGTGAAAGTACTTATGGTGAGATCTTGGATGAAAAGATCTAAAGGAAGATAATTAACTACACTAGAGATCAGAACATATCAATGATAAAGTCCTTTATGTCAAACTTCATAGGACTACAGCTGTTACTATTTGTTAACGAACAGGTGAGTCTTGTGTTCTCATCACATCATTACCAAGAAGTTATTGTGTCTCAATATTTTTTGTGATACTATAAATTGAACCCCGGGCCTCACACATGCTAGGCAAGTGCTCTACAAGTGAGTTACATCTCTGACCCTTAATTTTTTTTTTTTTAATAGCTTCATCTTATTTTCTTTTTTTCACTGTCCCACTTCTTGGGCTAAGGGAGGATTTGTAAGCCCTGAATGAAATAGGATCTGGAAGGTTTCACGAAAAATATTTCATTAGGAGTATGCCTTTATCCCCTAGTTCCTATCCTATCTACTTCTGGTCTCAGGTTTCTGTTATACCATTTTGTGACAGATATTATGTTATGATGGAAGAAATATTAGACTTCAAATTCATAGAGACCTTTTTTTTTTTTTTTTTGGTAACAGGAATTGAATCCAGGGGTGCTTAACCACTGAGCAACATCCCCAGCCCTTTTTATGTTTTATTTTGAGACAGGGTCTTGATGAGTTGGTTAGGGCCTTGCTAAATTGCTGAGGCTGGCTTTGAATTTGCAGTCCTCTTGTCTTGGCCTCCTGAATAGCTAGGATTACAGGTGGGTAATGGCCAGAGACCCTCTTAAGACAAAGACTCTCTTAAGTGACAAAAGAATTGCCTATGATTCCAGTCTGGAATTTGTCATGGAAAAATCAAAAATTTAGGTTTCTTTCTGAAGCTTCTTAAAGAAAATTTTAGCTTAAAAACCCACACTTTATGAATAAATCTTTGTGACAAGAATAAGCAAAAGAACTGTTTTAAATTATTGATGAATATTATCTTTAGAGATTAGCTGAACATTTCTAACATTTATTCTCCTTCTAGCTTCCCTGGCTATAGTTAATGGAGTAATTGAGTCTACTTGTCAATATTCTAGCCAGAAGTTAAGAATGACCAGTAGTCTTCGTTCCTTACAGTGCTTGTTTGGGGATGGGAAATGAGCCACACACAACAATGGGAATAGGGATACATGGGTGGCTCCCTGAGTTTCAAATGGGAATAATTTCAAGCTAAAAAGCAAAAAATGAAAACCTGTAGGCTTGTTCTGCTCTCTTTCCATTTATCCCTTTCAACTCCAAGTCTCTCTATTTTTAATTATTATTTATTTTTTTGTGGTGCTGGGTATTGAACCCAGGGCCTGTACATGTTAAGTAAGTGCTCTATCACTGAGCTATACCCTGGTCCTCTATTTTTAATTTAGAAAATTTGGGTTTTATCATTTATCACACATTATTTAAAGAGGTCATGGTTCTATAAGGATTATTATTTATTTATGTTTTTAAAAAGAGCAGTCCCTATTTCCTTCCCTGTTTTCTTTATTGCAGAGGCAACCACTTTCCATACTTTCTACTTTGGACTGATAATTTTGGTGGGTACTGGGACATTTCTAAGTGATTTCACTGAATTGCTGCTTTCTGGGATTTCTATGTTAGTAATTATCTGGTACTTCATACTATGAAAGACAAAAACTTCATTTTCTTTCTCCTTTGCTCCCTCTACGCATGTGGACCCTCTCCATCTCTCCTTCCAGTGTCATTATTTCAGATGATTACTATGGTAGGCATATGCAATTCTCAGCTAAGTCAGCTAATCAATGACTTTTCTTTACTGCAAGACTTTTTGTTTTCTTTTGAATGGATATTTAGTTGTTTTTAATTTTTAATGTACTTATGACTAATTTAATCCCAAGCTCTTCACTACGTGTGTAGAACCCATTTCTAAGATATTCACATATTCATTTCATTTTCCTGAAGAAACAAAAACTGTCCCCAAACCTGATCTATTCTGCTCTGGCCTCTGTGCCAATTCATCTCTCTTTCCCATCATCCTGGGGATTCTTTTCATCTTATTTTATCCTTTTTTTCTTGGTTTACTTCTACTTTTTGGGAAATCGTAGACTACTGTGTTTCCTAAGAATCGGTACCTGGAAGGCAAATATTTACAGATCACCCACATCTGGAAACAAATCTTTAATCTCATGCGTTGTTAGTATTTTGGCTAAGTACAGAACTCTAAGTTGGAAATCATTATGAATACTTCTGAATAATTTTGAATGTATCACTACTGACTTTTAGCTTCTAATTGTTATCATGAAGTCTAAAGTACTTTGATTCTTGGTGAGCTGCTTTATTTATTCATTTATTTATCCTCTTTTTGTAGCCAGTGTACTGAAATTTTACAATTATAAGCCTTGCTTTCAGTCTATTTCCACCCATGGTTCTGGATACTTAATAGACCCTTTCAGTGTGAAAAGTTTTGGGCAATTTTCTTGAATCAATTATTTGATAATTTATATCCCTCTTTTCTGTGTTTGTCCTTTATGGAACTCTTTCATTATTTAGATTATTATATTTGGGATTTATTCTCTACATTTCTTCTTTTCTCTACTTTTCTTCTGATTGCCCTTTTGCTCTGATTTCTGGGAAGGTTGCTCCCTGTTATTTCCTAGTCTTATTTTTGAGCTTTTAATTTCTGCTACCATAGTTTTTTTTTTTTTTTTTAAGTGACATGACTTGAACTGCTTAATACATTGTTTTTTTTTTATTTATTTATTTTTTTCAGTTTTCGGCGGACACAACATCTTTGTTTGTATGTGGTGCTGAGGAGCGAACCCGGGCCACACGCATGCCAGGCGAGCATGCTACCGCTTGAGTCACATCATCAGCCCCTCTGCTACCATAGTTCTAATTTCTAAGATCTCTTTCATTTTCCTTGTTCTCCCCACCTCCTTTAAAAGATATCTTGGGTAATATGCTCAGATGTTTGGAAATTCCAGTTGTCTGCTTATATTTATGTGAGAAACAACAACAACAACAACAAAAAACTGATAGAAAACTAGGAGTTCAGGAGTAGGATTTATTGATTATGAGCTTTACTGTTGGGATAATATGGATGAGTTCTTTAGTTGTAGAACCTCTGAACAGTTTTAGGTTTTTTCTTTTAGGCTGGTCAGAGTCCGCAGGGAAAATTTTTCTGACCTCCTGCTTGTGGAGTAAAGTCCCAACCTTCTAGGAGCCCTGTTCTCTGTATTTGGAGCACATACATTCACTATTGCTTTAGTACTATGCCTCCTCAACAGAGCCAGTTGTCCCTCACTGTAGAGACAGTTCTTCCTTCTACAAAAGGTAGAATCATCTTTCAATGAGGCAGTGGATGAATGGGGATTGGCTGCATGGAAACTGGGGAATAGATCTAAAGGTCTGTCTGCTCTTAAACATACCTTTATCCAATCCTTTATATAATTGGACCTGTCTCACCTCCATTCCCCTTATTTCCAGAGGTAATTGACAACATTAGTTCTTAGGTCTTTTTTTTTTTTTTTGTAATTTTTTTTAGTTGTATGTGGACACAATATTTTTATTTCTATTTGTTTATTTTTATGTAGTGCTAAGGATCAAACCCAGGGCCTCACGCTTGCGAGGCAAGCACTCCACCTCTGAGCCACAACCACAGCCCAGCATTTTTGGTCTTAATGTGTCTCATTGATTCTTGGTCCTCCCTTTTGCTTAGAGTTTAGTATTTTTGGAGTCTGCCAGTTTCTTTTTAGCAACTCATCCACCTGCCTTCCAGTTTTCAGAATTTTGTTACTATTGTCACTCTTCCTTTTCTCCCTGTTTTTATATGTTTATGCCTTTAAAAAATGCTTTACTATAATTCCAGTGGGTTCTTGTCAAGCAAAGGAAATGTGTGTGTATTTTGTCTACCTTATCTACCCAGAAATCTTATGATTTGAATTTGATGTTATTTTGTCATTTATAGTAAGCAATGGATTGCTCTGATGAAGATGTTGATCTTTTACTTTGATATTTCTTTTATGAAATTGAATTGGTTGAGGTACAGGGGAATTTCATTATCACCAGAACAGACTAAAATCAGGGGAAATAAGAAAAGACTTCACCTTCTGGTGACAGGGTAAGAACAGGAGGCAGAACTATCAAGACTCTTGGAAGTGATTTTTGATAGTTATCTGGATGGCACAAAATGAAGAACAAGTTAATTTTGGAGGATTTGCCACCAAGGACAGAATACATATGGGGTCCAATTACTTGGCACAGAGATCTTCAATGGTTTTATTCAGTGTGTTCTCTGCTTTTCTCCGTCTACAGGAAGGAAGAACAAAATAACCTTTCCTACCTCATGGTAAGTGATGCAGTACCAATGGCTTGGGAGCAGCGTTGAGGGTATTGGAAATTGTCCGTCCTTAAACATCTTTGTCTGTGGAAGGTCCTCAAGAGTTCTGCAGAATGTTCTTAGAAATTTCAAGCCGAGGGAATTTATGTTATAGTAAACCTTCTATATTTGGGGGTTTTATATCTGTGGACTCAACCAATTGCTTATTGAAAATATTTGATCTCTACAAATATTGCATCTGTATAGAACATGTAAGCCTTTGTTTTCTTGTCACTATTTCCTAAATAACACGGTATAACAACATTCACACATCATTTACATTGTATTAGGGAGATATATGTATAGATAAACTAAGATGATTTAAAGTATATGGAAGGATGTGTGTGTTGCAGCTTGGATGCAAATACTATGTCATTTTATATAAGGACTTGAATATCCATGAATTTTGTTATTGGCTTGCGGGGGGGGGGGCGGGGCGGTCCTAGAACCAATCTCCTTTGGATTCTGAAGGGTGACTATATTTAATTTTTCTTAGGCTCAGATTAATTTGAAACCTAGATACCTAACTAACTGAAGAGAGGAGAGAAACAGAAAGGATAAATGGAAAGCAATACAGACACAGATGTATAGACACACAGACACACAGACACACACACACACACAGACACACACACACACACACACACACACAGAGGCTCCTGAAGAGAATGCAGCTAACAGGGCAGGCAGAATTGGAAGGTGACCAATTAAGACATTAAGTGTTTTGTGACACATGGACGCATCTGTATTTTGCCCAGATAACAAGACCATCAGCTCATTTTCAGAGGGCTGCTGCCTTCTTCAGCTCAATCCTCAGATCAAAGCAAAACTGTCTGCTTGCATTTTTCAATCAGAATGGAGATGCTAATTTATACTCCTTAATGTGTGATGGTAAGAGACCCCTTCAATTAACTGAATTCTATAGCCAGGAAAATAAAAGGTATACAAAGAGGTGCAGGCTGGAAGAGCCGAAATTCTCATTAAATCAAAAGGTCCAGTATTCATTACCTCATGCATCTGATGCTAAACACTAAATATGGGGATCATCAAAGGAGATTTAATGGGTTAAATTGAGAATATAATCTAATTAAAATATTAGACATGGCTAAATAGTTCTTTGATATTCATCTAAAGCTTTCATTAAAAAATAGGTGCTTGAGGTTTGTGACATAGGAGATTACTAATTTTAAGTAGAGACAACAAATTTAGGGACCTCATGTGCACTACTTCAAAGTGTCACCATTGTGTGGAAGCAGGGGGAATGGGAAAAGACTCCAGTGCCAGGTGACAGGGTGGGGATATGAGGCAAGGCCAGTTGGGCTTCAGTATACTAATTTTGAAAGATGTCTGCATGTCAAACAATAAAGTATAAGATTAAATTGAGAGATGAATTTGCCACTGAGGAAAGAGTATGTGTGGGGTACAAATTATTTAGCCCAGAGATCATTGTTGATTTCATTTGATGTCCTCTGCATTCTTCTGTGTAGTCAGTTTCCCAAAGGATGACTGATCATGTTTTCTGGGTTTTAAATTTTGGACAGTTATTTTCCCTATTGCCACATTCACACCACAGTTATAACAATAATGTTAAACATCTATTGCAAAACTTGAGGACCTCAGTGACAGAGGTTATCCCAAGAAATCAGGTTAGCAGCCCCAATATTAGGGTCATTCTCCCTGAGATGCCAGTTCAGTAAAAGAGTATTTATAAAATCTTATCAGAAATATGCAAGGATTCACTAAATACATTTGCCTGGAATGTTCACATCATCATAATCCTCTCAACCTGTTAGAGCTATTTAATAGCGGAAGACCATTTATTCAGCTTATTGAAAATTAATTACTTACATTACATAGGTTTGCAAGGGGAAAATGGAAAAGGAATGGAGAGGCAGCTAGGGAGATAAACCCTGTCCACCAAATTCTTTTTTTCCTCTCTTCACAGTTTCCAAAGAGCCCCTCTATTGCAGGGTAGAGAGAGCTGGGAAAAAAAATCTGTTCTTTTAGCATCTTGCTTCCTTTTGTAAGGCATTGTTTCCATAACATTTTGGGAAGGTCCAGCTTCCCAGTTATTTTACTGAGCCAAAATTAAGTAACCAAACATGAAAAATGTGAATGCTTCAGACTGGTGAGTAATTTAGAGAATTAAAAATGCCATCAAAAATCTTTTACTAAAAAAAAAATTAAAAAATAAAAAAGCTTTCCATTGACAGATATCTATTTACTTAGGAAACTGCAACAGTTTGTATTTTCTCTGTTCCTTTATGAGAAAAGAGGTGTGACTTTGCTTAATGAGGCTGGCAGGTGAGTGGAAACAAATACTGTACTTAGTCTAGAAGCAGGAGGGTGAGGGGACAATTCTGAATATCAGATTTTCAGCTACTCTTGAGACCCTACCTACTTCAGTATATTTAAAAAGTGGAATATCTAAATATATTTATTAGAATGCACATTTCACCTTTATAGTGTGGAAATATTATTTTGTCTGATAATATAAACAATTTTGTATAATCATTGATATAGGTAAAGTCAGCACTATGGATAATCAAAATCCACAGTGATTCAAATTTTTCATTTGTGCTACTCTTTTCAATCTTTTTTTTTTTTTTACTGAAGAAACAATGGAAGAGGCAAATGGTGTGTTGGTATATCTTTTTGTCTCTCTGTTTTTACCTATTTACAATAGAAATTATGAAAATATAGTCAACACTAAGGAGCAGAAGCCCTGCAGTTATTCTGTGAGTTCTTGAGAGTTGGATGAAATATGCATTTTTCAAGTCTTACTCTATTAGGTGAAAAAAGAATCTTTTAAAAAAGACATATTTAGGAGAGCGACCCTGATTTTTGCTTAAGAACTTTCCAAATGCTACTTCTAATAATATGTTTTGAAGCACATCTTGGAAGAGAATTAGCTAAACTTGTCCGGATATCTGTAGACTATCACCCAAATTCAATTCATTTTCTGCTATTTTTCAATAGGTAATTAGAAAAGAATCCCCCCTGAGTTGATCTAGTCTGCTATTGTAGGCCATTTGCTATCAACTCAAAGTTCTCAATTAGCTCCAGTGTTGTTATAATTACTGAACGTGTTTTCAAACAACTCCCAGTTAATAACTGTTGGGATGAAGAGTCATTTTCTCACTATAGACTAGACTGTGCACGCTCCTGCTTGCTGTGATGTTTTGACAATGATTCATTAACCAATAATAAGGCCCCAATTGGAACCATTAGGCATCAGTGCCTTTGCTAGACTTACCTTTTATTTTGTTCCTCAATATTGTCTTTTCTTGACTTGTTTTCTGGATAACTCCCAAGAGACTCCTTATGATACAAAACAATATCAAGAAGACAGCTGTCATTAAATTCAGCTACTTGTAAAAAAAAAGCTCTTTTTAAGAGGATGCTCTTGTTGGAAACTCAAGATGGAAAAACACCATAAAAAAGGAGACTGTAATAAGAGAGAATACATGGCTTACAGGGCCTTTATTTCTACCAGCTCATAGAGATTAGGCATAATTATACCATGTCTTTCAATGGCATATATAACATCTGGTCAAATACAGGCCCTCCCTCATTATGTCACTCAAGTTTGAAGTTCCTTGCTTTCTAATAGGCATATTGTTCTTATTTTCTTGAGTATCTGAAACAGATAGGCTGTAAAATTGATCATGGATCCACTTGTGTTTATAATAGATGGATGGATATTGTTGTCATCAGTACGATTTTAAAAAGGAGCAAAAAAGTATTCGTCATTCACTGTTTGTGGAAAATCTCTATCCTAGCCTTAGGATCTTGGTAGCTTAGCAACATTTTGCTGGGTCTTACTATTGTGAGATGACTTAGGGCCAAATAAAGGGCCATTTTGATGGCTCTTTCATTTCAACCTGAAACGTACAGCAAATATGTTTTATTTCTTTAGCCAAAGTCATTTTAAATTCCACTTGGCACTGTATAAAGAATTCTGATTTTCTAGAGTCTTTTGTACTGGATGGTAAAGACTGACCTTGGGGGCAAGGATCCTGTGAAATGCTTTGACATCAACTAAATCACTTCACCTGCTCCGGCTAAGTGTTGGATTTTGACAGTATGTGTGAAAGTGTTGGAAGGATTTAACCATAAGTCTATTAACAGAAATACGGTTATGGGAAGTTTTTGAAATGTTTTAGAAAGAAAATGAAACAGTATCTCTCTTACTGGTCAACATCCAAGTGTTAGTTGCTCTTTATGTCTGTTATAACTTTATCAATGTGGTAAGGAAATTGCCAGATTGTACATATTAAAAAATTATTGGGATTTGGGGTTGTGGCTCTATAGTAGAGCACTTGCCTAGTACTTGTGAGGCAATCCTCAGCACCACATAAAAAAATAAATAAATAGAAAAAGGGTATTATGTCCATCTACAACTAAAAAAAATTTATAAAAATTATCAGGTACACAGTAATGAATAGTTCAACAACTGAACTCAATGGAAATTCAGACCCAAACTGATATTCATACCAATTCATTCCATGTTCCTTGACCACACAGAGAAACAAGAACATCTTTCCACAGATGAACAGTCAAACAGCACCATTTGTGGTGCTGTAAGACAGGGCATTGAGACCTGGCTACTCTCTTAATACCTTCATTATGACTGATGGATTTCAGAGGTGCTGAACCTTTTCT
Organism: Callospermophilus lateralis; assembly: GCF_048772815.1. Taxonomy (NCBI): domain Eukaryota; kingdom Metazoa; phylum Chordata; class Mammalia; order Rodentia; family Sciuridae; genus Callospermophilus; species Callospermophilus lateralis. The sequence goes on from NC_135306.1 coordinate 105,389,180, forward strand.
GATCTCCACATTTCCTCTTCTGAAAATGTGGCAGTTGAACAAGACAGACTCTTTCCAGGATCCAGATTCTTTCAAGTTATTTGAATAGATAATGAAATATTTAAAAATCTTACCCTGTCCCTTCAATTATGAAAATAGGAAACTGTGTCTATATGCATCCTTTTATCTTCCAAAGTAAGTTTAAATTTAAAGCCATTTAGGAAAAAAATAATGTTTCTAGTCTTCACCATGTACCTTGAAGGGGCCTCTTTACAAATAAATCTTAGCAGAAGTTTGGGCTATGATTTTCCTGAACTAATTCCTCATATATGTTGATATTTTCCAAATACCACTGAAAGATGACTCATGAATTTTCTCTTTATATACTTGTTATCATTACAGACTCTCAACTCTAACTGCTTCCAGTCTGAAGAAAAAGTTACATATAGACACATCATGATATATATATTTAAAATGAATACAACAAGGAAATGAATTTCCAAAGCTAGTTCTTATGTAAAGATGTTTGACCTAAATTTGTGTTAAAATTATCCATTTCTGAATATGCAATGCCCATCTAATATGAAAAAGAAGGTAAAAAATTAAAACTGTTAGTAACTAAGACTGGGAATTTTTATAATGCTTCCAAAGATAAAATAAGTTAAAATATTTATTCATATTTATATTCAGTAGTAAACTATGGAATGCTTTTGTCTTATCTAATATTATTAACTATGTGAAAATATACATTTTGATAATATTTTAAGATATTTTTGATGGCAAGATGCCCATAAAATTTATGTACTTGGAGCAAGTGGCTTTGACAAAGTGTGTCTGAATTGGCATTTCTGGATTCAGTGGAGGATTTGTAACTAATATCTTGATGCTCTGTTAGAGTGACATTGAATTTGTTCTATTTTAGTAGGCACATCCAGATGTACCTTCATTTTATTTTTTTTCAATTTTATATGCTTTCCTTTGCTAAACTTGGAGATTTGAGTAATATTTTTGAAATGTTACCTCAAAATGTACTAGTGATTGGTCCAATTGAGTTCATTTTAGGAGAAATTGAAGTGTTTATGCTTTTCCTATCAGGTAGGTAAGAGATACACAAGTGGATGTATTTATTTCTGGGTAACAACAAGGTTTTCATTATTCTAAGTAAGAGCAGGTGTAGCAGGTGTAGTTTACAAAATCAAAAGATCCAATGTAAACCAAAAGCTTTATTTTCTATTTATCAGTCCAAATTCTAATTGATTTGAAAATAAATAATTAAAACATGGCACCATAATCTGACTGGGGCCCTACTAAATCTGTACAAAGCAGATATGGACTGCAGGTATGTGACAGTGTTAGGTTACTGTGCTCAATATTTGTTACAATTAAGTTAGAGTTTCTCTCCTTCACATCTTTTCTCCGATTGTTTTTGGCTTCTACCAAATGTTGTCTATACAATGTGAAGGACTTTGAAAGCAGCCACAGCCTGTTTTTCCCTTTCGTGTCTATTCTGCAGTATTTCCAGCAGTGAAATTTCAGGTAAACTTTCTTTTCTTCGCCCATATGTTGGATTTTTGCTTTCCTTTGATGCTTGATCAGTCAGATTTGATGATTTGGGTTTGGGGATGGTCTTAGCATATTCCAAAGCCTAAAAGCATAAAGATAAAATTTTACTTAAAATGAGAAATAAGTCCTAGATTTCTTAAATTGAAGGCAGTTTTATGAAATGTTTATTTATAACATAAGTAGAGATGATTGCCACAATATGGGTGGAAATGGAAATCAAATGGAAAACGCAAACAAGGCAAGTTTAAACACCCAGTTTAAAAAATAAATTAGCCACAAAACATTATGGTGTGGGCATAAACTGAGGAGTGGGATAGCTGGGTCAAGTGGTGGTTCTATTCCAAGTTTTCCAAGGAATCTCCATACTGCTTTCCAGGTTGGTTGCACCAGTTTGCAATCCCACCAGCAATGTATGAGTGTGCCTTTTTCCCCACATCCTCACCAACACTTATTATTGTTTGTAATAGCTGCCATTGTGACTGGAGTGACATGAAATCTTAAGAGTAGTTTTGATTTGCATTTCTCTAATTGCTAGAGATGTTGAACATTTTTTCATACATTTGTTGATCAGGTGTATCTCTTCTTTTATGAAGTGTCTGTTCATTTCCTTAGCCCATTTATTGATTGGATTTTTTTTTTTTTTTTGGTGTTAAAGATTTTTGAGTTCTTTATATATCCTAGAGATTAGTGTTCTAATTTTTTGCCACATGCAAGTCAGATAGAACACTAATCTCTAGGATATTGATTCCCCAACTGTAGGCTCTCTATTCACCTCACTGATTGTTTCTTTTGCTGAGAAGAAGTTTTTTAGTTTGAATCCATCCCATTTATTGATTCTTGATTTTATTTCTTACGCTATAGGAGTTAAGGAAGTCAGGGCCTAATCTGCCATGATAGAGATTTGGGCCTACTTTTTCTTCTATTAGGTGCAGGGTCTCTATTCTAATTCCTAGGTCCTTGATCCACTTTACACTTTGAGTTTTGTGCATGGTGAGTGTTGAGGGTCACAGACAAGTCAAGATGGCGCCTGGCACTTTGCCAGAGGGAGTGGTTTGTGAAGTAACGCCAGCGAGCCCTTGAGATGTGGAGATTCCTTAATGACTGACTACTATATCTAGTTTTTGTTAATTAAGTTAAGCTGTGTGTAATTAGTTGGGTATATATACTTCTCTGTCCCATAATAAAGCGGCTCCCGCTGTATCAACCTTCACAAGTTGCTTATCACAACCCCCGGTTATTTTGCCCAGCCAGACTGCGGCAGGTGAGAGACAGGGGTTTAATTTCATTTTGTTGCATATGGATTTCCAGTTCTCCCATTTGTTGAAGAGGCATCTTTTTTCCAATATATGTTTTTGGCGCCTTTGTCTAGTATGAGATAAATGTATTTATGTGGGTTTGTTTCTGTGTCCTGTATTCTGTACCATTTTTCTACAAGTCTCTTTTGGTGCTGATACCATGATGTTTTTGTTACTATTGCTCTGTAGTATAGTTTAAGATCTGGTATAGTGATGCCACCTGCTTCACTCTTCTTGCTAAGGATTGCTTTGGCTATTCTGGATCTCTTATTTTTCCAGATACATTTCATGATTGCTTTCTCTAGTACTGTATGAAGTCATGCATGGTATGACTCTACTTTGTGTACAACCAGAGACATGAAAAATTGTACTCTGTTGTGTACTATGAATTGAAATGCATTCTGCTGTCATATATAACAAATTAGAATCATTGAATCAATCAATCAATAAAACATTATGGTGTGGGGGAAAAAGTTGGATAATGATGCATACAGCTATTGTGTCTTCTGGAAGTTTTCTTCACAAAACTGAGTGTCAAGGGTTTGAAAATAGGTCTCTTTTGTGTTGGATCTACTTAGTCTCTGGAAATCTTATTAAAATCTAGTTTCTGGTAGGGATATATTATCAGAATTTTGTACCTAAGGAGGAGGACTAGTTATAGCTTGAGACTAAAGATATCACTAAAGCTGATGTAAAACTGAGCCTCCTTTATTAGACCCATTATTCTTATTCCTAGGTTCTTAGAACTCTGAAAAGCATTAGAGAATGATTTTTTTTTCTTTACTATATCTATAGAAATCTAGATGCTGGAAAAAACCGCAGTCTTTTTTTTAGTGCTGTCAGTTCTGACCAGTGTTATGATAAAAATGAGACTACTAAATATGATTTCTAAATCAGACTTTGTATCACTTTTGTATTTTAATTAGAGTTCATGCTGAAATGTGAAAGAATAAGTCCTATGAGGAGGAAAACATTCTAAAACACAGAAAAAAGTTCATACTTCTCATGTATGTGGGTGAAATATACAGGAATTTCTAATTATAGATTTGTTGCCTTGAAGCTCTTCATGAAAATATGAAGATTGGAGAAAAAAGAAGTGGCACCATGGAAACTCAGTCAAGAGGACTGAGGTCTTCAAGGTCTGAGGAAGAAGGCAAAAATAGAAAATACCCTGGTCTGTGAAAGAGAACAGGAAGTCCACATTCCTGGAGGCTGCACAAGATCACTTGGCTCTCTTGCAAAGGGTGCCTGTCCTTCCTGGGAAGGGGCCCATCAACTGAGGTACAGACCTGTCCTAGGGAGCTCTGTGACTCCACAGCACAATTTACTCAAACCACGACTCCTGGTTGCATGACATCTGAGAGGGAGAACATTCTGTATTTCTTGAAATCATTTTTTCTCCCTAGAGGAACCTGTATATTACAATCCATATAGAAGAGTGTAGGAAAATGAACGTGAAAAAAACAATGAAGGATTTTTTTTGACACATGAGAATTAAGAGACACTAATTCCTTTGGAGCTTATTTCAATAATAGAGAATGAAACTGACAATTAGGATTCCAAGTTTCTTCTAAGAAATCACCTTATTAATTTTTATGTGTGACAAACTTCAAATATTATACTTGGAAGGAAAGATGTGGAGACAATGAACTTTAGGAAAATAAAAAGGTTAACCTTACAGCACTGAGTGTGAGTGCATACAAATTTGTGTGTGTGTGTGCGCGTGTGCGTGTGTGTACACATGCATGGACTGTATTGCTATCACATCAATATCTACAGATGATGGGAAGCTGCAGGAATGGCAGCTGCTAAAATGCATCTTGTGTGCCAAGTTACATGGGCTGGGGTTGTGGCTCAGTGGTAGAGCACTTGACTTGCAAGGCCCTGGGTTCGATTAAATAAAATGAAGGTATTGTGTCCAACTATAACTGAAAAATAAATATTTTTTTAAAAATAACAAAAGCTTCCTTTTAATTTGAATTGAAAAAAATAAATGTCTTGATGAGAATTTCTTACCTTCTGCCGAGGAATGGCTGATTTATTTTCAGTTTTTGCTGTTTGTGGTTTGGACATAACAGACAGTGTCTTCATGTTGTATTCCTGTACTTGTTTTGCATATTCTTTTTGCTGTATTAATTTTTGCATCTGTTCAGAGAGACAGGGTTGTGATGAATCACAGATCCTGATGACCTTCTATGCTCTCTATTTAGAGTGACACTAGTTTAAGTGAGCTGGGCATATTCAATTGGCAGCACAGGAGACATGGGATTGCCACATGCAAGGTGATGGCAGTGACCTGGTTAAGCTAATGTTTCTCCTAGAGAGCCTCTGTGATGAGGAACATCACTGCAATAGCTCACTCAGTGTTCCCTTAACAGAGGCTAAATCACATTCAGTCCCTTCTTTGTTGCATTTACCCAATTTATTTTCATTTTTGCTTCCAACTTTGAACTATACTCTCTTTTTATGCCTGAGTGCAACTGCAGTTAAAGCACATTAAATGAAGATCTCCTTTCACTAGAGGAAAGAGAATAAAATGGATGCACTTCTCAGGGGCCAGGGAAGTTGTACCTAAGTGTCTTCTCTGTAGCCACTTTTCAAAATTATCCAGATAACTCTTTCTGGAAAGACCAACAACCATATAACACAAACATTCCCTTTCACATACATGCATGTGTCCTGCTTCTCTGTGCAGACCTTCCAAACAAACTGAAGGGCAGGGGTGCATAAAACAATGCTGGGTGAGCGTTTTCATATGATAGTAAAAAGTGTGTCTGGGCTTCTCTTTCATTACCCGTGCTGTTTCTGAAGGGTCTGTATTCAGTGTCAGGCATTGCATAGGGGCTCGATTCTGTGGATCATCTCGATGCAGTTTGGTGAAAAGACAGATGGGTGGAGTCAGGCCTGAAAAAAACTTACGTACAACTCACTTTTTCTCTGACAGATTCCAAGTCAGGTCCCAGGCCTCCAAGCTTCACATCTCTTTTTTGATAACCTTTCAGCTTGGAACTCTAAAAACAACACAGAAACAGTTTCTTTAAGAACTTGTGCTCTTCTCAGCAATAATAGGCACATAAGGGAAGAAGGAAAGTGAAGAAGAGACGCCTGTGTGGATGAGGACATTTCTTGGTAACTTTTTCCATTTTAATGGTAGTAAGTTGGTAATAGTCTCTTAGGGAATTTGTAGCTGGTTAGCTAACACGTTATGACTTATCCACTTTTATAATAAAGAAAACTAAAATTCTGAAAATCATAAATAAAAAATTTCAAGCTTGTTGTTATTATTTTGATACTGGGGATAGACCCTGGAGCACTTAACCACTGGCACTTTACTATACCCCTTTTTGTTTTTGATTTTGAAATAGGGTCTTACAAAGTTGCTGAGGATGGCCTCAAGCCTGCAGTCCTCCTGTCTCAGCCTCCTGAGTTGCTGCAATAACAGGTGTGTGCCACTGTGTCTGGTTGTTGTTTGTTACTAATGTTTTTAAGACAACATATACTTTACCACTTTGCCACTGCTGCACTGTTCCTATGATGTCAAGTCTTGGGCAGTTTGCTAAGCCAAATGACTTCCCTGGACGAGGCAATCTAAGCACATCAGATGATCACATTGCTTCAAAAAGAGGGAACCCATTCAATGAATTTATAGTACTGCATGTTATGGATGAAGAGAAGCAAAGAAAGTAGAAACTTTAAAATTTTACTATTGATTGTTGGGGAAAAAAAGATAGTTTTAAGGAAAAAACCAACTATAATCAATTCATAATACTCAAAAGAAAGTTAGCATTTAAGAGTCTTGGCGAGGACCACTTAGGAACTCATTCTGCTCAGTCAGTATGAGTCTGGATATTTTGAAGGACACACAGAATTTTACACTGTAACTCCTATTAGTATTACACACCCAAGAGGACTGAGCAACAGAGTCAGGCAATCATTAGATTCTGAGCACAATGGTAGGCAGGAAAAGCCCCAGTGTTCTCTGGACCACAGGGCAGATGAAGATATTCTCCCAAACTGCAGCTTTCAACACTAAAACTGAAGTTTAGACTTGCTACTTCCCCTTGTGGGGAAACCAAATCCTTTTATTTTTCAGTTCATTAATTAATTTGGTTTCCTTTCTGGGAGGGGCAGGAAAAACAATACCAAAGAGATGGTTTGTATGACAGGGATGATTTTAGGCTCATATAAATTTGTGTTTGGAATGGAGACAAAAATAACCATCTCAAAGAGGACATGTTCTGTGCTGACTGTGCATGATGCCAGTATCAGGCATAGCATCTTCATAAAACTTGGATGTCCCTATTGATTATGACATGAAATCCTACGATAAACAATTTATCTAGTGAACCCTTTTCTAAAATAGAATTTGGAAAAGATAGTTAAAATGCCAGAAAAACATTTCTGCATAAAACTCAACAATCTTAAGTAGAAACTGATGTGAACTTGTGGTACCAACCATTATAAAAAGGTGTCCTACTCACAGTGATCTAGTGTTCACCCCAGACAGTATTTCAATTAGCTTCTTCATCACCACCTCCCATTTTAGAGACTCAAAAGCCAAATATGGTTGTGCCTCATTATCCAAGGGGGTTACAGTTCCAGAACATTTCACAGATAACAAAATCCAAGGATACTCAAGTATCTTATATGAGGTGGTAGAATGTTTGGATATAACCTATACATGTCCTCTTGTGTACTTTCATTTCTAAGTTTGCTTATAATACTTAACACAATGTAAATGCTAGGTATAGACCTGTTATATTATATGCATGGTTCAGGGAATGACAAGAAAACAAAGTCTGTACATGTGCAGTACAGATGCAATTTTTAAAAAGATATTTTCAACCAGTGTTGAAAGGACATTTCAAAATCATAAATCTTCTTTAAGAGAAGCCACTCCCAAGCAAAACCACTATGGGTGCTTCCTGTCCATTTTATCCTTCTGTACTTTTATGAAATTGTCCACACGTGCTGGGTGTGGCGGTGTTCTATAATCCCAGTGACTCAGGAGGCTGAGGCAGGAGGATTGCAAGTTCGGGACCAGCCTCCACAACATAGGGAGACCCTGTCTGGAAAAAAATATTTTAAAAAGGGCTGGGGATGTATCTCAATGGTAAAGTGCTTCTAGGCTCAATCCCTAGTACCAAAATAAAATAAAATAGTTTTTCTTTAAGCATTTCAGCATTACACTGTATTTTCCACTAAATGGTCTTCAAAAATGTGACTTTTAAGCATAATATTCTACAGTCTAGTTATAGTTAATTGTTTAACTATTTCTCTAGAACTGAATATTTATAATGCCCTGAGGTTTGTGGGATACTCTATTTCTTTGAGTAAATTAATAGAATTGTAATTATTAAGATAAAATGAACATGTTTAAGGCCATGGGTAGCATTTCCACTAGCAATGGAGTAGTAAGATAGCTGTTTTTGTCAAAACCTTGATTATAATGGGTATTATTACACTTAAAAACCTTTAGTAATTTTTAATGGGTGAGTGAACTCAGAAAATTAATATACTTGTATCTGTGAATTTGTTCTTCTAACATATGCCCTCTGCATCATTGTTTTGTAATCACTAAATCACTATTTGCCAGAGTCAACCAATAATGAAAAGGAAGAGGAAAAAATCCCACTCATCTCCAAGTCATAAATCCAATTTGTCCAAAGATGATGAGAAAGAAATGATCAGTGCCCAGAAATCTCATCCTTAGTCTGAAGCAGCTTAACTTTTAATCATTCCACTGACTCACAAAAGACACATTGTGAAGCATGAATAATTGCTCACTGACCTGCAGCCACAGTTCTAACCATCACCTCAAATAACATCTTAGTTAGCAGAGAAAGCCAGAGCCTAGGGCCCAGCACTGCACATACATATCACATGGAGGGAGAGCATGTGGCCCAAACAGGTCATTCCCCAGTGCCGTCGATCCCTTTACAGGACGAAGTGCCCTTAGCAAAGGAACAATTCTCAAGGGACCACGGTGGCTCCTCCTAGCGAAGCTTGTTCTGGGTGACTGGCAATGAAAATCCTGGATTTGCTTCAGTTTGGCGCAAGTAATCTTGAACTGGTTCTCAGCACTGTGATTCTGTTTGATCTCTCTTCATCTAAGTCTTTTTTTAACAGCTTTATTGAGAAATAATTCACATACCACAAAATTCACCCATTTGAAGTTGTACAATTCAATGGTTTTTAGTTTGTTCACCAAGAGGTGTGAAACATCACCACAATCCAATTTTAGAACAGTTTCATCACCTTAAAGAGAAACTCTTGTACCCAACAGCACTCACTCCCTATCCCCTCCCCCTCTACTCCTAGGCAACCACTAATCTACTTTCTGTCTCTTCAAAAGTCTGTTATAGAAAATAATCCCCAGAATTCACTTTGATTTACCTCTCCTTGGCTTTTACAAGACTAAAAGGTCATAGTAGCACAATGCCAAAATAATCAACATCATCATCATCATCATCATCCAGCACTGATAACCCCATTAAGTCTCTGAACATAGGGGGACAAATTAGAAAATACAGGCATGCTCTCAACAAACCCTTGACTGCAGCTAGTCTTTGCATAAGACACACAGCTGACTTGGGCCCATCCCTGCCCTATCCCTCGAACTGTGTGGCTTCAGCAGAAAGTGGCAAAGGGCTTTTCTGATGGAAGGTTTCTACCAATAATTAATTGCAATTGTTCTCAAGCCAGACCAGACCAGTGTTTTGTTGTTTTTTTTTAACTGAAAACTCAGAATACACTGAGCCTGAATTGAGAATGACATTGACTGTTCCATGAGGACTTGTTTTAACTCTGAAATATACCTGCTGTGAGGGACACTGCAGGGTTATTCTCCAGAAAATTCCTCGGATGTGTAAGTGTGAGAAAGTTACTGAAAAACAGGACAAAAGACAATGCCTCAAATACTCGGAAACAGCAAGTGAAGGAAATTTGCTCTGTGGTTGCTAAACTTAATCCAAATAAACCTCTTCTCTGAAGCAGTTAAGCAGCAATGCCCAGATTGTCTGTGACAACAAACTCATGAGTTAATTACTGCAGCTCAACAGTCAGCTGCCGGAGACCGCTCTAAGCAGTTATTTTGTGGTGGGCTGTAACACCCCACGTATATTTTTATACTGTTTGTCATCCTTTGCACAATGTTAATCTCTTACTGGCTGAGGTCTGTGTTGAATGGTGGGGACAATGGCTGGTATGCACAAGTCAGCCACAACCGATCTGCCAGAAGAAGGAGGGGGCTTGGGCCTATTATCTTTACAAATCCTCAAATTTTTAATGTGATTCAGGGTGATTCCCTTGGAAACCACGAGATTTGATGTGACTAATAAATGGGCATGACCTGGATAATGATTCCTCCTGTCTGGTGCCCTGGCTACCTGCTGTCCTATACAAATAGCTCAGTTCTAAGTCATTTTAGTTTCTGGAATAGCTTAAAGCACAAAGAGAGCTTCTGTGTATTTGTCAGATGCAGGTTGAAGGTATTGACTGAGAAAAATGGATACATAGGGATTGTAAAATTCTGGACAGAAAGCAGGAAGGGAGGGATTTTCCCAGTTGGAAAGAGTGTTTGGGAAGCAATAACTAGAAATCTTCCTTCCTCTTTCCTACCTTACCATTGCTCTTAGATTTCTGATGATGCACACTGTCACCAAGGTACTTCTTCTACCTTTTCTCAGTAAAACATGAATTCAAATTAGAGAAGGAGGAAGAAAAAAGAAACTAACATTTGGCTGATGTCTATTCTTTGCTAGGAAATAAATTTTAATATACTATTTTACTTAACCACTCCAAATCTACTAAAAGAAAAAGTAATTTTGATTATGTATATGAGGAATTGGGGGCTCAAGTAAATGAGTCTCTTGCCTGAATCCCAGGGATATTAGGTAATAGGGCTGAGACAGAATTTGGCAATGACTAAGTAAGTCTCTGACTGCCACTAAGTTCTCTCACTGAGAACTGAGTTTAAAAATGCATCTTCAACAACAGCCCAAAGCTGGACATTGAACGGACAGGGAAAGCAGTCTGCTGAGGTAGAGTGTTTGAGCTGCACTTTAGGCCCTGGTAATCTATGGCTCTGGAGGAAACAGGCTACCTTCACCTTGACTGTGTGTTGGTTCCAACCCTCTAAATGCTTTTCCCCATAGAAATAATAATATGATGATGTCCAGCTTCCTAGTCTGGTCTAAAAAACCATAGGAAATACTTGAACACAGTACTAATTGTACCTTTGAACCTAACGACTGAGCAATGACATTTCTGTGGGAAAAGAGTGACTGCAGTGCCAGAAACACACGTCTCCTTATTTACAGTGTAACTGGGGATTCTCCTAACTTCAAACTAGCTTCAAACTGGGGATTCTCCAGCTCCGTGCCTGGGCAGGGACTGTGGACCCCAGAAGAGCAGAGGATATGGGGGGATGGAGTTAAGACAGGGTGTTCGAAGAGCCTCTGAGTGTGGGTGCATGAAGGAGCTGGGCTGAGCACCCTAGTGCTGTGAGTGAGCTGAAGACCTGGATGGAGAACAGAGAGGCTGCAAGGCAGGAGCTGCAGGTGTGAGCTGGGTCATCCCCCAGTACCAAGCCATCCTCCTCTTCTTCTCTAATAATATGACTGCTGTTCACTTTCAACCAGCGTCCCCTTTTTCTCTTTGAGACCACTCCTTTTCTTTTTCTCGGAGAAGTCCACATCATAGCTCTGTTGATTTCAAAATCCTGTAACTTCTCTGTACATCTTGCAGCTGCCCTGTGCACCATAACCTGAGAGATTTTTTGTAAAATACAAATCTGACCACGCTTAAAGTTTCTCAATGGTCCCACTCTGGCCTATAGAATAAGAACCCTTCTCCTTTGAATGAACAACAGAATCCTCTAAGACTTGCCCCTAAGTCTCTGCCTGCAGCTCTCCACACCCCGTGCTTCTCAGCTTCAGTCACAGCAACGTGAAGTGCCTCTACCTTCCTGACATGTGCCATGCTGTCACGGCCCAAGGAGCTGTGACACTGTGGGGTCTGCCCCTCCTGAAATTCTCTTTAGTCTTTCTTCTCTGCCAGCTCTTGACCATCTTGTAAGACTCAGCTTGCAATTATCCCCAGAGCATGGTTTGATCTGCAGGTCAGGACATGTATACTCTTTGTGTCCCTTGGTGCTCCTTTTGATACTTATTTGCCATTTACATGACTATCTTTCCCAGATCCAAAGCTGCTTCTGGGGAAGGGCCACGGCTCATACGTCTTTTACACTCTGGCACCTGCAACAGTTCCTAGAAGGATTTAATAATTACATATTGAATTAAATTAAGGAATTGTTTTCTTAATGCCTCCCCACCCCCACCCCCCAACCAAAACTGACCTAGAGTTAATACCCTTCTGGACTGGGGCACTCAGTGGCCCAGCTGCTGGGCGTGCTGTCTACTGATGGCTCACAGTTGAGTCTCTCCCTAAGCACTGCCTGCAGCCAAATGGAGCTGCTGTGCCCAAAGACACAAGCCTTCCTCAGGGTGGACACTAGTCAATGTCTGGTTGATAAAGGGGAGCGAAAGTCTGGGTCCCCTGCCTTTGAACAGCCATCCTGACTTCAGAGTCTAGAGAACCTTGCCTGAGGCTTCTGTCACAGCTATGTCACTGCCTACTCCCTCCCTCTGCCCAGTCTTGCCTCTGTGCTCCCTTACAAGGTGGTTCCTGAGGGCACCCTCAACAAATCGCCTGCACTCAACTCTCCATGCAGTTTGCTCCCAGGAAACCAGACTCCTCACAGGCCTGTTATTTCCAACCCGGCCTTTGCCAGTTAACCTGTAAATCAGAATGTATTTTCCAGCTGTTTCTTTACTATCTGTTATGACTAGATATGGGTTGAGGGTGTCCACAAGGGCTCATTTTGAGTCTCAGTCCTTAATATGGCAGTATTGGGAGGTGTTTAAGAGGTGGAGTCTAGAGGGAGGCTGTTGGGTCATTGTGGGGTCTGCCCTCAGAAGGACGTCAAGTACTTCTGTGGGAGCCTGAGTTAGTTCTTATGAGAGTGAATTGTTACAAAAGTGATCCTGACCCCTGAATCGCTCTCTGGCTTCCTGCCTTATGATATATCCTCTCCCTTTTGCACAGACTTCTGTCATAAGGCCCTCACCACAGCCAAGCTGATACTAGTCCCATGCCCTTGAGCTTCCAGAATTGTGAGCTAAATGAACCTGTTTTTGTAAAATAAAGTAGGCTGCCTCAGGTATTTTGTTAGTAATAAATAACAAACTAATACACTATTTGACCCTAGAACCAGGTCTTCTTTCCTGAGGTGTTTTTATTGCTTTAAACAGTGGAGAAATAAATAGGACATAAAAAGATTTGAGTGCACAAAGGTGCTAGTAATGGCAAATCTTATTGTAGACAAAGAATTCTGCAAATAGCAGTTAACATTTTGGAGGAAAGTTCATTCATTGACCAGCCTAGGTACTTCACTGCAGAAGCTGGGTGAGGTGAGATCAGGGACAAGGAGCTAGTATGCGGTGGTGGGGGAAATGCATGGTAACAGGGGCTTTTACCCCTTCAATCCTACTTTTTCTTCTATTCAGAAATGAAAATGTATGAAGACTCAGTTTAGAATAAGGGTTAGGGTGGGGTGGGAAAGCTTTTTAGAAGACGTGATATTTAATCTGGGGATAAAAGGAAGATCATTGTCTCTCTGTAAATGCAGACCCCTTCCCTGAGATGACCTGAAACAGGGGTGGGAATGGGCATCCCTGGCAACAACTTCTAGAAAGAAGGGAAGGAAATTCCAGGGAGTAACACAGGCTAGAGGAGTGACATTCCTGGGACCCTGGGTCACCTGGTTGTGGCAGCAGTTCAGTAATAACCATCCCTATTCCAGGGCTATGATTCAGGGGGACAAAAAAAAACAGGTCCATCAGTATTATCAAAATTAAAAAGTTCCTGGGTAATAACCAGTGCCTTCTCACCTTAATGCTGCTCCTTTTCCTGTGTTTTTTTCCTTTTTCCAGTTGAAACAGATAGCCTTCAGAATTGCTACGGATAATTTTCATTTGGTTTCTTTGGCTTCTCTCTGGACTGAGTTGGGATTCACTTTCTACCCTTGATGAGATGGGGGGGAGCATGATGCTAGAAGAGGACCCTTTCCTGGGCTGCACGTCGGTCAGCTGCACCAAGGCTTGCTGATGCTGCTCCATTATCTGAGTGAGCCGTGAATCTGGGGAAGCTCTGACAGGTTGGCTGTCCGAGGAAGGATGGAATTTCCTTTGGAAAAGAACACACATCTGTGACTAAAACTTGAATACATAAGACCGCTAACAGTAAAGTTCTTATGAGCCATTAACTTGGTGTATTTATCATTCCTCAACTCAAATGAATTAATTTGAGCTAATTCACTCATTAATGTATTAATTTCTTAAAATCTTCTTTTTCCATAGGATATTCTAACTCTGCTTAGAACTTTCACTTAGTGCATTCAGAATAGAAGTATATCATTTTGAGAAGTCGAAGAGTTTCCCACTACAAAAATACTAAGAAATGTTGGATTAAATGAAACCAATATCCTTTATGTACACAGTTGAATTTGTATAAGAGGCAGGAAATCTCCAGGGAGGAAAACCAAAATGAACTAAAGTCAGAGCAGATTCTGGATGAGCTGAAGGTATGGCTTTCTTTGTGGGCTGTTTGGGTTTAAGGGCGTCAGTTTTAATACAAGATCTGTGAGATTTGGGGCCAATGTGAACACAAGTTCATCATCTAAAATCCTAGTACATAAAGGGAAATGATCTACCAAGTGTGAGGGTGAGCAGACATATATACACACACAAATAGTAGTAACAGACTTCTGCAAGCTTTCGATAATAGAATATGTTAGATAGCATTCATAAAGTATATATAAAATGATTGGAAACATGAAAGAAGAAATCAAAATTCTGAGAAATATATTTTTAAAAACTTATTTTGAACAAAGAACAGGGAGATTTTACTTATAACCAAGTAGAAATTCCAGACATGAAAAATACCATTATTTAATTTTAAAATCCAACAGAAAAATTAAGAAAGCATATTGGACATAGTTGAAAAGGAAATTATTGCACTGGAAAACCTACCTCAGAAATTTCTCAGAAAGAAGCAGAGAGATAACAGGTAAAATAAGAAACAGAGTTAAAACACACAAAGCCTAGAATCAAAGAATTTAATACATATCTACCTGGTGTTCCTGGAAAAGGAAGTACAGCCAATTTGGGAGATGCAATATTCATAGGAAAACGGGTGATCATTTTTTCAAAATTTATAAAAAGAGATGATCCTCAGATTTAGGAATCACAGAAGGGATTCAAGTAGAACTAAAAATTTCATTCCTATATACATCATAGTGAAACTTCTAAACACCAAAAACAAAGAAGAGGTTTAAAAGCTAACAAGAGAAATAAAGACAAAGTAAAAAATAAAAGGAATGATAATTACATTGACAAAAGACTTTTCAAGGCAACACAGAAACCAGTAGACAAAAAAATAATGCTTTTAAAAAGTTGAATTCTTGGGGCTGGGGATGTGGCTCAAGAGGTAGCGCGCTCGCCTGGCGTGCGTGCGGCCTGGGTTCGATCCTCAGCACCACATACAAACAAAGTTGTTGTGTCTGCCGAAAACTAAAAAATAAATATTAAAATTCTCTCTCTCTCTCTCTTTAAAAAAACAAAAGTTGAATTCTTTACCAGGTTAAACTATAATTCAAGATTGTAAGAGAAAGGAATTTCAGGTAAATCCCAGTGACCTATACTTGCTGAAACAACTTCTAAAGAAAACAGAATAAAATGAAAGAAAGAATGTGAGGCAAAGAAATTAATAAACAATTTGGTTAACTCTAAAACACCATTTACTCTCTACAATAATAAAAACAATTACTAATTTTTGAGATATAAAGTGCTGGACAAGTTGCTAGACTAAGCAGGAGATTGTACTTTTAATGTAATGGCCCTGAACATGTCTAGAAAAGAACATAAATATTAATTTAACATGAGGCAAGTTAAATATGTAGGTTGTGTGTGTGTGTAAATAGAGTAAAGTGCTGGGTACCGTGGTACATGCCGGTGACCCCAGTGACTCTGGAGGCCTAGGCAAGAGGAGAGTGAGCTAGAGACCAGTCTGGGCAACCTAGTGAGATCCTGTCTTGAAATAAAAGAAGAAGGCCAGGGGGATGTAGCTCAGTGGTAGAGCACCCCCCGTTTCCATCCCCAGTAGCCACCCCCAATATCTACCCTCACCCGCCACAAGAGTGTCTGCAAATAAGTAGAAGAAAAAAGTAACAAAGAGAATTCTCTAAGTTTAATAGAAGAAAAAAAGTAAAAAGAAGCATGGCGAATGTAGGGTAATTAGAGTGGTCAAATTAAGGTGGTAGAAACAGATCCACCTATGTGAGTACCACGATAAATGTAAGCAGTTTAAAGTCACTAGATACAAGTGAGTTTATGATTGAATAAAGAAACAAATTACAACAACACACTGTTTTTTAAAAGAAAGGCTTAAGATAGAACCATACTGAAAATTTTAAATATGATAGAAAAAATGTACTAGATTCAATACTAATCATAAGAAAGTGAACGAAGCTATATTAATATCAGCCAACATAAACTTTAATCAAATAGCATTATTGGAAATAAAAATATTCATTACATCATGATTAAAAGAAGAATTCACCAGGAAAATATACAATTATTAACCTGCATGTACCTGATCATAAAACTTCAAAATACATAAAATGAAACTAATAGAATTACGAGGTGACATTAACAATTCTTTTTTTTTAAGCACTGGGGATTGAACCCTCAAGCTCTCACACATTCTAAGTAGGCACTCTACTATTGAGCTGTGTCTCCAGTCCTTTGGTTGTTGTTGTTTAGGGACAGGGGCTCTTTAAGTTGCCCAGACTTGTGTTCCTCCTGAAAGGAACCTCCCAAGTTGTTGGGATCATAGGCATGTGCCACGACAGCCAAATATAGGGAAATGCCAACTTACCAGGGTCAGAAACTAATATACCAAACATGGAAACCTAATCAGGCTTCAGAAGATTTTAATAACATATGTAACAAGCTTTCCCTAATTTAAATTACAGTCATGTGCTGCATAACAAGGTATTGATCGACAACAAACTACATGTAAGGAGGTAGTCCCAGAAGATTGTCACCTAGTGACAGCATAGCCACTTTAGTTTGTGTCAGGACACTTCAATGTCTGTGAAAAGATGGAATAAAAAGATTTCTCAGAACATAGCCCCACTGTTAAGTGGTAAATGAATGTATACAGAATGATGTGCCATAGAACTGCAGAAAATATCTTCTTTTCAAACAAATGAGAAACTTTGGCCAAAAAGCAAGTATTGAAAATATCAAAGAATCTTTGAAAGACTCATAAACTACGAGTGCCATTGATGGTGAAAGTCTATGTGAGAGTTATTTAAATAGGAATTGGTTGAAAGTCTGTTTAAGAAGCAGGCACCCCTCCAGATTTTCTCCCTTTTCTGTACAGTGATGCAACTAGCCCTTCTCAATCTGCGCAGCACGCTGAGAAACGGGGATAAACCTAAACAAACCCTCTCACTTCACTTTTCTTTTTCAACTTAAAAGTCAGTACTTTTGGAGGTCACACATCTGGATAATACATTATTAGCTTCCCTCTAGCTTTGTTGAAGGTAACACCTTGGACATGTGGGTTATGATGGTAATGGTGGCCCTGGTTACTTTCCAGGACCTAAAGACCACTTTTGCTGAAAATACTCACTCTTCACTTGGGCCTATATATGTTGCATGGATGAGTGGAATCTGATGAAATGGCTTGGCATCTCTGTCTTTGTATTGTGTTTGTCCCCTTTGCTATCTTAACCCTTTGGTCAGATTCTACTCACCTCTGCATGCAAACATTGCTCACTGGAGCTGGTATGACTTTTCTTCTGCCCCACCCTTTCACCAGCTGCAGCATCCAAAGGACCGAAAGTCCTTCAACCTGTCATAAGGCCAAGATTGAACCCCAGTACCAGGATGTTTGCACATAGGATGATGACACCAGCTGCAAGAATAACTCAGAAGTTCCTGGAACAAGTTGACCGTTACCATGTGGTCCAAATCTCATGCAAAGAGAAACCATGTCCCTGGCTAGTGGAAAAATTACTGGTCTTTGGCCCACCCCAGAAAATCAATAAGAAGCTTTCATCTCCCTTTCTTCATAGAGCAGCTTGGTTCCCTGTCTATCAGTGCTGTTTCCTTTCAGGTGAAGCCACATTAAAAAACTCTGCTTGTATGTGTTTGCAATATTCAGCTTGGTCTCTTCTCTACTGTTTCTATGCCAAAAGATCCTTCCTCTAGTAACAAGAGCATAGGAAGGCTGGAAGCAAGAATTGAGGAACTTTCACAGAAAGTAGAGCAAAATAAATAAGAAATGAACAAGAGAGTAAAGAATATCGTATGAACAGTCCTGGAAAAACACCTGTGAATAACCGGAAAGAAGAGAGCTGGAAGGAGTGACCCAAGAGAAGATTCAAGACATTTCCCAGACTGAAAAGACACATGTATCCAGGCTAAAAGGCCCAGAACAATCTATGAAAATAGACCTAAACCAAGGCATGTTATTATGAATTCTCATTTTATGGAGAAAGAAAGAAGATCCTACAGTTTCCCAAAGAAAAAATAGAAAGGTCAAATATAAAAACACCAGAAGAAAGAAGATGATTGTAAGGGGGAAATGATTTTCAATCTAGAATTCTACAACACCCTGCCAGCTATTAGGAGCAAGGGCAGAACACAGTCAATATCAGTCATACCTCCTAAGCAGTAGAGGATGTTCTCAACCAGAATGAGAAAGGAAACTAAGAAAGGGAAAGAGAGTAGATGGAAAAAACAGAAGGGTCAACAGTGGAGAAAAATGAAGGGCATCCCCATGATGAAGTGAAGGGAGGTTCTGCAAGGACAACACGGGCAGAGGATGGCCGTGGGGAAAGGAAGTGCTGCGCAGGACACTGGCATGCTGAGAACTGCTTGTCATCCTATTGTCTGCATCACACCATGTTTCTAATAGGAAGAAAATATCAGAGGATGTACTCAAACAAAACGAGGAAAATCTGCAACCTTGAAAAAGGGATTCTGACCAGAAGGAAAGTCAAAGGGAATTCTTCAAACAGTTTTGTAACAAGTCTAGCAATATGAAGAATTTAAAGGTGTGTTATAAAAGGCTATGTCCAAGATAGAAGAAAGAATCTAATGTATTTGCATCAGTGAACATCTGTATTGAGAGACTAGGAAAGTGTGGGAACAATGAGCCACATGTACAAATGAAAGTAAGCCAAAGCAAACAAACAAGTCAAGGCAATTATGAACTTTGGAAAAAAATTTTAAAATGAGGCATAGTCATAGACCAACACCAGATCATGCATTAAAGATGCATTGGCATAATAACAAAACCACTGAATATTGATCTAACCAAAAATTGCAATGTAACTCCCATTACTGCAGAATGGTTGAAGGGAAGCACATAATGAAAGTGATGTCAAGAAGCTCAGTCCTCATCTAACAGAATAGAAATCAACAAAATCAATCAAAATAGCTGAAATTGAAGTAGAAAAATATAACAATAAATAAATATAACTGAGAATAGTGGCAAATACTAGAGGAAACAATAAAAGTCAAAAGGGGTTACTAATATTGAGGATTTTCATTATTATACCAATATAAATATTATTCATAGCCAAGCACTGTGGAGGGGATCACTGGGGAGCGAAAGCAGTGGATTGCCAACTGACTAAGTGCCACCTGACTTTTTAGTATATGTGCATGCACCATCTTGGTTGAAAAGTTAATGTAAAAAACAGGGCTGGGGATGTGGCTCAAGTAGTAGTGCGCTCGCCTGGCATGCGTAGGGCACTGGGTTCGATCCTTAGCACCACATAAAAATAAAATAAAGATGTTGGGTCGGGCTGGGGATGTGGCTCAAGCGGTAGCACACTCGCCTGACATGCATGCGGCCCGGGTTCGATCCTCAGCACCACATACAGACAAAGATGTTGTGTCCGCCAAATACTAAAAAAAAAAGTAAATATTAAAAAAAAAAAAAAAAGATGTTGGGTTCACCAAAAACTAAAAAATAAATATTAAAAAAAAAAACAAGAAAGGAGTAGTACTGGAAATAAAAAGACATGATTAAAGATTTAAGAGGTTGAATAATATGAAAGTTATGTAAATACTATAAAGAGCTTTATGCCAGTACATTTTTTATTTGACTGGTTTTTAATTTTTAATGCCTTAAAATGTATTCTGACGTAATGTTTGAATTTAAAAGTTAATGAAGTAAAATAATACCCCCTTCTCCTGCCCTTGGGTGTGTTGAAGATGCACCAATATTCTCCTTTGGCATTCTCCTTTGTCTCCTGAGGACTGTGTTCCACTTCCTTTCCGTACTCAACTGCAGGACAATTCAGTAAGGCACACAAGCTCTGTTGCTGAACTCATACACTGTGCTTCACTGTACGTGGACATACATTTCAAAAGGGCTAAAAATAAAAATAGGGGGAAAACCACCTTTCATAGTTGGCAGAAGAGGATAGGCCTGATGAATTTCCAGGGGTACTTGGTCTTACACAGGAGCTACGAGAAGTACAGTTGAGCCCACAAGTGCAGTATTGCACCATGAGATCTAGAAAAGCTCAAAACAGCCCAAGCATGCCCCAAGTCACCACACACTGAGGATATGACAGGACATTTTAAACTTTGTAAAGGTAGATTTTTTTTTAGAAAGTATATTTATCAGATGATCAAAGAAGAAACGGAAAGCTTGTAAAGACTTTTAGTCATTCTAGTAAATGAATCAGGAGTCTAAAATCTGCCCACAGCCAACAATCACAAAAACAAAACCAAATAAAAAAAAAAACACCCATGTTCCCAGTAGTTGTAGAGGAAAGTTCTAGCAAACCTTTAAGTAACAGACCATCCCAACTGCATATAAGTGTATATATAACTCAGACGTACAAAGAGGGCATAGTTCTTAACTCATTTCATAAGGCTGGCATAACCTTGATAACACAGCAAGGCTCATGGCAGATAGGAAAATTATAGCCAATCTCACTTCATGCAGTGAATGTTAAATCCCAAACAAAGTGCTAGCAAATCTAATCAAGCAACTTATTAAACTTGACATTATGTCAAGTTAACCCTAGAAACAAAAGGATAGTGTAACATTAGAAAATCTGTTAATACATTTCATTACATTAAAGAATTAATGGAGAATATTTTTCAACTGATGCATATTACTTATGATAAAAATTCTTTGCAAAGAAAATCAAGAATGGACTAGAAAGGAGTTTTCTAGTTTCCCATTTACCAAAACCTAAATATTATTTTTCACACAAAAAATGTCAGAAGCAATCCTTCTGAAGTTGTCTCTTCCAGAAAACTAACTTGAATTGGAACTTTATTAAATATACATTTCATGTCATCAAGTGTAGCACTTAAATGTCCTCTGATTAATTCAGATATATAAAATTGTCCCCCTATTTTGAAAGTAAGCTCCTTGAGGGTGCCTCATGCATAAAACTTCTTTTGTACTTTCTACAGCATTTTAGTTTTATATTCAGTCCATGTCAGGTATACAGAAAACATGTTTGATTAAAGAATATCAAGAAAGGGCTCCTAGAGTGTCTTAAAAAATAACTTTCTTTTTCCTGTCTATAGAAGTAATTTATCTACATTGTAGGGTACTTGTACAATTTCACAAAATATAAAGGAGAAATTAAAACAACCTCAATCTTTCTTGCCAGAGATGACCACTATTGACATTTTGGAACATTTTTCTTCTGTGAACATTTTAACCCAATAGAGCTTATACTCCTTGGGCATAATTTTATACCTTATTAATTTCTTTTTATAGGAACATTGCCTCTTAACCAAAATTTTAAATTATGATATTACATACCAAATTTACCTAAACATTTCCCCACTATTGTACTTTTAGGTTGTTTTCTATAAACGGTGGTATTTTTGTGCCTACCTTTTCTATTTTATTTATTTATTTATTTTTTAATATTTATTGTTTAGTTTTCAGCGGACACAACATCTTTATTTGTATGTGGTGCTGAGGATAGAACCCGGGCCGCAGGCATGCCATGCGAGCGCGCTACCGCTTGAGCCACATCCCCAGCCCCCTTTTCTGTTTTAGATTTCTTTCTTAGGAAAGGCCATTAGAGTTCTAGAGATAATTTGGTTTTCTCCAAATATTATTTATATCCTTTAAAACATACTGATTTGTTTCAACTGAGTCCCTGTGTCCTTTTCCCCTCCTTCCAAATTCTAGTTTACGTAGAGTGAAAAAAGTAGAGGAGATAAGGAAGAGGAAAAGAAACATATCAAAAGTGGACAGCACTGGGCAGGAATCAGTGTCAGGGAAGCTGTTATGTGAATTTTCCCTTCACACCTGACTATTCCCAGGGACTCCTCCATCCATCTCCCTCTCCCTCTCCTGTCTTTCTCCAGAAGCCTCTTATATCTCCTCTAGGAAACCACTCGAGAATAGAGAATTCTTACCATAACATTTCTAAGTTCTTATATTTTGTCTCTGTAAAAGACTGTTTTGGTTGCTTCCTCTTTTCAGGCGATCTTTGAACATTCATGTCATAAACAGACTGAGACTCTTTCTGGCTCAGGAACACTTGTCTCTTAGAAAGTTCGTTAAGGTTGTTCAAATCTGAATTAGAAAGAGCATAGATGGGTAGATGCTGATATGGAAATCTTCTCTCCTCTTCATCTCTGCATTGTTCCCTTTCTTTATTGATATTCAGCATTGAGTGATATCCAGTAGAGTTTTTATATAATACCCTGTCAAAAGCCTGCTTTGGTGGAGCAAATATATTGGAGGTCACTTTGGGATCCTGGCTCCTAAATGCTCTTGAGTCTTGTAAATCATTGTTAGAGGCGTTTGTGAGCACAATTGATCCATGCTTTACTGAAGCATCTATAGGTTGATTTTGGTTTTGTTGCAGTCTTGGAATGTCATTCTGGTTTCCTTGACTGACCATGAAAGACTTGAGGCCAATCTGGCGTTTATGCTGTCTCCGAGCTTTGGGCTTGGCTGGTCTTTTGGATGGTTGCTGGCCGCTGGCTATTTCAGAGGACTGACTTCTTGGTACATTGCTTGATTTTGTACCTTCATATTGAGACCAGTGCTCCTGATAAATCTAAAAAGATGTTGTCAATTAATGTAAAATTATAAGATTGGCACTCTTTACACATTTTTAAATTAGTGTTTTTAACTGGGAATTGAGACTTTGATTTATTTTTTTGAACCAGGGATTGAACTCAGGGTTGCTTAACCACTGATCCACAATCCCAGACCTTTTTATTTTTTTGAGACAGGGTTTTGCTAAGTTGCTTAGGGTCTTGCTAAGTTGTGGAAGCTGGCTTTGAAACTGTTATCCTCCTGCCTCAGCCTCCTGAGCTGCTGGAATTATAGGTGCATGCCACCATGCCCAATAGGAATTGTGACTTCTGAGAAGGTGACCATGAAATTGAAAACAGATAAAAGAGTAAGTACAGAGGGTCCTTTCCTAACTTCAGGCAACTAGAGGTAAACCAGAGTGATTCTTTTAGGGAAAAAAATAGATTATGAGCCTAGAAAGAGATCAAGAACTTAGAATGGGCTTTGTATTAAAGACAAATCTTTGACTTAAAAGGGAAGTGTTACCAAAATCAGGTGTGGGGTGGGAAGAAGCTTTACTGCTAAAGAGTTGTGCAGGAAAAGAGTAGAAATCTACATCAAAATAGGCAAGCTTATTTTAACTAAATGAATATTTCAGAAATCCTAACTGGAAAAACATCAGTGATATGTTTTATTAACCAAATTCAAGTTTAATGTGAAACACTGGATTATCAGCTTTTCTTTCTCATACAGGTCAGAAGCTAGAAATGACCTCTTCACCAGATGAAACAAATTAGATTTTATTCAGAAGATTATAAAAGAGTCTGAGTTGTGATAGGGCA
Source organism: Callospermophilus lateralis (assembly GCF_048772815.1). Lineage (NCBI taxonomy): Eukaryota > Metazoa > Chordata > Mammalia > Rodentia > Sciuridae > Callospermophilus > Callospermophilus lateralis. The sequence continues at coordinate 105,413,013 of NC_135306.1, forward strand.
TCTGTGAAACCACAAGGGTTGTTTTGCTTCTGTTCCTTAATATAGCCTGTACTTAGGCAATCAAACATCTGGGGGGAAAGATTTCAATTTCAGAATAGTCTTTATGCTTTTCAAAGCCTGGTAACAACAAAATGTACTCCCAGTATAATAGATACACTATGCAACTATACTGTGCTACATCCATTTAGGAATATTTCCCAAGGAATAGAGCACTCATTACTTTGTGAAAAATTGGCTGAGTTAAGAGGTCTTTGGAAGGAATGATTAAATGCTTACTGAAAACAATAAGATGACCATATGCATCAATATGTCATACAATTGCAACTTATTTCTCCCTTTCTGAATACACATATTTAAAAAACCTCTGTGTCCTAGATCTACACAATATTAATTGAAAAATGAAATAATTAATTAGATCACTGGAGAAGAAAACATACTGAAGTGAGTAAAGCATGCGTTTTGTTCAAACTGTTTCAGTTTACTACAGAAGAATAATAACATTATTGTGATAAGGGTTCTTTTCTTATTTTACCTTTCTGATATGGCCCCTAAGACTTATCCTGTTCTTTTATAATATTAAGTAGTGTTTAATTTCTAATGAAATCACAGTATAATGATAAGATTAAGATAAATTTAAAACAGTAATATGTACTATTGTTATATTGATTTTTAAGTAAGAATGACTTCTAATTGAAAATTTAGAATATTCTCTTTGGAAATTTGAGCTTTCTGGGGGAATTGGTTATATGCTGATTAGTTACTATAAGCTTTTAATTTTTACCCATGGTGTTCCATAAAAAGAAAAAAACTTGCTCCTATGTTTGGGTAAGTAAGCGTTCTTTCTTCCATGAAGCATATTAAGCTGCATGGGGAAATATGGGCAAAAAGGCTCTGCATACACAACCCGAGAGCATCCTTCCTTGCCCTGGCTCCAGAAGAAAACTGCTGTTTTACAATTTTATGGGTGTATTTGTGAAACACACTGCTCTTTTCATTGCAGTCTTTGCAATTTATGAAGGTCAGGACAGCCCTCGCTCTGCTATGATCTCTAAATACTAATTGATGTTGATAATGTCATTCTTTTCAATGTTTGTTCAGCCTTTAGCTCACTAGAGAAATAAGTGACTAGGAACTCTTTTTCTGTTACCATCTGACTGTAAATCTCCCAGTCTTCCCTCCCCATCCCCACCAAGGAAAAAACCTATCAGATATTTCATTTCTGGGCTACCAGGTCCCGAATCCTGGGCTGTCACTCGACTTTGACTTTAATCATGTCGTTACCTTTGCTGCTAATGACTTGGATCACAATCACACTCTTCACAGGGTGCTTTGTCAACAAGGCCAAGGACTCCTCATTTTATGAAACTTCAGTTGTCTCAAGTGTTAAATCCTCTGTTCAAGTAAATATAAGTGCTCAGAGATGGTATTTCAGTCTCCAGAAAGGAAGACATTTATGGGCTTGATATGATTTCTCTCACCTTGCAAGCAGCCTACTTGAGATCTCCAGTTTACTCAAGATTTATTACCTTACAATTGAGGCATCAGGTGTCACTCTTTAGGTGGCAGGACCTGAGCTCCCTGACGTTAATACACAAAGCCATTCTCAGGCTATTTAATCTCCATCAGCACTGAGATCCCCGATTTCATCCTACTCTCACTGGGGTTCTTTTGTTACTAACATTTGCAATCGGTACATCCTATATGCACTCAGAATAACTGCTTAATGGCAGTGGGTTTTCACAGCACACACAGAGGGTTAGCACTGGGAAATCTTGATGCCTAATGCTGGGAGGATAATTTCTTGGTAAGACCCATCCTTAGTCATTAGTGTTTGTTCATACTGCACCATCCGAGGGAAGTTTGCCCCCAATCCTGTGAAAGCCATGTCCGTTCAAAGTAGAAAGGAGAATGTATGCTCTTATCCTGACCAGAAAGTCTATCTGCTTTAACACAAAAGCCACTCCAGCTCTGGGTCATCTTGTCTCAGCCCTCGAGTCCTGAGAGTTGTACCTGAGCTCCTAGATCAGCTTGGGAGTACAGAAACTCCCATAGTGTTCTGTTTTTCTGCTGTGTTCATTAACAATAAGACTCAAATCCCTGAAGCTTGAGTTTAAAAATTCCATTTGATAATATTAAGAAAATTATGAGCACAGATATTAATTGGCTCTAATTTTCATTGTCAGTAAGAAAGAACTCTGTTCATATGCATGGAAGAAGCATAGAACTATTTTTTTTCCATTTGCTCATTATAATTTAATACAAATTGTTACTTTAACCAATTCCCCAAGAATACTGTTATTTCCTCTTATTCTATCTCACTTTTTGTCTTATTTTTGTAGTGCATGTTAACAGTTCATATATTTTAAATCTCCATGGTTTTGCTTCTATTGGTTTACAACACAATCTTTTGTTTTATTTATCAATATACTTATGCTTCCTGCTCTTTATTCCTCCTATATTAGTGTTTCCATCTCACATTATTTTTCTTCTGTCTGAAGAATGATCTGCTATTTTTTCAGTGCAGCTCTGTTAACATGTCCCTTTTAGTTTGTTCTATTCCAACTCTCTTCTCATCTAAAGATTCCAATTTGATTGTTCTTTACTTTTTTCCCTCCTATAATTAGGATGCGATTAAACTAGGACCTCATGCATGCTAGGCAAGGGCTCTACCACTGAACTGTATCCACAGACCTTTTAAATTTTATTTTGAGACACGTTCGAAATTGTCCGGGCTGGCCTCAAACTTTCATTCCTTCTGCCTCAGCCTCACGAGTTACTGGAATTATAGGTATTTGCCACCCTACCCAGGTCCCCTGACAAAGATCTGTTGGAAGTACTGGAGGCAAAACTGAAATCATAGCTCTTTGAATGGTCCTACAGGCTCCCCCCCCACCCCCTGCCCCGGTACTCCCCACTCAGGGGTGCTTCACCACTGAGCCATGCGTACCCAGATCTTTTTATTTTTTATTTTAAGATAGGGTCTTTGCTAAGTTGCTTAGGGCCTCACTAAATTGCTTAGTCTGGCTTTGAACTTGAGATGCTCCTGCCTCAGCCCCTGTGCTGCTGGGATTATAGGCATGCGCCACTGCGCCTAGCCTTTCATACTTTTTCTTTTACCTTTTCCTTATTTGCAGCTGAGTTATTTTAGAGTGGCAAGAAATAAAACATCCTATTTCAGCATTGTGAATGCTTTACCTAGTTGGGAAACTTTCTGTCCTTTCTCCTGACAACATATTCCTCACCTGGTATTATGGTCTGAATGTCTGTGTCTCCCCCAAAATTCATGTTAAATCTTAACTGCCAAAGTGATGGCATTAAAAATGGGGCCTTTTGGAAGGTGACTGTGTTTTGAGGGCAGTGCCTTCCTGATGGGATCAGAGCCCTTGTGAAAGAGGCCCAAGGGAGTTCTTTCAACCTTTTCTGCCACATGTGAACACTGCAAAAAGGGACCCATAGATGAACCAGGAAGCCCTTACCAGATGAACCTGATGGCTCTTGACCTTGGACTTTCTAGCCTCCCAAACTGCAAGAAATAAATTTCTGTTGTTTATAAGATGCAGTCTATGCGTTTAAAATAGTAGACCAAACTAAGACAGCTGGGAAGGATCTTCTGCCAGTGGGAGAGTGCTTCCTTTTATTACCTGGCATGGGTCATGAGCTAAGTGCCACGTTCAGTCTGGGCACACCACTGAAATGGGGCTTGCAAATCCCATGACGACTCACAGGAGAAACTGGGTGCAGTGGCACATGCCTGTAATCCCAACCTCAGGGAGGCTGAGGCAGGAGGATTGCAAGTTTTAGGTCAGCTTTGGTGACTGAGTGAGACCCTTCCTCAAAAAAAATAAAACTGGGCTGGGGATGTACAGCACATGGTTAGAGCAACCCTAGTTCATTTCCCAGTACTGAAAACAAAACAAAACAAAACAAACAAACAAACAAACAAAAAAGGATTCCCAGGAAAGCACAGAATGATTCTGGACAATAAGACCTATGTGGAAGAGTGAAATGATAAGGGATTACTTGGCTTGAAGTAAAGATTTCAGGCATGTACAAGAATCTCACATACAAAATGATGATTGTTCTTTTGCAATATTTGCAGATAAATTTTGGTGCCCTGTGCTGCCTCTTCTGGGACAGATCAGATGCTGTCATTTCTGGGGAGACTCCTCAGTCCTCTTAGGGCAAAATTAGGTGCTCTTTTAGTTTCACTGCATTTTTGTATTTACTTGCATATTATTGTACTATGATGATTACATGACTATATGCCCACTAAAGTTCTGAATGCCTAGAGAGGAGGAGATATTTAGAAAAAATATTTTTCCTTTTTTATTTTTTGCAGAGCTGCTGATTGATCCCAGGACATTGAGTATGCTAAGTACTCTACCACTGAGCTGCAACCCCAGACCTACTTGCAATATTTTAAAAGAGAAAACACATGGACTTAAGTCTCAGGCATGTCTTCTGTCTTTCCTCACCCTATCTCTAGTTTCTTATTCTTTTCAGCATATAAATGTGTTTAATCTTTCCTCTGAAAAAGTAAAAGGAAGCTCACAGAGACCCATTCTCTGATTAAACTATTCTTGAACTCAGAGCCAAGCATCTTGACAGTGTAGGCTGTGCTGGTCTCCAGACCAACTGTCACTGGGGACCTCTGCACCCCACAGCAGAGCATTCAATCTCTGTGTTCATACCACTCACAGAAACAGCTCTGCATAGGCTGCCACTGCCCTCTTAGTGGCTGAGCCCTTTGGCATTACCTTTCTACTATGAAGTTATTTGAAACCTACAGAAAGATTGCAAGGAGAGCCCAGAAAACTCAAAGATCCTTACCCAGATTCATGAATTTTAATATTTTGCTGCAGTTAATCATTCTATGTGTCACTCCAAATTTAGAAAACACGCAGACATACAACTTACATTATTGTTTTTGCATTAACTGCTGTTTTTTTCCTGAATCATCTGAGCCTTGCATGAATTACACATATGATGCCCTTTCCATGACACTTTTTAAACTTGTCTTTGCAGTGTTCAATTCTGTTCACTGATTCCTCTTTCTTGAAATTTCATGTCTCAGGTTCCCTGATTCTGTTTTATCTACTTAGCTTTCCTCCTGTATGGCAAACCCTTCTGAGACTCTGACCTTCTATCTTCTTCCTCTACCACTTCCCGCCCTTAACATTTTACTATGGGGCCCCTTCTGGTTCTCCACACTCCCCTCTGACTCCACACAATTTCTGGGTCATCTCAGCAATCCCTATAGCTTCAATCCTTCAAAAAAAGCTCCTGATGCAAGTGGACATGGCTAACTTAGATGTCCTCCTGACTTCTACAACCAGATCACATGTCCTTTTTCCTCTAGGCATCACCAAATTCAACACCAGCCACCATCCTGTCCTCACACCCTCCTCCCTTTGTCTCCAGTGCCCAAATCCCTCCTCTCCTCCTCAGTGGTTCTGGTACCACAGATCACACATGTAGACACCCCCGATGACGCTCTTACCTTCTGTTTAAGCAATGGATTCTACTTCCTCACCACTTCTGTGCAGGGGCTGAGGGATTAGGTGTCACCCTGAACTAAAAGAAGTTCAGTCGAGTGGGTGGAGTAGGATCCCACCACCACACAGAAAGCTAACCAACTGCGCGTGGAGTGGATGACAAATACAGAGCAAGTGTGACCACCATTCCACACCTTGCAGAAAACACAGCAAAAGCCATCTTCCTGGCTTTGCTCTCTCTCTAGTCTTATCCCCTTTCAATCTGTTCCTCAGACAACAAAGTGATTTTTCTAACACACAAGCCTGATTTTGTCATTAGCCTGCTCAAAATTTGCCAATGGCTACCTCCTGTCCACCCAATAAAAATCTAACAGTTTTGGTGGACATAAAAGCCATTTACAATCTGGCTTCTGCTAACCTGTCCACCCCACCTCACACAACTCTCCTCCCTTGTCCTCTCTCCTTTAGTGACTGAAGTGTCTGGAATTCTTAGCACATATCTTACTATCTTCTCTCCCACATCTTCACCTTCACACCTGGTGCCCTGCGCTGCAACCTTCTGGGACAGCCCAGATGCTGTCATTTCTGGGGAGGTTCCTCAGTCCTTTTAGGGCAAAATTAGGTGCTCTTTTAGTTTCACTGCATTTTTGTATTTACTTGCATATTATTACTATTATATATTAGTACTATGATGATTACATGACAGGATGTCCACTAAAGTTCTGGATGCCTAGAAGGGAGGAGATATTTAGAAAAAGTATCTTTCCTTATGTTTTAATTATTTATTTTTTGAAGAGTTTTTTGTTTTTAAATTTGTTAGTTGGTTGGTTTTAAAACCACCTATTCTCAGGCAGAATCAACATTATCAAAATGGCCATACTACCAAAGCGCTATAAAGATTTAATGTAATTCCTATAAAGATCCCAATGATGTTATTCATGGAAATAAAAAAAGCAATCATGAAATTCATTTGGAAAAATACTCTCAGAATAGCCAAAGCAATCCTTAGTGTGAAAACAGACATGAAGACCAATGAAACAGAATAGAAGACACAGAGACACACCCACACAAATACAGTTATCTCTTCCTAGACAAAGGCACCATAAACATACTGTGGAGAAAAGATAGCCTCTTCAACAAATGGTGCTGGGAAAACTGGAAGTCTGTATGTAATAAAGTGACACTGAACCCCTATATCTCACCCTGCACAAACTTAACTGTAACTGGATCAAAGACCTAAGCATTAGACCAGAGACCCTGCACTTACTAGAAGAAAAAGTAGGTCCAACTCTTCAACATGTTAGCTTGGGAACCAAATTTCTCAAAAAGAATCCTAAAGCACAAGAAATAAAATCAAGAATCAATAAATGGGATGGTATCAAACTGAAAAGCTTCTTCACAGCAAAGGAAACAATCAAGAACGTGTACAGAGTTCCTACAGAGTGGGAGAAAATCTTCGCCACCAGTAACTCAGATAAGGCATTAATTTCCAGGATATACAAAGAACTCAAAGAACTCAAAAAAAAAAAAAAAAAAAAAAACCAAAAAAACCAAAACACCTAACACCAGAAAAATAAATAACCCAATCAATAAACGGGCAAGGGAACTGAACAAATATTTCACGGTAGAAGAAATATGGTCAAAAGAATATAAAAAATGTTCAACATCTCTAGTAATTTGAGAAATGCAAATTAAAACTACACTGAGATTCCATCTCACTCCAGTCGAAATGGCAGTCATAAAGAAAACAAATAACAACAAATGTGGGCGATGAGGTGGGGCAAAAGGTACTCTCATACACTGCTGGTGGAACTGCAAATTGGTACAACCACTATGGAAAGCAGTATTGAGACTCCTTAGGAAACTTGGAATAGAATCACTATTTGACCCAGTTATCTCACTCCCTCGGTGTATACCCAAAGATCTTAAAATTGGTGTACTACAGTGATACAACCACATCCATGTTTATAGCAGCTCAATTCACAATAGCCAAACTACAGAAACATCATAAGTGTCCTTCAATGGATGAATGAATAAAGAAAATGTGGTATATATACACAATAGAATATTACTCAGCCATAAAGAAGAATGAAATTGTGGATTTGCCAGTAAATAGATGGGAATGAAGAATATCATGCTAAGTGAAATAAGCCAATTCACAAAAAACAAAGGCTAAACATTCTGTCTGATTTGTGGATGCTAACCCAAAGCAAGGGAAGTTGGGGATGGGAATAATAGAAATCCACTGGAGTAGAGAAAGGGAAATAAAGAGAAAGGAGGGAGAGGAGAATAGGAAAGATGGATTAATTGGACATAGCTTTCCTAGCCTTGTATTTATATACACCAGGGTAACTCCACATCGTGTACGACCACAAGAGTGGGAACCTAAATAAAATAAGTTATACTTTATGTATGTATATTCTGTCAAAATACATTCTACTGTCATGAATAACTAAAAATAAAAATTTAAAAAATCTACTTATTCCATAGTGCCTAGAATATAACAGGTACTCAATAGATATCTGTGTGAAATATTTTGATATATTCTTAGTAGTTAGAGTCATTCATTGTTAGGGGGAGTTTACTGAAGGATCTGTAGATTCTCTGAAAGCCATCTTTAAAGAAAAACATTTAAAGAGGCCCATTTTCACTTGGAGATGCACTTAGTGACCTTTAAATGTGTCTTTTAGTTTTTTACTAATCAATTTTTTTTACTAATCAATTAGTACATTTTTACTGAGCACCAGCTTTGGGGAAAGCCTTGTCATAGGGGACACAAAGGAAGATATAATCTTAACCTTTAAGGAGCTTCTAGGACTGGGATGTAGCTCAGTGGTAAATTTCTTGCCTTGCATGCCCCAAACCCTGGATTTTATCTACAGTCCCCCAACCCCATCCCCCTGAAAAAAGACAAAATAAACTCAGAAAATAAGAAGCTTCTAGTATGATAGGTAAAAGAAAGCAGGCAACAGGTATAAGACATGGCAACCATGAACACCCTGAGTAAGCAGTATAGACAACAGGCTCCAGAGGAGCCAAGGTGGGCAGAGGAGTGGGTAGGGGAGCTGGGAGGCCTTGCAGGACATTTGAGGGAGGACAGAAACGAAGGCACTGAACTTGGCTAGTCGAAGAGGAAAGAGAAAGGCAGCCAGGAGTATCTGCATGGCGAGGGCCAGCCAGCATGAAAGACGCACAGTGCTGTAACAGACCTTTCTAAATGCAGAAAGGGCAACTTCCCTTGGGCCACTCTGTGTCACCATTATTTGATTTCTAACAATCTTTAGGCGTTTTGTTCTAGTTTGTCTTCGTCCAAGAGTAGGTTGTGAACATATTAATCATAGTGTACACACAGAACAGAAAGCGTTGTCTGGCTTTCTTCCGACAGGCTTCCACACAAAGCTGCTTCCTGCCTCTGTCTAGAGTTGTGCCATGATTCAAGCACTCTCATTTTACCTAGATGATTTTATTGTTGGCAGAGAATTCTACCATTTTCCCTAGTGACAATTATGAAAGCTATGTGTTGCAATAATCTTCAATACTTCAAAAATGTTTTCTATAATGATTTAAATAACTAGAAATCAGTGGTCTCAGAATCATAGCATTTTGTAGCTGAAATGGACCATAAAGGTCATTTATTCCAACTCTTCATTTCACAATGAAAAAAACAAGGCTTTCAGGGAAAGTTGAGTTTTGCCCCCAAATTATACATCCAATAAATGACAGGTCAAGGACCAGAAAACCCTGACCCAGTCCACTGCCCATAATGCAGGACATGCCTTTTGTGCTGCCTTGGTTCCCTGGATCCTGCTGGCTACGCTCCCTTGGCTGGCTCTCTATCAGGGCTGTTGGGTAGATCCATGCACCCCCATCTCACTGCAGGAGAGAGTCAGTCCCCAAGCTCTCAACTTCTGGGTATGGCCCCCTGGCATCAGTTTTCAGAAAGCTCTGGGAAACCTACTGTTTGACTGACTGCTTGATGGATTGATTCACATCTTTAAGAACAGCATGGAGACCACAGGGAGAAAAAGACACGACTTAGGCTGCTCCTATTTTCTAACTTCTTCGAGGCTGGGATGAACTTTATTATCTTTATTATTACCATTACTGCAGACATAGTTGTATCTGATGATGTTGATATGCTTTATAGGCTCCATGATTTCAAAGGGCTCATCCCTTCTTAATTGGGGATAAAACCTGATCCAACAGTGACTCCACATAATTCCATAAGCTGATTCAGGAAAAAAATATTCAGCTACTACTGCTTTTTCTGTTTATTCTAAAGAAATAATCAGTGGGGAAAACTGCAAAAAATATCTTCCCCCAAATCACATTTATGGTTTCAAAGCAGAGCTGTGCCCCGCTCTGAGTTACTCCATGATGTACAGGACAGCAGTTTTCAGGCTATGCTAAAACCTCTGCTACTCTGTTTTGTAAAGCAATAGTTTGCCATAAAAGCAACTCCATTTTGAGTTTAAGTGCTGAGGTGGAATGATTCTATACCTTGTTTGCATAAGTGAATAGCCACCACCTGCCTAGCATAAACTGATAAGGCATAAACTGATAAATTCGTGCTAATAAGAATGACCACCTGTGATCTTATCAAATTAGTCAGCAGCACATGGATGCATGGGCATATAAAACTCATTGGAAAAACAAGCCTACTGGACACACCAGATCACTAGGTGATGCAATGCCCTCCCCTGACACCCATAAAAGGAGGAGCACCCTGGACTGGACACAGCTGCACCCTGATCCCTTCACCTAGTCGCTTGTCATGAGCCTTGCCCAAGAAAACTGCCACAGCAATAACCTCTGAATCTCTGTCCTTGGACTTTAGCACAGTGTGGTTTCTCCTGCTTGGGATGACCAAGCTGACATCTCAAGCTGACACTGTGAAACTGCTGTCCATATGAGTAGGCTTCTGTGTTTTGACAGCTCTGCACCCTGAACAAGTTCTCTGGCTGGTTTGTAGTCTTATCTGACCACCTACAGTGACTCTTTGGGAATAAACAATGTTTTCTTTGCCCTTAGTTCAGCCTTCTAAATGCCTGTGTCTGCCTTAATCCTTTCTAATCTTTTCCATAACATACACACACACACACACACACACACACACACACACACACACACATATATGACTTGGTTGTTATAGATATTAGAAATTATCTATAATTGGAATTGGCTAGAAAAAAAGAATCTGTGATTGACTGGCTTATGACTACCAGGTGACCCACAAATATTCAGTGAACTGCCACTGATGAGAGTGGTGTAGCCTGTGAATTGTTATTCAATGAATTCTGACATTGTGGACAGGGACAAACATATTTGGTCTGTTAGTGACATAGCACACTAACAACAAAACCCATGGCCTAAAAAGTTGTCCACATGATAAATTATCAGCTGGTAAACTTTCACATTCTGCAAAAGAGGGTTTGTAAGGCTCTGAAGACTCCCATGCACCCAGTCACCTAGGGATAATGGGTGACTGCCAACTCCCAAAGGAACCAGATAAAGGGGTAGCACAGAACTGGACAACATTTTGGAACTATGATTTCCTGATTTTTCTGAATTTCCCCCTGCACTCCCTTCTGTGAGAGCTTTAGCTCTATGTTTAAAGAGTGATAGGATGATCATATGAGAAAAAGAACTTTTGGTGAAACAGGTAGGGGTGGCTGCCTGACCAACCAATGGCTCATCAGTCTCCCCCATAAGGGATGGTGGTGAACTAACTATTCTCAGACAAAAAATAAATCCCCAAGAACTCAGTGACAAGCATGACTTATATTCAGCAGTATCACTTGAAACACACTTAACATGCAATCTAGTTAGTAACCTTTAACTGTTGTGCTCTTTGATGCCACTTGTCCTCAGGATCGATGGCAGCATTTTCCATCTCTTTGGCATTCTGAACAGACGTCTTGCCAGTTACTCTGATGGGGTAGTAGATCTGAGAGGGTAAAACATACATAGCATGTTAACTGGTTCATTTTAGTTTAGAGTCAAGAGACTCAAGTCTGTGCATTCTAGAAGGGTCTGACAGGGCTGGATTTTTTATTTTCAGTTAATTTCAAAGATTCCTCTGTAGTTTTCAGGGACCTGGATAATTCCCAAGAAAAATGGGAATAATTTTGCAGGCATTGAGGGAAATGTTTTCTCTTGCAGTCATTGAGGGGAAACTGGTGTTCTGAGGTCAAACTACTCCTTTACTTGAAATGCCATGCATACTCAGGAAACCCAATTTTAGACTAGATACATGAAGAGGATACTGCAAGGAACATTTGATCATATCAACAGAACTGTGATGAAATAATACTACACAGATGCTCCTTGACTTACAATGGGGTTGTGTCCTGAAAACCTGTCATAAATTGAAAATGCATTTAATGTACCTCACCTACTGAACATCAGAGTTCAGTTTCATCTACCTCTAAGTATGCTCAGAACACTTACATTAGCCTACAGATGAGTGAAATCATCTAACAAAGCCCATGTTACAACAAAGTTTTGAATATCTCATGTAATTTTTGGTATATCTCTTCTAATTTTTGGAATACTGTACTGAAAGTAAAATACAGAATAACTGTAAGCATATACTTTTGTACTATCGTAAATTTTGTCAGGACATCTGTACTCCCAAAATGATGACAACAGCAACAGAAATAACAATATCTAACATAACAACAGAATGCTCATGGTATGGCAGCAGTTGTCCTAAGCCTTTAACATAGGATATATCAGTTAATCCTTGTAACGACCTTATCAGACAAGTACTATAATTATTATTTTTGCTTTTTTTTTTGGTACTGGGGATTGAACCCAGGGGGCTCTATACATGCTAGGCAAGTGCCATGCATACCCACTAATTTTTACTGTTTATTTTGAGATGGGGACTTGCTAGTTTGCCCAGGCTAGCCTATTACTTGAGACCCTCCTGACTAAGCCTCCTGAGTTGCTAGGATTACAGGTGTGCACCATCATCCCGGGCAGGCATGTACTATTATTGATCTAATTTTTGAAAATTAGTAAACTAAGGTACAGAGAGATTGAGTAAATAGCCCAGGACCAACAACTAGTAAGGAGAACAGCCAGGTTACCTAATTCCGGAGTTTGCATTTAAACATTTTGCTAAGCTAACTTACTCATTAGAGATATCCTCCCAGACCTGCAGAATTTGTACTTCTGCCACTTAATGAATTTGAATGATGTGGATCAGTGGTCTTTAAAGTCAACTTTAGTTAGATAGTAGGAAAACCTAGGGAGTGTTTAAAAATTACTAATGCCCTAGTCCCCCCACAAGCCAGTTAACCTGGAAGTTTTGGGGGGTTGCTCCAGATAGTGGTGTATTTCTAAAGTTCCCTATGTGTTATTTTAAAAAGTAAGAAATGGTCTGAAAATTTGTCTAATTTGCAGTCATACTTAGGAATAACTGATGCAAGGCAGACACATGGGATTTCGGATCCCAAATTATTCAATGATGGGCCCTTTGTTGCCTCCATTGGCTACTTATTTTAAAATAAGAAAAAAGGTTCTGTGTTTATAAATTCTAGCCATCAAGAATATAGTTTAGAAAGCAAACTTTTTCCTTTTCTTTCTTTTTTTGAGATGAGGCCTTTCTGTGTTGCCTAGGCTGGTCTTGAACTCATGGGCTCAAAATGATCCTTCCGCTTCAGCTGCCTGAATAGCTGGGACTATAGACACAGGCCACCACACCAACCCTGGTAGATGTCATCCACTTTCTGCCTCAATAGATGCCTTATCTCCTGGAGGGCATTACCCACTTTTCATGACTAGGACATGTTTAAAGATCAACCATGGGTTGAGGAAGAGAAAGGGACCTCTGCTTCATTCAAGATGAACACAGTATTCACTGTGCAACCCAAACCCATCACTGAGCAACCCAAACGCGGGCTCTTCCTTACACAAGCAGAAATACATCTTTCCGTATTTTCTGTCCCTCTGTTCTTTGGAGAAGCACAGAGTGGCCATTCTCTGGTTCTTTGCCTATAAATGCTGTCAAGTCTCTGCTTTTCTGGACTGAGGTAATTAATCCTTAAGTTTGGCTCCAGGCTTTGACGCTTTTCTGTTACATTTCCTCTGCTGGGCTGCCTAGCGTGACAAGTGGCCAGCAGTGAGACTGGAAAGAGCATGGGATGTGGCGTCTGTGAGCCTTGTGTTCAAATTCCCCCCTGCAGCTTACTTTCACCTCATGCTTACAAAGTGCAGCACTCAATTTAAAAAGAGGTAAAAAATATTTGTTAAATATTAAATCAGGAGCTGGGGATGTGGCTCAAGCGGTAGTGCGCTCGCCTGGCTTGCGTGCGGGTTCGATCCTCAGCACCACATATAAACAAAGATGTTATGTCCGCCGAGAACTAAAAAATAAATATTAAAAAAAAATTCTCTCTCTCTCTCTCTCTTTTGATAGGAAAGGTAGCAGAATACAACAGTTACTAATAGGGCATTATGTAAAATTGTGGATGTGTAACCGATGTGATTCTGCAATCTGTATTTGGGGTAAAAATGGGAGTTCATAACCCACTTGAATCTAATGTATGAAATATGATATGTCAAGAGCTTTGCAATGTTTTGAACAACCAATAAAAAAAGAAAAAAAAATCACTAAGCATAATATTAAAGAATTACAATGTTGTATTATTAAATTTATAATAGAAAAGCTTATAGTTTTCCATGTCACTGAAAAAAATTAATAAAAATATAAAATTGTCAACTATTTGTTCAATAAGGTAAATTATAATATGCTTAACCACAATAAATATAATAAAAGTCATATGTATTAAAAAAATTCTCTCTCTCTCTCTTTAAAAATAAATAAATAAATAAATAAATAAATATTAAATCAAAGTAAATATTTGTCAGTGAAGATAACTTCATTCCTGACCACTCTATGTGGCCTCTGTGGCACAAGGGACAACATCTTATTTCTTCTGAGTGTCACCTTGTCTGTCCCTAAACTCTCTCTACTAACTATTAAATAGCTATCACAATTACTGTACTTACATACACGCTGTAAAGAGATAAGGTGGCTAGGCGCTGTAGATGCTTAGAAGCTTAACGGTAGATCTGAAAGTGGGGAAAAAAAAGTTTTTCCTTGAATTTTCATTCCTAAAATAGGCCACAAAAATGTACTATTTGATCATGGAATTCTGATTAAAAGTGAAAGTAAAATGTTTTCTTCTCATTCTTCCCACTTTTTATCAACCTTTCGGTATTTAAAAATCTACACCATCACCAGCCTTATCTATTTACCATTTATATGTAAGTATTGGTTTCAATGATTAACTTCCTCTGCAAATGGGAAATCTCACATCAAGAAAAAGTTTAATTTGCACTGAAACAAAAAGTTTAGGGCAATAAATGCTGCCTCTCAAGGTCAGGTACCATTTCTCAAGTTTCTATCTTGGTCCTTCTCACAGTGCTAGTTCAGAAACACCCAATGACAGGAAAAGGTTCGTTTTTACAACATTTGCTGGTGCTTTTACAAAGATTTTGATCCATTAGTATCACAATGTTAAAGAGAAAGCTCACTCGTTTAAGAAAGAATAATCAACCGTGTCCTGGAGGAGAAATGAAGGTCAAGAGATTAAAAAAAAAAAAAAATCTAACCAAGCTGACTAAGTTGGTGAGAAAGTAATCCTTCTCCAACCTCAAGTGGCAGTGAACTAGCTCTGGAAGCTGTGAGCAAGAAGCTGAACAGTTCCACAGATCTGTCACTAGGATGCCAATTCACCGACTTGTGTAAATGCCTAAGAAATAAAGGGAACTTGGGTTTAGTTCTTTCAGCTTATCACTGGTGATATTAAATTACTCTATAGACAATGATGGGCTCTCTGATGTGGTTCTGATGAAAAGTTTACATGTTAAAAATACAGAGTCTGCTGCTTCCTTTCCCAGAGAAGGAAGGATGTGCAATATTCCCTTCCACAGGCTCTTTTGGTGGAACTCGGTGGCTGAATCACCCCAGCGAGACTCACCGGGCAAGTAAAGAATACTTCTACATTATCTCTTTGAAAGTGGAATGGGACACAACCTCTGCCAGCTATTTTTTTTTTTTTTTTTGTGAACCATTCTATTAATACCAATCAAATCGAGAAAATGATCAAATGAAATTGCATTTTGAGCATCATAAGCTGTGTAATGTCTATTCTGTTAAATTGGGGCCTATAATTGCTTCTCTACTGAAAAGATACAACAAAGACAGCAATCATGGCATGTCATTATCCCAGACTAGAAAACCGGCCTTTGCAGGGAGGACTTCAAAGGCTTGTGGTTCTCGAATTGCATTTGGCTGCTATTGTTGAAGCGCAGGCAATCTTGATTAGGTGTTTACACTGAGGTAAGGCGCAGAGCAGAGAGTCTGAGTGCCTGGGTCTAGAGCCATTAAAAAATTGTACATTATGTTCCTTGCTTTGAAGTGAGGGTTTGTAGGTAGGGAAGCAACTGAGATTGAGTACAGCTGAGCTAGACTGGGCTGCTACTTCTCTCTCAAAGAAACTCTTCAGGTTCTTGGAGAATCAGACCGTGCCACAGAAAACAAATTTAATGCTTTACCAGGAGCTGTATGTGAATTAGTGATCTGCATAGACACACACTGAAACAAGCATCAGTAACCATATTAAGTTCTGCTGTCACTGGAGGTTTTGCCCCTTCTTCCCCTTTATATTCTGTTTTTACTATTGATCTTACATTTACATAAAGCGAGGAGCCCCACATTAATTTATTAGGTTCTTTGTTATGCTCATTCCTTGAAGGCACTGTATTGATAGTTAGCATGTGTCCAAATTAAATACGCCCAAGTGTCTTGATTTTTTTAGTGTGGAATTTGCTTACCATCATTCCAACACATATGTTATGTAATCCTTCTCTTTAGGCACTATCATCAGATTCTGGGAGCATTTCTTTATTAACCTCCCTAATGAGTGACCTCAAGTATTTATTTCTCTGCCCTATTTCTAAAATATTTTGCTACTTTTCAGTTTATGCCTGCCAATGTCGGCACTGCTGCCGCCTGTATTTATATGTGACCCATAAAACAGGCAGAAGCACCGTGACACAAGCACTCTCCCATTTATCAGGCTGCCTCGCTGATTTTAGCACAGATGCTTTGATTCTTGAGGCATTAGGATTATTTAGTTATTTACTGACAACACACATGAAATATTTGGGCTCTGCTTTGGCCCCTTTCTCCATTCCTATAGAACATTCCTGATGTGTTTAGCCTGTGCATACTCAACAAGAATTTGATGACACCGAAATCATTGGTTATATTATTTTTTACATTCGTTTTCAGTGTAAGATATTTGAGTTTTAAAACCCCTAAATTAATTGGCAGTCACCCGCTTAAAAACACTCCAATTCTTTCTCATGTCCCGAATCTTTACAGGTGTACAAGACCAGGTGCCTCGGGCTCCCATCTACTTTCTTCTCTCTCCTGCTCCGCTGCCTCTCAGTTGTGCCCAAGGGCCACACACACCACCATCTCTGGGTCTACACACACACCATTCTTCGTTTGGAAATTTCCTTTACTTCACTTATTCTGAACCACCCTATTCACCATTCTTTCTCTGGCTGAAATGTAAATTCTTCTAGGGAGTCTTCCCTGATCCCAGAGGAAGCTGCATAGGTGCACCAAGCATATGGCCTTGAGCCCTACACTTTTCCCTTTGTAACAAGTGTCACCCTGGTATCCATGTTGGATTTCCTTTCTGGACTTGAAATTCCATGAAGGCAGGACTGCCATGCTGTACAGCTCCAAGGGAGCTGCTTACCCGTGCCACCTGGCGGCTCTGGATATTCCTGGCCATTGGATGCTTGATAAATACAACCGAAAGACAAGTTCAACACACATTGCTCACTGAACTTTCCACCTTCATCAGAATACATATAATTGGCTGTGCACATACACAGATTCCACAGCCCAGGATCTAATCAATCGGGGACTTAAAATATTGGGGGGCAGAAATTAGGTCCATATTGAACATGTACAGACTTTTTTCTTGTTATTATTCCCTGAATAACAGTCTAAACTATTTACATTCCATTGAGTATCATAATTAATGTAAAGATGATTTGAAGTATATATGAGAATAAGTGAAGGTTGTATGCAACATACTATTTTATTTATGGGACTTTAATGTTTTCAAATTTTGCTATCTATGAGAGGTTCTGGAACCAATTCTCCACAGATACACTGGACAACTGTATAGCTACTTATTTTTATCTTGTTAGATTTGTGATTTATATTAAATCCTGGCAGTCAACTGTTAATAAAATAAGGTGGCAATAGAGACCTGGTCTTCCATTCTTCTTCCCCTTGCTCATTGAACCCCAGGCCCACTAGTCTTTCAGCTTCTCAACTTTGCATTTTTGGTCCCCTCTTCCAGGAACTGCTTTATCTACTTGATGGTATATTCTCTCACCTCCTTTATACCCTCTCAGGGACACCTTGCCTCATAACTTATTTAAATTGTAATTGTAATTTTCCCTCACTTCAGTAATCCTTACCAGTTCTGTTTCATTTTTCTCCTCACTTCCTCCTAATACCCAATTTATCTATTTCATCTATTGCCCATCTCCTCCCAACAGAAGTTAGCTTCACAAGGGCTAAGACTTTGGTCTGTTTTATTCAGTAATAGACCCCAGGCACCATGTCAATGCTTGATATATATATATATATATATATATATATATATATATATATATATATATATATATATATATATATTAAGCTTTCAATACATATTAAGAGAATGAAATAATTGGCCATTTCAAGAATGCCAAACAGATTTTTAGAAATATCCCATGTAACTCATGTAACTTATAGCAAGGTTGATAACTATTAATTTGAACCCTCCTGAACAAACCAAGAATATGTAGTATGATGGTCAAGGTACAGACTTAAAGAAAAAATCATTTACTGCACAGCTTGCGCACTGTACTCAAATTTCTCCCTTACTAAAATCCTTCAATGATTCCATATCATCAGAGGCAAGGATTAACTCTTGAGTACGGTGGTTCTAAAGCTTAAGTTTTTATCAGAATCACTTGGAAAACTTGTTAAAACACACATCGCTGGGCCTCACCCTGAGTTTCTGATTCAGGATGTCTGGAATGGGGCCAAGAATTTGTGCTGCTAATAAATTCCCAGGTGGCAATGGTGCTGTTGGCCTGGGGATCTCATTTTGAAAGCTTTTCCTTTAAAATGACATACAAGGATCTATGTGAAAGGCACCAATTTCTCTACCCTAAATACCTGCATCCCCATTCTCACAATCAGCCTCAGCAGTATCTACTTTCTCCTTAACTAACTCATTGAATTAGGGACTTTTCCATCTTTCATGGTGCTATCCCAGCCAGTACCCATGGCTAGATGCTCATGGTCGTGGGCTCCTTAAGGTTACCTTGGAACTTCTGCTTCCACTAGTTGAGTCGTTCATTTGCCAGGAGTCTTACATTTGTTCCCAACCTATGTGTTCCGATTGTGCTTGCTGTATGTAAAAATTAGGTAATCTGGAGAAATCTGAATGTGAACACAGAGGTGTGATTTTCATGAAAACTAAGTTAAATGATCTAGAATTACTCAATAAAAATAAATGGCAAAATAAAATGTAGGGAGAAAAACAAGTAAAAGATTAGGGGAAATATTCATAAAAATCCAAAGAGACTATGCTTTTGCATTGTTTCTAAAGGCTTCCTAAATTTGTTCTTTGCTTTTGAGAAATCAAACCTGGAAGACATAGATGTTCTCAAATTGATGAAAAGAAAATGGGAACTCATCAGGCACAGTGGCATACACCTGTAATCCCAGTGGCTTAGGAGGCTGAGGCAGGAGGATGGCAAGTTCAAAGCCAGTCTTAGCAATTTAGTGAGGCCCTAAGCAACTTAGTGAGACCCTGTCTCAAAAAGCAAAAGGACTTGGGAGGTGGCTTAGTGATTAAGTACCTGGTACCTGGGTTGAATCCCTGGTACCAAAAAAAAAAAAAGCAATTCAATGTGTTCTTATATATTATATGTGAAAATGCAATAGTTAAGGTATATTGTTAACATTTCCCATGTCTTCTCTGACCAATTTATTTGATTTAATTAAGCAGCTACTAGTTTCAGAATAGCAGTACTGAGTCTCCTGAGGTACTGGCAGTTTTCCAATTAAATAGTGCTCTTTCACAACTTTATACCACTACACGTGGTCCCTTTACCTGTAGTTCCTCTACTGCTACCTCTATTATTATTATTATTTGTAATTGTAGATGGACACAATAGCTTTATTTATTTATTTTTGTGTGGTGCTGAGGATCAAACCTAGTGACTCACACATGCCAGGCAGGCGCTCTACCACTAAGCCATAACCCCAGCCCTGCTACCTCCGTTACTAACATTTACTTCTTTTTAAAGAACCAGTTCCATGATTACCTCTTCTGGGAAGTCCTCTGATTTCTGTGGACAGAGATGGGCACTTTGTTTTCTGAGTTCCTTACGTTTTTCATAAATTTATTTATGTTTTCCATACCGTTATATACATGCCCTAAAGGTAATTTTATGCAACCTTTTTAGTGCACCTGCATTTTGACTCTGACACATCACATGAAGTATGGAATTTTCTACCTGCAGCATCTCGTCAGTGCTCAAAAAGTTTTGGATTTTGGAGCATTTCAGATTTTGTATTTTTGGACTGGGGTGCTCAACCTGTATAGCAGTTTTCACTTGGTACTGATTATTTACATGTTTGCTCCCCACGGGGTTAAAAGCTCCTTAAGAACAGATACACTGACAACACCATAAAGTGGCCATGGACTCAAGGCAGACTGGGTTATTTAAGAGGCAGAGAATCATTTGCATCACCACAGCTTCTGACTTCACCACAGGACAGTGCAATATGCCCTGTGTAAGACAGCTCAGAATTATTAGGTATACCAGGTACACTTTGGAAGCTTAAAAATGATTAAACCTTAAAGATGAATAATTATGTTAAATTTCCAATTTTCAAAAGGGCATGCTTTAGTTACATGGGAAGTTTTCTTTTTATGGATCCCTCCTCAGTAATGTGGAATTAATGAAGTGTCACTCTATAGATCATACAAATTGGTAGTTTAAGCAACTAAGTGCTGAATAGCACACACAAGAAAGATGCCTTAAGAAATGTCTTTATTGAAAAAAACCATAAAGTTCAATTGAAATTATACTTCCCTAAGTAAGTGCTCTTGTGGTGCCACACAGGGCAAAATAAGAAAATCTATCAATCTGCAAACATCTACAGAGTTCCTGCTCTGGAGAAGAATCATTTTTTACAAGTGTAACAGGAGAGGTGGAACTCAAATGCACTACCAAAATAAGATTTCTATAAAAAGGAGCTTTATGTTTCTAACCAAATACAATCACCAAAATGATCCCAATTTAAATAAAGGTAAGGCCTTATGGACAACTCAAGGTTCTACTAAATTCAAAATGAATTGGGAAAGAAGTGCAATATATCACTTAAGTAGTAATCTTATCCAGTAAGAGACTGTGAATTCAAACCAAATGTTCAATAATAAATGCAACTTATATTTATGTAGGGCTATGTGATTGTAAAAAGCTTCCATATACAGTTTCTCATTTGATCATCCCAATAATTCTGAATCTGTAGTAGAAAGCAAACATTTGTAAGTTCATGTCAATGAAGAAAAATAAGGCTTAGCAAGATTTTGTGATTTGCCAAAGGTAATAAATGGCTCCAACAATAATGGGGTTTGAATCGGGTCTTTTGATTTCAAATTCCAGGGTTAAGTGAACAACACAAGCACATGTTAGTCTCTTTTTTTTTTTTTCATTTTAAAAACATTAAAAATTTTGAATCAAGGAAGAAGTATTTAAAAATTAAATTTCTTCATTAACTATTTAAATAGTGACTACTGTATGCCAACCTCTGGGGAGTCAGAGATCAATTAATTGGGCCATGACTTTAGGGAGCTCATATAAAGATATACAAATGCACACAGGAAACTGTGCAGTGTGGCGTTGTGGGGTCTGTGGCGTTGTGGGTTCTGTGGTTGATGCTCAGTTGCAAGAAAGGGTATTCAAAGTCTCCATAAAGGCAGAGACATTTGAGATGAATCTGAAAAGGAATGTAAGGTTTTCCCAAGCAAACAAGCCAGGGAACTGTGAGCTACCAGAGAATGGCTGGAGCACAGGATGCAAGGGAGGGAGGGACAAAGGATGAGGCTAACCAGCACTCACATCTAGTTTCTTGAATTCTGAATCCAGTGAATTTTCCTTGCTAAACCATAGTTATCTTTCATAAGAACCAAGAATTATTTTTTAAAAGCAGCATCGAAGTAACTATACAATATCTTTCCTAGACAGAAGGGAAAGAAAAGAATTCCCTGAATATAATGCTTCTATCCTATTTTTCCTAAAAACTGATTCAATAAGTACGTGTTAAAAAAAAAAAAAGTACGTGTTAAGCACTATGACTTAAGAGTTACAGGGTGATTTTAAAAAATAAACCATGAAGCTACAAAAAAAAAAAAAGAAGAAAAGAAAGAAGAGAGAGAGAGAGAGAGAGAGAGAGAAAAGAAAAAAGGTAGGTGTGGCTGGGTCATAAAGTGCCTTTTTACCACTCTGAGAGTTTAAATTTTATCTTGAAGATAACAGCAAGTCACATTAAGCAGTATATAGATACGATCAGATTCGTACCCAAGATGAGCTCTGGGAAGGCAGAGGAGAATCCAGAAGGGAGGGGCAAGTGTTGAAAGAATTATGATATAAAACCATACTTCAAACCAACGTACTAGACACTAGATAAATAGAAGTTATTCAGAAGTAATTTATCATGAAGGATCAATATATGTATCTGAGGAATCAGCAAAGAAATATGCCAATTAGTTGGCTATGAGATCATAGAGTTCTGTAATCTATGAGACAGCATTTGGTTGATTGGGGACCCTCAGGAGATAGCACAGCAAGTGGGAGGTGTGCCCAGACAGATCCCCTTTGAGGACAGTTTTTGAGGAGTCACACCATTGGATGGGCTACTGGAAAATACAGATGTTATCTCTCCTCCCCACTTTTTTTTTTTTTTTTTTGGACAAAAGGCACATTTTGTCTTTGTTCTATTTGAAGATATATAACTCTTATTTTGAGGTTCTGTAGCCTGAAAAAAGAAAAAGCTGTTTAGAAGGACCTGTGCACTGGGTAGGTTCTTTTTCTTTTAGAAGGACCTATGTACTGGATAGGTTCTTTTTCTTTTCCATGCCTAAGGAATGCCTAGTGGTAGAGGTAGATTCCATTCACTGAGGGTCTGCTGTGTATAGATTCTTCAAATAGTCATCCAAGGAAGAAACTGACGCCTTGCAATAAATGAGGAAGGTCAGGTTTATAGAGTTTCTTGCTCAAATATCTAGTAAGGGACAGTCTGAGAACCTAGAATTTAATCCTTGATTTCTGATACCCCAACCAGAACATTTTTTAAAAGATATTTTTTAGTTGCTGATGGATCTTTATTTTTTAATATTTGTATATGGTGCTGAGAATTGAACTCAGTGCCTCATGTATGCTAGGCAAACGCTTTACCACTAAGCCACAACCCCAGCCCTGCCAACCAGTACTTTTGTTTTGGTTTTACTTTTACTCCCATATAGTTGGGTTGCTCGCTATGTGAGAATGCTCCCTAAGGCCTCAGTGGGGCAAAGCACAGCTCTTCTCAGACCTTGCATGCTTTTCCATTTCTCCTCTTTCCACATCTCAACTTGAATGAGGTGTCCACAGAAAAGCCCTCCCCAAGCACCTAGCTAATTATCCCAGGTTATACTCCACACATTGCTTATTAAATAACGGCTACGCAGGCTCCTTGAAGGTGTGATCAATAACTGAAATTATTTGATTACACGTTTCTTATGTCACATGACTGAAATTTAAGTTCCTGTCTGGACGGCTGCATGTTATATTTTCTGTAACATCCCTAGCACTGAAAAGAGAACCTAGCACATAGCTGGTGCTCAGTAAATATCTGATGACTGACTGACCTGCTGTCTTAGTAACAGCCACAAAGGTATGTTGATCTGCAGAATGGACAGTGGATCTGAATAACGAATTCTATTTATGGCTTTATATTGTCTTGAAGACTATAGGTGATTGAATAACCTTTCTATATTAACATTTGTAAAATACCTGTAATTTCCAAGAAATTACTAGGAAAGAGCCAAATAACATGCATAAAGCACTTACATCTCCTCTAAACCCATACTAAATTTCACCTTCATCTTCAAAGTCATATTAGAATCAAGATAGAAGGGTAGTTCATTTTTCAAAACACAATTTCCTTTAATGGTAGGTCACAAATTGACTCAGATACTAATGAGTTTCAGACAAATAAATTTTGGCTACTGAACAAATCATGAATAAAAGCAAGCACTGAATATTCACCAGCAGTTATTGCCTGACCATGATGCTCAGGTGCCCTCTAGTGTGTGTAGCTTTTCATCTCATGCCTCACACATTGTGTGCTGGAGATCTTATTGTGTATTCAAAGTGCATTTTATTTATTCATTTTTATTATAGTTATTAGCATCAAAGTGCATTTTAGTGTAAAATCAAGAGATCTATAAAAACAGCAAAAAGACTGGAGCAACTGAATTTAAATGTCAGCAGTTGTGTTTGGAGCCCTGATGTACAATCAAAAATGCAAGATGGGTCGACCCAATGCAGTCAGGAGATGTGATGCTATTTGGGTTACTACAAAATTGTGTATTGTAAAAGCCTCTTTCCTCATTTTTACTGTTATTTTTCTATTTAATTTTTAAAGTTTGCACATAGATATGGTTGAAAATAAGCGATTTGAAAGTTATAAATTGAAAAGCTATGTTCCCAGGCAGTCCCACTCCACCCATTGCACTTAACCATCTACTTATATAGTCCTCAACAAGTTGTTATAAATGTCAAGCAAATAGACATATATTTTTCTTCTCTAATTTTTAAGTACTGTACATATGCTGGAGAGTGATATTGGCCAAATTATATTGTTATATTGTGTGCATATATAAATATCTAAAACAAATCTCATCAATATGTACAACTATGATGCACTAACAAAAATGTGGAAAAAAATATTGCACACACTGTTCTACACCTTGAATTTTTCTTAATAATAAATCCTGTTAAATTACTTATAAGAGTTGATGGAAGATAATCTCATTTTTTTTTTAATAGCTAGAGTATACTTTTTTTGTGTGGATATACCATAGTTACTTAACTACTTTCCAACTGACAGATACTTGGGTGACTTCCAATCTTTTGCTGTTACAAATAAAGCTGAGGGCTGTGGCCTGGCTCAGTGGGCAGAGCGCTTGCCTAGTATGCATGAGGCACTGAGTTCGATCCCCGGCACCACATAAAAATACACAAATAAAATAAATGTAAACAAAACAAAACAAATAAAGCTGAAGTTAATGATCTTGTACAGGTATGATGTGTAATATTCAGTTAAGGGTAACTGGTATTGGGGCTGGGGATGTGGCTCAAGTGGTAGCGCGCTCGCCTGGCATGCGTGCGGCCCGGGTTCGATTCTCAGCACCACGTACAAAGATGTTGTGTCCGCCGATAACTAAAAAATAAATATTAAAAAATTCAAAAAAAAAAAAAAGGGTAACTGGTATCGCTCTGATATTTATCATTTCTTTATATTGGAAACAGTGTTAGTCAGTTTTCTGTTGCTGTAACAAAATACCTGAGATAATCAACTTATAATGAAGACAAACTTATTTTGGCTCACAGTTTCTGAGGTTTCAGTCCACGATTGATCAACCCTGTTGCTTTTGAGAAGCACAGCATGACATAGGGCATATGATAGAACAAAGTTGCTCTTCTCATGGTCGACAGGAAGCAAAAGAGACAAAGAGAAAAGGGCAGGGACTGTTCTTTTAAAGGATATGTCCCCTTGTTACCAGGTTACCTCCCACTAGACCTCACCTAGTTTCCACTCTCTCCCAATAAAGCTAAGTTGGAGACTAAGCATTTTGGGCCTTTGAAGGACATTTCTGATCCAAACTATAGGAGGAACATTCAAAATCCTCTCTACCATCTATTTTGAAATATTAATTGTTGTCAACATTGGTTATCCTATGTGACACAGCAGCAATCTGCTTTATCAAGTCTCCCAGATGACTCAGATACATGTTAGTATTTGGAAGCCACTGCTCTAGACTAGTGATTCTCAGTCTTGGCTAAACATTAGGATCACCTAGGGAGTGCTAGAGCAGCACAGTACAGGTGAACTGCATTAGGATTTCAGCTGTTAGCCTAGGACTCAGTATTTTGAAAGTACTCCAGGTGATTCCTATGTAAAGCCAAGGCTGAGAACCACTCCCCTAGTCTATAAACCACTGAGGGCTTTGTTTTGCTTTTAAGAATCTGCAGAATAAGTCCCCTCACTCTAGGAGCATGGGCAGCATACAGAATGTAGTATGGAAGGTTTGTTAACCCCCAAGTTGGTACAATGACTTCATCATCCCCAAAGCAGGTATAGCCAGCCACTGAAAACAAATGTAAATTCCAGTTTGGTGTTTCCAGAAGAGAAGCTTAAGTAGCTACTACGTACCTGCTCTGGGTGAATTTCCCCCCTTTTTCTGTTGTGAAGTTGAAGATACGAGTCTGTTTTAGGAGAGGGTAATCCCAAAGTCAGCTTGTTTTTTTCCACAAAATATTGCCTGGACTTCCTTCTCCGAGGGCCACGTGATCCTGGCAGGAACACCTCGTTATGTGAACTTGAACTCTTCAGGTACTGAGAGAGGTTGCTTGACTTCTCCTCCATATCACTACTGCTCAGCTCTGAAAATGGCTCTTTGTGTTGGGCACCACTCTCATAGTTTGGGCTTAAAAATTCACTTCCAAGTAAGGAAGTTTCACTCTGAGAGCTCTTTCTCTGTTTGCCTTTTCCCTCTGAGAGTTCCATTGAAGTCTCCTTGGAAGGGTAAAGTGGATCCAAGGGCAGATTTTCTGAAGAACTGGCTGCAGACTCTGGCAATGCTTCCACCCTCAACAACTGCCCTTCTTCCTTCTTATTCTTCCAATTTGGGTCATAGCGGAGGTCTGAGTATTTGTCTTCTATAGGTTGTTGGCTACCCAAAGCAGAAAAGAAATGGCAAGTCCTTAGTCCAGATAATTCACTCACTGTATTCAGTTGATCATTTCATTTGAAATTAATCTCAATCTTTCTCCTCTAATTTCCTTCTTACTGTGTATATGTTAAAGATGTAACTCAGGCTCAGATTAGAACAATGCACTACACATAAGCACAAAAAGGTCTTAATTACTCAATTTCATTGAAATATGGAATAAAAATGGAAGACAATTCTAAATGCCTGAAAACAAAATGTCTACCACATTAAGCAATGAAACACTATTGTTCAGAGAACACTCACTTAAATACACAAAAATGATCCAGTATTTCAGCTAGTGAAGATAAAATCATAATCATAATTTAGCTGGTAATGCACACATTTGGCTATTCATCTAGGAAGGGAAATATGGATTGTTGCCTAGACATCATTTGTCTTAGCCTCCTCCCTTTGGAAGGAAAGCCAGAATTTATTTCAATTTAATATCTACGTAGGTTTATCCTTCTTCTCAGTAATTTTGCTTTCCATATCATATTGTGGATTTTATCAAATGTATTATAGAAAGATCCCCATAGCTTAGAATCAGAATGCGACTCACTGAAAGGTTCATAGTCTCTTGCTTGTCAGGTCTATGCCCACAAAACTCAGTAGACATGTCAGTGTGTACTTGATACTATAGGATGGCCCTATCTGAATGAAAGGTTAAGCATAAGATCCTGCCAGTGGGAAGAACTAGTTCTTAATGCGTGCAGATGACCCCAAATAAAGTCCTCCCTTTTCTCCATGACAATCTCAATTTGTAAAGTATCCTCTAGTCTTAACCAAAAAAGAAAAAAAAAATGCTGGTAATATGGCATATTTAATGGCCTCTTTGATCTTCAAAAGCTAAATGGGAGAGATTTTCCTTCCTTGAGTACAGTGGATGCAATCCTGTAATCAAAAAGAAAATGTAAATCACTCCAGCTTTTTATGCTATTTGATATTCCCGTTTACAGAGGATGTAATTTTATGCTGGGTAAACAAACTAATGGTCCCCCTAATACTAATTTACTCTTCTTAATGTGAACTTTGATTTGGTGGAAAGCAAAAACTGAAGGAAAAGCCAAAATTCCCATGTCTTGCTAAATTGTCACTTTGAATTTTTTGGTTTGCATATTAGGATGGAAAACTTTTTGAAATAGTCCTCTAGCAAAATGTTTGAGAGGGAATGATCCATTTATCAGGAAATGGGATCTCAAACTGTGTCCCACTATGTCCTGAGCATTACAGGATGACCTGCCCCCAGGCTTTGATGGGGTGGTTTCTCCTGGTTGCCATCCCTCTGAACTCGCAGTGTTTCTTGGCCTGGCCTGGCCTGTCACCTGGATATTTAAGAGTTGGCACATGGACAATGGCATGGTCCAGCAGAGCCCAAACTGGACTTGGACCAGACACTGGTGGCTCAAGTTCTGGATGTGCCCCTACCTCTTATGTGTCAGTTGCCAATTCATGTCATCTTGGAGCCAGTTTCTTTCATCTCTGAGAAGTTATATTCATTTTGTTTTGTTTATTTCTTAAGAATGCGTAAGGATCAACAGTGTCTCCTGCAGGGCTCTGTGGTGGTTCTTATTTCTGGTAAACTTGTCTCCTCACCTAGGGGAAGATCAGGGCAGCAGGGCCTATTGGTTCTCTTCCTTTTCTTGTCTCTGTCCCAGTATGCTGCACCATGCCACGGACATAAGAATTCTAGAATAAATAATTGCATCTCTAAAAATACTCTAGTCAGCACAAATAAGCATTACATATTTATTTTTTAAAACCAATATTAATAAATTAGAATCTAAACATGCAGGAGCTTCTTGCATTGGGCCAAATTAGTGAATGACTTTAGAACTTATCTTGCACTGAGCAAAACACAAAGTTCATCTGTGGCTGTTTAGCAGATGTGAGGGTGATCTGGCTGTAACACCTGACACTCCACTGATTGGCAAGGTTGATTTGGCCAAACTGGCTGGCCAAGTAGGTGTCCCCTTCCTTTCTCACCACTCCAGGTATAGCCCCTCCAATGCATGTGCTCCAAAGGTGTCCCCTTCCTTTCTCACCACTCCAGGTATAGCCCCTCCAATGCATGTAGGAGGATGACCTTCCCACTAGAGGAGTCCAGTTCTTTTGTCAGGGATATATGAACCCTGCTAGAACCTCCAAATAGGCTCTCAACTGTGGTCATTTAGGTACAGAAGAAAGCTCAACTATTATCTTTAGGTAAATAAAAAAAAAATTTAATAAAGAAATGTGCTGTTTGCCCATGTCCATACTATAATGAAAAGAAAAACTGAATTTGACTCTACTCTTTATTCATTAGGAAACTCATGAATTCAGTAAATACTTACTTATTAAGCACTTGCTAAGCCAGGGGGATATGGAGGTAAATGACACAGTGCTGGACTCACAGACCGGAGTGGGTAGAGACAAGCTAACAAGCAGCTTACAATGTGGAGGGATATCTGCTCTGATGAGAGGCATGGGGCCATCAGGTCTCAGTGGGAACATCCACTCCTGTCTCAGGAAATTGGGGAGAACTTTCAGGAGGAAGCGATGGCACTGCTGAGACCTAAGGCTAAAGAAGCATGTGCTAAGCTGAGGGAACAGCATGTAAAAAGGAATGGAGGGGAGAGAGAATGTGGTGTTTTCCAAGAACAACTTCTGAATGAATAAAGTGGAGGGTGTTGGGAAGGAAGGCTGAAGAACAGAGCTCAAGGTCAAGCAGAGGTCGGATATTGAATGACTTTGCAAACTCTATGAAAGCATCTGGGCTCCATAAATTGATTTGTAAGTTTAGTTGGAGAGAAGAGATTTTAGAAAACATTTCTGGACAGCCAAGGCATTGAGTTTCTGGTATACACTAGTGCTCTAGTTTTCACTGCTTAGAACAAGGATGGCCACCTCTCAAGGTGACAACCCTGGGCATCACTGTTCTGCCACTCAGTAGGGAGTGGGATGTAGAAAGACAGCACATTACATTGTACGTTGATCTCAAGGAATGCTTGCAGTGAATCCCTAATTTTTGCCTTAGAACAACTTGAGGGAAGTATAGTACTATTATTATTATCCTCATTTAACTGATGAAGAAACTAAGGCTGATAGAGCTTTTCTAAGTCTCCCAAGGCCACAGAGCAAAGGAGTGGTAGAACCAGGATACAGACCCTGGCAGTCTGCTCTGGTTCCTGGCTCTTGTCCATTAAGTGGCAATGGATGCCACAGCATTTCCCACAGGTGGGCGTGAAGCAAACTTGGTGCAGTGTCTGCCTTGGGTGAGTCAGAGAATTGCTCAGTAGGCCAGTAATAGATATCTGTGGAGGACCTCCCTGTGTGTAGGCAGAATGTTAGGCACAAAAGAAAAGCAGTACATAAAAGAGAAGCAGGCTGGTGGACCCTCCCCTTCAGTGAGGAGGACAGGCTTGATGCATCAACTGTAATGAATGAGGAAACATTTAAACAGGATGCTGTAAGTATTTCCAATAGGAAGACAAGGCTGGAAACAGAGCTCATTGGTAGAACATTTGCTTAGTATGCATGAGGGCTTGGGTTCCATCTGCAGCACTATAACAACAACAACAATAATAATAAATAAAAATAAAATAGGAGGAAATAACCTTGTTTATCACTGAAAATGTTAACCTCTTATTTCCAGATTCAATTGCTAGATGATATCTCAAGTCCATTCCAAATCCATTGTTCTATAATTCTATGATAGACTGACAAGATAATCAATAACTGAGTAATGTCCACTATTTTTTCAATAAGTAATTTGCCATAGTGTGAATTTAAAGTGTCTCTCAAAGGCCCACAGGGTAAAGGCTTCGTTGCCAGCCTGTGACATTATTGGAAGGTGGTGGAACCTCTAAGAGGTGTGGCCTAGAGGAAGGAAGTTAGGTCACTGGGTGTGTGCTCTAGAAGGGGATATTGGGACCCTGCTTCTTCCTCTCTCTCTCTGCTTCCTGGCTGTCATGATATGAACAGGGATCCTCCACTGCATGCTCCTGCCATGAGTCACTGTCCCTCCACAGAGCCAAAGCAACCGGGCCAAATGACTGAACTGAAGCCTCTAAAAGTATGAATCATAATAAATCTTTCCTTCTTATAAGTTGTTTATGTCAGGTATTTTGTCACAGTGATGGAAAGCTGACTAACAGTAACTTTCAACCGTTGAAGGAAATGGATTTCTGATTTTCACATCAGCAGTTACACCAAAATTAATATACTGAGACTAGTCATCATATTTTACCAGTATCAGCAGAAAATGGCATCATGTCTACAGACATGGCTAAAGACTTTCCTCGATCACATGCAATGATCATGGTGCTTTGTTTCTATGAATGATGACATGGAATATTGTGGTTCTGAGAAATGGTTCAGCAGAGTGTCAAAGGACAAGCGTCCTAGAATCAGCTGCCTACACTGAATTCCTGGTGTCACCAGTTGCTATGTGAACATGGGAAAGTTATTTAATTAACTTCTGTGTTTGCACTGAGTCACAGTCAGTAAGGGCTGGCTATGAAAGCACCTGTCAGTGAGCTGTTACTTGTCTCTGCTTGCTGTGTGACATTCAGACACCATAGCATGGCTTTGTTGTTGTGTACTGTGCTTCCTGCTGATGGATCTCCAGGGATCCTTCTCTCCCCAAGGCTTCAGGCATTTCCAGGGAACAAAACTATCTTGTGATGCTATAAGTGTTACTCTAGTAGCCTGAAAAAATTAACACCCATCTTTAAAAATCCATTTTTTTTTTTAGTTGTGACTTAGGCACTGTGGAGAATGTCTAAATCATAATTTAGGACTTGGGATTGAGAAATGTCAGTGTTTCCATGAGGCAAAACATTTTGACAGCTGCTGAAAGGTGATGAAGATAAAACTGGGAGAATTAAATTATTTTAGAATTTTCAAAAAAGATGTAGTCTCTAACCTCAATAGATTTCCTTTCTCAAGTGGCTATAGAAGCAATATCACATGCTATAGAAACTAATGTTTTAAGCGGAACCTGGAAAATACAGAGGGTTTGGAAACAAACCTGGTTGAGATACATGTTTTTGAACAAGTGTTTTGGAAAAGAAACTCTAAAAACATGTACAAGCAAGGATAGCATTGGAACATGTGGCTTATATGAAAGCTTTAGCCACATTGTTTACACCTGCAATGACTATCTTAAACCTCTCCTTCTCCCTTTCTAGATGGAAAACATGTGTTGAAACAACAGGAGGTAATGTTTTACAAAATTATGAGCACAGAGAGCTGTAATGCTTCACAGAAACAAATGTCATGGTTGAAACAGAACATGATACTAAAGAACCCCATTGTACTGAGCTTGTGTGCTGAGAAGTCCCATTGTGTTCTGTGGTCCAGGTCAACACACTGGGACAAAATGAGTGTGAAGTACCCTTTCATCAGTAATCATCCACGCACAAAACATGCACCCCTTCCCTCCTCATTTGGTAGAAAGGTTACACAGACAATGAGTACACAACTCTTTTGTTACAGCTCAGACAACAGATGCTGGGTCTCCTCTTCAGAGGCCTGGGTTAGAAATGGATGCAGAGAAGCGGGCAGAGGCAGGCTCACATGTATGCGCCAGGATATTTGCTGGCTTTAATGGACCATATTTGAATACTCGCTGTGATAACTTCAAACAAAATAAAATCAAGACTCCATTTAATGAAGAGCTTCATATTCAGTTTTGTATTCAATCAAAAAATTACTAAAATTAGAGCATGTTTCTAGTACAATTAACATCCTTTGCACTCACAATAAAATATTCAATAACTGGCCATTTTGCCTGTTGAGGAGGTGAATAAAAGCATTGCTATTAATCATTTAGCTGTTATTTATTTGCCACTTTATTTTAAGTAGGCAGTTAAATTGAAACTGCACATGTTATTATTGATTTAGTTTTAATTTAATCCTTTTAAACAGAACAATTATTCCCAATTTATATGCCATTAAATCTTTTATGCATATGAGCAGTAAATTCAATTTTTGTTTAAGTGTAAAGTTTTTAATGCTTCTTTAAGGAACTATAAAAATAACAATTGTTTCTAAGGATTTCCGAGTTCTATGCTCATCTTAATCTTCTCATCAATGACTTTGAAGTAAATAGAATGAAATAAATCCAAAAGATTAAAAATTCACTTTTGCAAGTCTGTAAGTTTTTTTTTTTTTTTTTTCCTTTTTGTGATGCTGGGGATCAACCCAAGGGCCATGAGTATGAGTAGGCCAGCTAAATTCTCTACTACTGAACTACATCCAAGTAGGAAATAAAATGGTTCCACAAATATACTGAAATGTTTTGTGGAGGTTATTTGCAATCTAAAAAATTTCATTCAATGAAGGCACTTTTTGACTTTAAAAAAAAAAAAGATGGTTTTATGAAATAAAGACCAGACTGTCTACAGAAACACACTAAAGTGAAGGGGCTGAATTGTTAGTGAATTCTGTTTACAGTAATTATATAATTTGTAATTCCAACCAAAGTCCCCCTTTTTTCTTCAAAAAAAGAAGAAAATCAACCAAAAATCAACGAAAAATCAACCAAATATTTATCCCCAAGTTCTTATTAGTACCAATTTTTATTCAAGGACAATCTATGAATTAAAAAAATAAATGATCTAAAAAGGACATTTTAATAATAGCAATGTAAAATTCTAGTGCCTCTTTCTATTAAGTCATGTGAAGCCAAGGCTGCACCTTCACAAGGGAAATGCTGTATGATGGACACAGTATTTAGAGACACAATTCCTCTCAGGCAGTGAGTCCACAATGCCAGTGGCAGACATTTTCCATGGAGGCTCCAGTGTTCCTTTCATTCTCCAAAGCAATGGCTAAGAGGGTAGAGACTAGATTTATAAAATTTCTGGGTGCTTGTATGTCCTTTAGATAGAGTTTCTTATATTTTAAATGTCAGACTGAGAGCACTGGAATTTTGCTGTGATATCATGGGAAAAGCAATGGACCTGAGTTCTTGTGCTGCTTTGCCAGTGACCAGCAATGTGAACTGAGGGCAGCTCCTCACCCCTCTAGGTCTCAGGTTTCTCCTTTGTACAAGAGGGAACAGGCTGACCTTTATGGACCCTATATGCTCTAAGAATCCACCCTTTTATTAGTTGGATTGGGCCTGTCATGCAAAAAACTCTATGATGTTATAAATACTGGGGGAAAAATTAGTTTACATTCCATACAGTAAAATATACTAGTCAAAGTTCCATAGATATCCATACTAATCAAATTATATACATTAAAATATACTAAGCAAACTTTTCTATATTTGGAAACTTATCAGGGAGGGAAAAGTAATGTAGATGGAAAAGGTCATAAATTAAACTATCCCTTTAGTAACTTGGTTACAATCTCTTTGAATCTCTCAATAGACTCCGCAGGATTGTAGGTAACATAAATTTAAATGCATGTTGTGGGGTTTCGACCTATTTGCTTATTTTAACACGACAATGCATTCTAGTTTTGAAATAAACAAGAAAGAAACTCGTGGCTGTCTCTGAGGGCAACAAACCCCAGGAGTCACCATGGCTTTAGCATTTCTGGCGGGGACTCTGCCTTTAATAGACACGATTCATGCCCACGCACACACTTTACTTCCTTCTGTGACTGCTCAGCTGTCACGGTGGCACAGTGCCTGCTCTGAGAAGCACATCAGGGCTTAACTAAAGCATGGTTTGTGAGTAAATGAATAAAACTAAAATAGAAATAACTAATACCTACGACAAAACCTCACTTCTCTGATAAATCTATTTCCACGTCATCTGAAATAAAAACTAAAATGCTAGTAGCTATTCCCCAAATACCATGTGGAAACCCCTGGAACATTACACTGGTATGCAGTGTAATGTATTGAAGGAGGTTGGCCAACCAATGCCTTAAGTTGAAAATCTACCAAATTAAAGACAATATGATGGATGTTGCTAGGTATCAACAGGAATGAAAGTGAGTCCTAGAGGCTTCTGGAATGTTCTCCACAGTCCTAGAATATTAGAACCAGCCTTAAATGTCTGCTTTATACTCCCAATCATTGCAAAACATCTATTACAACAGCAATAGACAGTATTCCAGCCTCAGCTTAAATATTTCCAAAGAGTTCTACAGAACAGCTTGAGAAATCTGGGACAAAATGAGAATCCTGTTTTGGTTTTCACCAGGTCTTCCTTTATCCACCAGTATCTGTTTTGGTCTTCAGGCTGCAGAACTCATCACTTAGTACTTCTCATGATTCTCACATTATTAGCCAGAAACATCACATATTAAAACAATGGAGAGGAAAAATTATATACCACAACACAATGAAGATGCAGACTGCAAGTTAAAGGTCCTTTTTAACTTGCAGACAATTCGGAATATTCAATTTAACTAGTAATTCTTCATTGTGCCTATTTGCCTCCTGTTAATTTCTAACACAAGTGGTTTATTAGACAGGATATAGCCCTTTGTGGATGCTGTGGTTCCCAGGTGATGAGAGAGGAAAACATCTGCAGAGCTCAACGAATAGAAGCAGTCTGTTTCCCAGAGGAGATGATGAAGTATAAGGCTACTGTGACATATTGCCCAAGGTAAAATACAATTAATGTTTATGTATTCTGAGGGCACAGCATCCTTTAAAAAGTTTTATTAC
Source organism: Callospermophilus lateralis (assembly GCF_048772815.1). NCBI lineage: Eukaryota > Metazoa > Chordata > Mammalia > Rodentia > Sciuridae > Callospermophilus > Callospermophilus lateralis. Next base: position 105,448,265 of record NC_135306.1, read on the forward strand.
TTTACTAAAATTTATAATTTACATGCATATTTACTCTGGCCTCAGTTTAGTCTGTACTGGAATTGCTCTCTCTTTAATTTTTGCTAGATATTAAGGCAGAATCCTTCATCAGCTCAATCCATTATCATCTAGTCAGATATTCATAATTAAAGGCTTAGGCTTTGGAGTTAGGAGAGAGTTTAATTCAATGTCTAGTTATGCCACTTAGCAACTATATACACCTACAAAAAAGTCTTAGAGCCTTATCTGCAAAACGAGAAAGATAATGCTTACGGGCTGGGGGGTTGCTCAGTGGTAGAGTATGTACCTTACATGACAAGGCCCTGGGTTCAATCCCCAGCACCAAATAAATAATAAATAAAGCCTATCTAAGGGGATCTTTAAAAGATAATGAGGTATTAGAAAAACTAGGGATAACAGGAACATACCTCAACATTGTAAAAGCTATCTATGCTAAGCCTCAGGCTAGCATCATTCTGAATGGAGAAAAACTGAAGGCATTCCCTCTAAAATCTGGAACAAGACAGGGATGCCCTCTCTCACCACTTCTATTCAATATAGTTCTCGAAACACTGGCCAGAGCAATTAGACAGACGAAAGAAATTAAAGGCATTAAGATAGGAAAAGAAGAACTCAAATTATCACTATTTGCGGATGATATGATTTTATACCTAGAAGACCCAAAAGGGTCTACAAAAAAACTACTAGAGCTAATAAACAAATTCAGCAAAGTGGCAGGATATAAAATCAACACGCATAAATCAAAGGCATTTCTGTATATCAGCGACAAATCTTCTGAACTGGAAATGAGGAAAACCACCCCATTCACAATATCCTCAAAAAAAAAAAAAAAAAATAACTTGGGAATCAACCAAACAAAAGAGGTGAAAGATTTATACAATGAAAACTACAGAACCCTAAAGAGAGAAATAGAAGAAGATCTTAGAAGATGGAAAAATATACCCTGTTCATGGATAGGCAGAACTAACATCATCAAAATGGCGATATTATCAAAAGTTCTCTATAGGTTCAATGCAATGCCAATCAAAATCCCAACAGCATTTCTTGTAGAAATAGATAAAGTAATCATGAAATTCATATGGAAAAATAAAAGACCCAGAATAGCAAAAGCAATTCTAAGCAGGAAGTGTGAATCAGGAGGTGTAGCGATACCAGATTTCAAACTGTACTACAAAGCAATAGTAACAAAAACAGCATGGTACTGGTACCAAAACAGGCGGGTGGACCAATGGTATAGAATAGAGGACACAGAGACCAATCCACAAAATTACAACTATCTTATATTCGATAAAGGGGCTAAAAGCATGCAATGGAGGAAGGATAGCATCTTCAACAAATGGTGCTGGGAAAACTGGAAATCCATATGCAACAAAATGAAACTGAATCCCTTTCTCTCGCCATGCACAAAAGTTAACTCAAAATGGATCAAGGAACTTGATATCAAATCAGAGACCCTGCACCTGATAGAAGAAAAAGTTGGCTCCGATCTACATTTTGTGGGGTCAGGCTCCAAATTCCTTAATAGCACGCCCATAGCCCAAGAGTTAATAACAAGAATAAGCAAATGGGACTTACTTAAACTAAAAAGTTTTTTCTCAGCAAGAGAAACAATAAGAGAAGTAAATAGGGAGCCTACATCCTGGGAACAAATCTTTACTCCTCATACTTCAGATAGAGCCCTAATTTCCAGAATATACAAAGAACTCAAAAAATTAAACAATAAGATAACAAATAACCCAATCAACAAATGGGCCAAGGACCTGAACAGACACTTCTCAGAAGAGGACAAACAATCAATTAATAAGTACATGAAAAAATGCTCACCATCTCTAGCAGTCAGAGAAATGCAAATCAAAACCACCCTAAGATACCATCTCACTCCAGTAAGATTGGCAGCCATTAGGAAGTCAAACAACAACAAGTGCTGGCGAGGATGTGGGGAAAAGGGTACTCTTGTACATTGCTGGTGGGACTGCCAATTGGTGCGGCCAATATGGAAAGCAGTATGGAGATTCCTGGGAAAGCTGGGAATGGAACCACCATTTGACCCAGCTATTGCCCTTCTCGGAATATTCCCTGAAGACCTTAAAAGAGCGTACTACAGGGATACTGCCACATCGATGTTCATAGCAGCACAATTCACAATAGCTAGACTGTGGAACCAACCCCGATGCCCCTCAATAGATGAATGGATAAAAAAAATGTGGCATTTATACACAATGGAGTACTACGCAGCACTAAAAAATGACAAAATCATGGAATTTGCAGGGAAATGGATGGCACTAGAGCAGATTATGCTAAGTGAAGCTTGCCAATCCCTAAAAAACAAATGCCAAATGTCTTCTTTGATATAATGAGAGCAACCAAGAACAGAGCAGGGAGGAAGAGTAGGAGGAAAAGATTAACATTAAATAGAGTCATGAGGTGGGAGGGAAAGGGAGAGAAAAGGGAAATTGCATGGAAATGGAAGGAGACCCTCATTGATATACAAAATTACATATAAGAGAATTTGAGGGGGAAGGGAAAAAATAAGGAGAGAAATGAATTACAGTAGATGGGGTAGAGAGAGAAGATGGGAGGGGAGGGGAGGGGGGATAGTAGAGGATAGGAAAGGTAGCAGAATACAACAGTTACTATTATGGCATTATGTAAAAAGGTGGATGTGTAACCAATGTGATTCTGCAATTTTTGTAATGTTTTGAATAACCAATAAAAAAATCTTTTTAAAGAACCAAAAAAATAAAAGATGAGATAGTATATACAAATTAAATAGTTCCATAAATAGTAGTAATTATATAAGTATTACTGTAAGCAAGACCTTATGTTATACATATACTGGGTACTTGCTGTTTTCTGATTTTTTTTTTCAATATAAGACTTCAGAGAGGTCCCTGACTTAAGAGGTTATTTCTAATGCTCTAGGCATTACATTGATCTCTTTCTTCATGAGTGCTGAGTGTCATAAGGCTTGTTCTGGAGTGGGGTTTAAGGACTGTCACATGAAGATCCTCTCTCCACTCTTGATTCATTCACTACAGTCAATATTGCTCCAATTTCTATTAAGTAAAAGGTTTTCTCTAATCCATATACACTGAACTATGCTTGACATTGGTGAGATACAAGAGAGTAATTGCTTTGAGAAGATTCTAGTAACATCAAAACACAAGGGTAGGGCTAAGTGATTTGCCAGGCAGCTTTTAAAATTATTCATTATAAAAGCAAGAAGAAAAAAAGAGATTTGCTTTGGTTTAAGGCAAGGCTTTGACTAATATTTTGAACTACAATTCCCAGAATGCCACCTACCTTATAGAAATGAAGTCTACTTGAATTTCAAATTGTGTATGTTATGAACTCAAATATGAGCAAAAATACATCTAGGAAAGATTTCTAAGACTAATGTGAGGCAGAGAGAGGAATCAATAACTAAAGTATCCCTGAGTAACATTTTTGAAGTATTATTTACTCAACTGCCTTAGGTCTGTTTTCCTTTACATTGTGAAACTGGTCCTCATATGTTCAATGAATAAACTATGTTCTGACAATCACAGTGTTATAACCCATTTCTAATTATGCCCCAAGGTTATAGTCTATCACTCACCATTTCCAAGGCAAGTCAATCTGAGCAAAACAGCATTTTGTTTAAGGAACTCTGAATCAAAATACTGAAAATCTAACCATAATTTTGATTTTTTTGTAAGCATTATTCTTTATTACTTAAAATATATTAAGTAGTATTTAAATTGCCTTTTGGTTAAAAAAAAAAAAGAAAATAGGGCTAAAGTCAGGTCCCTCAGCATTAGAAAAAAAGGACAAACTGAAAAATTGGGAGAGAAGAAGGTCACTTAATGGATGCTTGCCTTTTTGTTTGTTTGTTTGTTTTTTATCTTAAAAGTACAGACAAGGACACTCTGTACAAGGCAAAAGATTTTTCCTTTCTGATGCCCTCATTTCTGTAAATAAAACTATACCATTTACCATCTAAGGGATTCTGTCTGAATGTCTTAGTTTAGAGCCATGATAAAAACATGGCTTAGGACCGAGTGAGAATGCCTCAGCTTTCTGCTCCAGTACTCACTAATGCATGAACAGGTGCAATACAACTTCTTGACACTCACTTACAACCTCAAGGGGTGATCATTACAGTGTCTACCTATCAGGGCTGCCATAGGATTTAAATGAGGTAATACACGTAAAGAGTTTTGCACAGTGATGGGCTTATGTTTAGCATTCTGAAATGCCAGCTATTGTTATTAAATTTACTCTGTGACTTCTCTTGTTCCTAATATCCATATCTAAGCTGTACCAAGCTCTATCAATTATTTCATATACTTTTAAATTAAAATATTGTTAAAAAAAAAAAAAAACCCTGAGCTGGGCATGGTGGCACACACCTGTAATCCCAGTGGCTTGGGAGACTGAGGTAGTTCAAAGCCAGCCTCAGCAATGGCAAGGCACTTAGCACCTCAGTGAGACCCTGTCTCTAAATAAAATATAAAATAGGGTTGGGGATGTGGCTCAGTGGTTGGTGCCCCTGAGTTCAATCCCTGGTACCAAAAAAAAAAAAAAAACCAAAAAACCTGAGAACATCCCATGTCCCATGTGTGATCAAATAATTATACCATGGCACCTCTAGATACTGAAATACTGAGTAGCATGAAAAAATAAATTACATCTACAAATATAGGAAAATACTCAACACTTATAACATTTAGTGGAATGAAATAAACGGATGTCAAAGAGAATTGATTTCTTTTGGCTAAAAAACATGCTGACAAGTCATCAGGAAAAGTAGCCGAAATCTATAAAAAGAATTTTATAACCTGTCAGAGTGGCAAAAGTTAGAAAGACTAGGTAACTGTGAGGACTGAAGACTTGCAGATACTGTGAGGAAATTCTTGCACATCTACCCAAAGAGACACAAGGATGTGTACAGAATATTATGTTAAATAAGAAAACTGAAAACAACCTAAATTCTCTTCAACGGGTAAGGGTCAGTTGTATGTTCATACAGTAAAACTTATTCAGAAGTTTCAAAATGAATGACCACAGTCCTCAGCTGAAAAAGATAATAATAAAATGTTAAGACAACGATGCTGACTGAACAGGGAGAAAAATACAATACAATACAAATATATCTACTGATTATAGATTGTCTATGAAAGAAACGAATAGAAGATTGAAAGAACAGTGCAAACCCATATAAATGCATTTTGGGGTCTGAGGAGGAAGATAGGGGAATGGATTTGAGAAGGAGTAAAGGGAACTCTATCTGTAATGTTTTATGACTTGAAGAATTTAATCAAATATGGCAATCAGGGTTACATCACCTTTTCCCCTGTACTTTTCTGTAGGCTAGAAAAAAAATTGATATTAGTAACAAAACAAGTCCTCCATTAGAGCACTATGCCCTTAGACCAGCTATTTCATCTCCGTTGGCCTCACTTTTCCTCTCTGGAAAATGACGCTCTCAGCACCTTCCCTGCAAAGTCACAGTGAAGAGCTGAGTGAAACTACAGATGGGCCTTCAAAAGGTAGCATCATTATTGTGACAGTCTCTCTGCCCATTGAGTTTTTATTCTTTAATTTAAAATGCAGCAGCATATAGACTAACTGCCTTGACCACTGCTTCATCTCACTGCCCTCCCTAAGAACCTGTCCTCTTTTCTCCTGGCTGACCCAATCCAGTCCCAATCAAGCGTTCTGTCTCACCAAAATCATCCTGGAACACCTCTGTGGCATCATTTTTCCCTTACTGTGTATCTGGAGATCCCCTAAGATGCATATGAGATTCATTTAACTTGATATCCCCAGTAAAAGGAAGAGGAGGGGAAGTGAAAAAGGAAGAAAATGACTTAGGACTGGGATCCAATTTTGGCTCCCACTGGAGTCCTTACCATGACTGTATCCCTAGGACAAATCCTTTGAGTTCTCTGGTGTGGAGTAGTTACACTCAATGACCTGTAAATTTGTCTTGCAGTTAGAGGTGCTTTTTAAAGCCCCTATTTTCAGATTCCTACTCAAACAATTTTCCCATGCAAATTAGGTGTAACCCCCATAGACTCCCTAATGTGCCACAAACATGTCATTCTAATTGTGACCTTCTATCCAAATCTTGATTTCAAAATGATGCCCAAGTTCTAGGCCTTTTAATCAACTTTACTTAACATATTTGACACCTCATTTAAAAACAAAATCAATATAGGCCTGGAGTTGTGGCTCAGTGGTAGAGTGCTTGCCTAGCATGTGTGAGGCACTGGGTTCAATTCTCAGCACCACATATTTAAAATAAAGGTCCATTGACAACTAAAAAAATTTTTTAAAAATCAATGTAATATGATTTACAAGAGCTAGTCACTGTTCTAAACACTTTGAATATATTATTTTAGCTTCATAACTCTGCAACTATTGTTATTATGCCCTTTTTACTGATGAGGAAACTGAGACACAAAAGCATTAAATGGACTTGACCAACACTGTATAGCTAGTAAGTGGCAGAACCAGTATTTGAACCTAAGTGGTCTGCTTTATATTCTATGAACTTGTCCACCACACTAAAACCCCTCATTTTTTTTTTTTCATTTTTTTTTATTAGTTGCACATGACAATACAATGATCTTGACATAGCATACATTTGAATCAAATGGGTAAAACTCCCTTCTTAATAACTTCTTCTGTAATGAAGCTGTAATCATATAATTTACAGCTTCATTAAAATGGATTATTTTTATTCCCTTACATTTTTTAGTAGCTCATAGCACATAGTTAAATCCCATAAGTACTGATTATTAGATGAAATCTGTATGTGATCATTCAGACCCCATGAATATTAGCTATGAAAAAAGGGGCCAGATAGGAGTCTACCACCAATTATTTGTATTTTATTGACATTCATAGCAATCCTGTGAGACAAGCAGTCTAGATCAATTAACAGATGAGAACAAGTGGGTTGTAGAAATTAAGTAAGCTTACTTCAAATGTGACACTAAACAGCACACTTAGACCAAATTAAGACCATTAGACTTCACATACACACTTTTTTTATACCAGGATTTCTCCAAGGTGAGGTCATAGCAATGGAGACACTTGGAATATGAATAAAAAATAAGGAATATAAGAAATGCAAATGCCCTTTTAAAATACCCATTGTTTTAATTTAAAAAAGAAATCAATGTGACAAAAAGCAAGGAGCCATGCTGTCCTTACCTGCTTAGAGACCTGTCTCACATACATTACAAGGTGTGTGCCAGGCGAGCCTGTCCTTACTGGTACAGGATTATTTATGACTATATACAAGCCAACTCCTTACCTGTTATTCACGTCATTCTCCTGGGCCGGGAGGTCTCCTTGGATGGCCATCTGAGCTACTTTTCTGCTTGCTTCCTCTTCTGTTTCACTCAAGCTTTCCCTCTGAGGACTGCCCTCTAGGCTGTCAGGCTCCACATCTACATCCTGGATTTGGTCCTCAAGTTCAGACTGGGACTCGAACTCTTGAGTGAGGCTTTCTGAATCTGATTCCAAGGAGTCTTCTGAAATCAGATTTAAGTCTTCTTTCTTACGGAGTGGGTTTGAGGACTGGACATTTAAGTTGGTATGATGGACAGGAGATTGAATGGAAAGCTTGGGAATTAGTTTACTCTTACTCATTTTGAAAAATTCAGAAATCAACAGGAGATAGTCTTGATAGGAACAGTTGGCTGGTAAGTTCTGGTTCGCAAAATTGTTACCTAAAAAATTTATATTTATGTTACTCTATGACTACTAAAAACTCCGTAATGTCAGTATTTATAAAAAAATTTCAACAAGTAAGAGAATCTTGTTATATTATCTACAGGCTTTTGTATGTAGCAATCGCTATTGGAAAAAACAATTGTGTTTCCTCTCTTACACAAACATCTGATTTAGAGCTCATAAACAGCCCAAGTAATCGAATGCTGTTTCACTGAGGAAATCAAATGGTTGCTTAAAAGCAGATTCCCTTTTCCAGCTTCCAAGGGCTTGCTACAGACAAGCCAGCACAAAGCCAATAGTTAATTATGGACAGTACCTTGATGGTACTTTATTTCATTATGGACAGAACCTTCTTTCAAATGGCCCAGGCAACAACTTATCCTGTTCAGCAGTATTCATGGGTAGAGTAAAACAGGTTCAGAGTCTACCTTTTGGAAAATACATAAAGGAGAAAGAAAAGTATGGTTTCCACAGTTGGAAGTGGTTTTGTTCCTAGATCTATTTTGGCCAGCTACATCATTTGGAAAAGACCATTTGATATCCTGGCTGTTACTAGAGAGAAATATATAATTTAGGTGCTTATAAGGAAATCAAACTCAGCTCAGTATTAAACAATATAATAATAATAATAACAACAACAATAATAAAAACTATTCAACAAAATATTTGGGAGCCTTGCTGATCCTTCCACTGAGCCAACAAGCAGAGGCTGGAAGTCATCTATATGAAAGGGATGCTATCCTGGGGATGACAGTTGGGTGGGTGGGAGACTGAACTGAATAACTGCTAGGAATTAGTTGGAGTCCCATCCAGCTTGCCTAGAGTGTGATTCCAAGTGAACCCTCACTGTCTCAAAGGGCTCTTATGTGACCCATGAGATGGTTTATGGAAAGGGTGCTTTGAGTTCATATAGGATTGAAAGGAGATGATGTTTTTGGATTGTGCTTCCTTTCATCTTTATCTAGCATTTCTATTTTGGTTGATCTTGTATCTTACTGCCTTTATGCCATTTTTTTCCTGTAAGTCACATAATAAAAATCTTCACCACTAGAGATTACTGTAAAATTTATTTTATTGGCTTGCTTATGTTCTTCTGGCAAATCCTAATTTTAATTAAATAACATAACCGTATCTACCTTATTCCTATTCTAGGGTTACTTATTATGTTGACTTTGTTACTAAGGCTTCCATGGAACAGCAACTCCTTGGAGGAAAGTGTCTTAACAAACATAACAGACAAAAGATAATGTTCATATTTAAATACGCGTGAAGTAATTTTCTATTTAACTCAAAGTTCCCCCTGTTGGTAGACTAACATCATTGCCTAACTGTACAAACTAGTTTGCTATATAGTCTCTTACTTTAAAAATATATAGTTAATTCTGCCATATTATTTTAATAATGATAAGCAGATCGTTGCTTTGTAGGGTGTTTGTAAAAAGCAACAAATACAGCAGATACTAATGTATTTAAAAGTTTGTTTTAAAAACATTGGTTTTACTGTAGGAGTTAAGATCACAGTATTGGGACCTCAAAGAACAAGCTTAAAATAATCATTATACTTCAATTTTAAATTGTGCTTTCATAAAGTAATTCAGTTCTTTCTATTCTTAAGTGAGAGGCCACGGTTTCTTGTCATTAACAGTAATAAACTAATAAAAGCTGGGTGTTCTGGAGACCTGATCTTACAAAAGCACGGGATTATACAAAAGGAAAAGCTCACAACTTGAACAAATCAATAAGTGGGCGTTTGACATTTAATTGAATGTGGCTCTCTAATACCACAAAGTGAAAAACGTTGTGCCACTAAATTTTCTGACCAAGAGAAGCTGACCAGCCAGTCAAAATTCCTCTAAGTAAACCAGAAATAGGGGGACATATGCCCTGGTATCTAGGGACTAAAGAAATGCCAGCTGCCCAGGGGTTCCTTCACAGCCTGGGTCTAGTCCACTAGCTCTGGGACACACTAATTTCCTTCTACAGATGAATGACAAAGAAAAAGTTGCCCCAGTCTGGGGCAGGCCTGGAAGCAGCCCAGAAGGGAAGTTTGGATTTTCTCCCTGTGTCTGTTTCTGGGGAACACGACCAAAAAACGCCACAGGGGGCGTTTGAAGGTCAGGTGCCAGTGGCTGGCCTCCACTGGCCGAGGACAGGCTGCGGGGAGCCTCTCCGTGTTGTGACCCTCTGGCCTTTGGCTCCTGGTCCCCAGGCCCCGAGGCTCCTCGCGCTGGCCTGGGTTCGCCCGCCCGCACCCAGGTCGCTCGGGTGCCTTCCTGCAGCCCTCCCCCCGCCAGCCTGTCCCTCCCCTCCCCGGCGCGCCGCCCACCTCGCTCCAGGAGGCAGCCACCCGTCGCCGGCCGGGCGCTCCTCGGTGGCCGCGACCTCGGCGCCCCGCATCCTCCGCGCCGCCGCCGGCGGCTCCCGCGGGGCTCCGGGCCCCCGCCCGCCGCGCTGCCTGGAGACCGCGGCCAACACAGCGCCCCCCCCCCCGCGCCCGCGCCGCGCGCTCCCGAACGCAGCTGCCGCCCTGCCCCGGGCGGCGGCGGCTGCAAACGGCCGTGACCCGGGCTGCGGGCTGCGGAGCTGCGGTCCCGCCACCCTGACCTTCCCATACTGCAGGGCAAAGGAAAGGAGGCAGTGTTGCAAATGAAACTGTCGGGACACCCGAAGAACTCCGACCAACCGGGAAGAAAAGGACCCCATTAATGAAGGAGTCAGTGACTGCAATGGATATTTAAAGAAAAGAAGAAAAAAGAGAGAGAAAAACAGACAACCAATAAATACCTGCTGTTGATTGGAAAGGGTGCTTAATTCATCAATAATCTGAAGAGGCAAATTTAAAATTATACCCGAGACAAAACTCACCAGACAGACATAAGTTAAAAAGTTTGAGTGCCAGGTGTTAATTAAGGATGGCATAAGACACAGAACCCCCATTTATTGCTGGGGGAAATATGAACGGGCACAACCACTCTGGAAAATAGTTTGGCCTTAACTGGGATATGTTTACCTTAGGATCCAGCAATTTCACTTTCAGGCATTTACCCTGAAGAAGTGTGTCTTGGGATATGCATCCAAACTGGAGAAAACTGAAGCATTCGTTAACAACAGAATGGTTCATTGAATTGTCATATTCCATACACAGGCATACAATGGAGTAGTGAAAAGGAATGAAATACAGCAACAAAGAACAAAGATTGAAATCTGTAACAAGATGGAGGTATCTTAAAAATTGAATATTGAGCAATAATTAAAACTCAGAAAAAATATATTCTGATTATTTTTATATGAAAATTAAAGGCAGGCTAAATCAAACTGTACTATGTTTATAGATCACACTCAGTGGAGAAAACTATGGGAGGAAAAAAGCCAAGTAGGGATTCCATAAAATTAGGATTATGGCAGGTAAGGTGAGGACCACAGGAAAGGGTACTTTCAAGATGGTATTTCCTGGGCTGGAGTTGTGGCTCAGGGGTACAGCAGTCACCTATCAGTGTGAGGCCCTGGGTTCTATCCTCAGCACCACGTAAAAATAAATAAAATAAAGGCATTGTGTACAACTAAAAAATGAATTTTTTTTTTTAAAAAAGATTGTATTTCCTGACCTTGATGGTGGTTACATAGATGTTCATTTTATAACACTTCATTAAGATGGACATTTATATAGGTGCAAAATTTTTCACTATATCAAAAAAGGTTTCAAAGAAAAGTAAAGAAAAGGAATGTAGGGAATTATATTCTTATTAAAATAGCATTAAAATCACAAGTAGATTTGAGGAACAGTCTTCAAAGAGGCAAGGATGCTTTAATACATTTGCCACCTCAATAATAGAAAGCATAAGGAATTGGAAAATGTCCTTACTACCCAGTTTTATTTAAAAAAGGTTTTTTTAATTAAAAAATTTTCATTATAAAAGTCATTTTTATTCTGCCTTTTTTTAGAGTTGAATTTTTTAAAAAACTTTTTTGACAGTATGAAACTTGTCTTACCAGTGGATGGTTGGACCTCAACGTTCTTTAAAGAAATAAAAGTGAAGTAGCTGAAAGTATTGGTGTTATTCTGCCCTGTATGTTACATAGATTGTCATTCTAGCAATGGCAAACATGCAAACAGTTCCTAAGCTAAAGAAATTGTCTCTCATGGCAGTTTCCAGAATGTTTTTTTTTTTTTCTCTTCCCAGCTTTAGTTTTCTCCACAAGCTCTTACTTATACAATTTATTTGTTTTTACTGACACAATCCACACTAGAATGCAAACTCCCTGAGGAAGACACTTTGTCTCTTTGTACATACTGTAAAGCCCCAGCACCTAGAACATGATAGTCACTGTTTACTGAAAGAATAAGACTATGTACAAGTTACGAGCTATGTAGTGAACCTGTTTTAACATAAAAATAATGCATTACAAACAATACTCCAATAATATTAGTTTCCAAATCAGATATCCCATCTAATACTCCCCTAATTTATCCATTTAGAAGTATATTTAAACTTCCTGGGCTGTAGCTAAGTAGCAGAGCTTTGCCTAGCATGTGTAAGGCCCTGGGTCCAATCCCCAGCACTGCAAAAATATACACCACCACCACCAGCATTACTACTACTACTACTACTAAATTTATTAAGTTTAAAGTATGGCATACTTAATTCAGATAGTGCATATATTAAATAAGTGTATATGTGCACACAAGAAATGCCTTTGTTAACATTGCATTACATTCACATAAAACTAGGGAAAGAAATAAAGGGATGCAATCCAGAGATAAAGCCTAGAAGTGTGTGTGTGTGTGTGTGTGTGTGTGTGTGTGTATTATTCTTGAAGTAAAATTCAGTAATCATATTTCAAGCTTCCAGAATGAAAGCATATTTTAAAGCATAGTTAAAACATATGCAGTGTCTGTCAAATCCCTTACCAACTACAGAACCCGTTTCTCCTTAACTTCTCCTATCTCACTATCTGAAGAGACTGAGTAAGAATCAAGAAGCGCTCTCCTTCACCTAAGTGTGGATGCTACTGCAGATATATTTTTACTACCTTCATTGTTGTTTAGAAGTTTTAGAGACAGATATCTTCCTCAGCTTCCAGAATATCATTCTGTGGAATCAATATTGAGTCATTCATCCTTGTCCACCCTCTCATCCAGTGATCAGTGAAAACTGAAGCTGTGTTTTCTCAGACCCTTCAAGTGCTTTCTGCATCATCCAGAAAAATATTTTATTCTGGCTTTCTGAAAATAAGTGATTCTTACATGGTTCAGGAGTCTACTAATCTGGCAGCTACTGTTAGAGACTAGTCCACACAGAACATGGAAACCCAGAGCTTGATTTGCCTCCCTCCCTCCTCTGTGTGGCTGTTCTAATTATTATTTGAAGTGACTAAAGGCTGGAATAATAAGCAGGGTCCATCAGAGGAAGGACAGAAATCCATGCCAGGTATTTTAACAGAAATAATTTAGTATGAAGATTTAAAGCTAAAAAGGGAACACAACTAGCCTGGTGTAGTAACCACCAGAAACAGCTTCCACCCCTGTGGCTGGAGGAACACAGGATGAACCTGGAATTATTAACACTTTTGGGTTCAGGCCTTTCAGGAGAATGCATCCTAAGCTGGTGGGTGCCTTTGAAAAGGTCTATGAAGCTGGATTGGGGACTATAATGAAAACTGGAATCAATTGCTGCTACTGAAACAAACTGAGATGCTGGGGTAAAGAAACCTTGTCAAGGCCACTAAAGGGGAACAGGAAGCAAGGGAAGGAGCAATCCCTTTTCTCCCTGCCTTGAGCCTTGAACTCTCCCTATACTGCCCTCTACTGGCCCAGTGAAAAAGAGGGGTCTGGCCTAGGAGAAATGAGGTGTGCAGGGATTACCCTAGCTTCCTTATTGAAATGTATGAGTGTTTTTGAAGCTGAGAGACAATGGTTTAATAAGCAATGCAGTAATACTCTATTCTTCAGAATTCTTGAGGATCATAGAGTGCATACAAGCAAAATAAAGCTATAAAGTACATTGTTTCCAGTTGATGTTAAGGTAATAATAGTTAATTTACATATGAATAGCACTTCCTGGGATTTGCAGAGTGCTTTCGCATATATTATCTGTTCAGAATTCAGCTGTCAGCCTGAACCTGAACTAACCAAAACACAAAGAAGAATGACAAAAACAAGGCAGAAAACAATCGGATTGCATAGGTTAGCAATACTGACCTGATCTGACTCCTTTACCACCTCAGTCCCTATTCCCTGGCTCTCCAAGTCCTCTACTCATTTCCCTTCTTGGTCGTCCTGCTACTCAGTCTGTTAGCTCAGCATCATCTCCTCCAGGAAGGATTTTCAGACAGCCTCCCTCCTTTGTCATGTGCTCTCACCAGCCCCACCTGGTTCTTGGACTAGGTAATTCTCACCCAAGGCATTTTTGTTCTCCAGGAGACATTTGACAATATTTGCAGACATTTCTTCTTGTGACTTGAGGGAGTACTACTGGCATCTAGTGGGTGGCGGCTGGAAATGCTGCTAAGCATCCTGCAACAACAAATATTATACAGTCCAGAATGTCAGCAATATGAGATCGATATGCCATGTGCTAGGCTAATGGCCCTTGCTCTGTGGTCTGAAGGCACACAAGTGCTGGTTCTTACCTAAGACATGTTTATACATAATAGCATTGAAATTACCTGTGTGCCTATCCAAGAACAAGGGAGATCTTTTTATCTTCTAAGGTCTTCTTTAATTTCTTTCTTTAGTGTTCTGTAATTTTCATTGTAGAGGTCTTTCACCTCTTTCATTAGGTTGATTCCCAAGTATTTCAATTTTTTTGAGTCTATTGTAAATGGGGTAGTTTTCCTTTCACAGGACTTGTCAGTGATATACAGACATGCTTTTGATTTATGGGTGTTGATTTTGTATCCTACTACTTTGCTGAATTCATTTACTAGTTCTAGAAGTTTTCTGGTAAAATTTTTTGGATCTTCTAGGTATAGAATCATATTGTTGGCAAATAGTGCTAATTTGAGTTTTTCTTTTCCTATCCACATTCCTTTAATTTCTTTCATCAGTCTAATTGCTCTGGTCAGTGTTTCAAGAACCATGTCAAATAGAAGTGGTGAAACAGGGCATCTCTGTCTTGTTCCAGTTTTTAGAGGGAATGCTTTCAATTTTTCTCCACTTAGAATGATGTTGGCCTGGAACTTAGCATCGATAGCTTTTATGATGTTGAGATATGTTCCTGTGATCTTTAGATTTTCTAGTGTTTTGAACATGTATGGGTGCTATATTTTGTTAAATGCCGTTTCCACATCTATTGAGATGATCATATGATTCTTATCTTTAAGTCTATTGATGTGATGAATTACATTTATTGATTTCCATATGTTGAACCAAAGTTGCATCTCTGGGAATTAATATTATCAAAATGACCATATTACCAAAAGCACTATACAGATTTAATGCAATTCCAATCAAAATCCCAATGACATTCTTCATAGAAATAGAAAAAGCAGTCATGAAATTCATCTGGAAAAATAAGAGACCCAGAATAGCTAAAATAATTCTTAGCAAGAAGAGTGAAGCAGGTGGCATCACTATACCAAACCTTAATCTATACTACAGAGCATTAGTAACAAAAACAGCATGGTATTGGCACCTAAAATAGACTGAAAGACCAATGGTACAGAATAGAGGACATAGAAACTAACCCACGTAAGTACAATTATCTTATATTAGACAAAGGCACCCGAAACATACATTGGAGAAAAGATAGCCTCTTCAACAAATGGTGCTGGGAAAACTGGATATCCATATGAAACAAAATGAAGTTAAACCCCTCTCTCTCACCATGCATAAAACTCAACTCAAAGTGGATCAAGGACCTAGGAATTAAATCAGAGACACTGCGCCTATTAGAAGAAAAAGTAGGCTCAAATTTCCATCATGTTGGATTAGGTCCCAACTTCCTTAATAAGATTCCTATAGCAGAAGAAATAAAATTAAGAATCAATATATGGGATGGATTCAAACTTGAAAGCTTCTTCTCAGCAAAAGAAATTATCAGTAAGGTGAATAGAGAGCCTACAGAATGGGAGCAAATGTTTCCCACACACACATCAGAGAGAACATTAATCTTTAGGATATACAAAGAACTTAAAAATCTTACCCTCCCCCCACCAAAAAAATAACCCAATCAATAAATAGGCCAAGGAACTGAACAGACACTTCTCAGAAGGCGATATATAATCAACAAAAATATGAAAAAATGTTCAACATCTCTAGCAATTAGAGAAATGCAAATCAAAACTACTCCAAGATTTCATCTTACTCCAGTCAGAATGGCAGCAATTAAGAATACACAGAATACAACAGTTACTATTATGGTATTATGTAAAAATGTGGATGTGTAACCGATGTGATTCTGCAATCTTTGTAATGTTTTGAATAACCAATAAAAAAAAAAAAAAAGAATACAAACAACAATGAATGTTGGCGAGGATGTGGGGGGAAAGGCACACTCATACACTGCTGGTGGGACTGCAAATTGGTGCAGCCAATATGGAAAACAGTATGAAGATTCCTTGGAAAACTGGGAATGGAATCACCATTTGACCCAGCTATCCCACTCCTTGGTCTATAGACCCAAAAGACTTAAAAACAGCATACTATCGGGACACAGCCACATCAATGTTTATAGTAGCACAATTCACAATAGCTAAACTGTGGAACCAACCTAGATACCCTTCAGTAGATGAACGGATAAAGAAAATGTGGTATATATATATACACAATGGAATATTACTCAGCAGGTAACTGGATAGAGTTGGAGAATATAATGCTAAGTGAAGTTAGCCAATCCCAAAAAACCAAATGCTGAATGTTTTCTCTGATATAAGGAGGCTGATTCATAGTGGGGTTGGGAGGGGGAGCATGGGAAGATTAGATGAACTCTAGATAGGGCAGAGGGGAGGGAAGGGAAGGAGGGGGTAAGAAAGATGGTGGGATGAGATGGACATCATCACCCTAAGCACATGTATGAAGACACAAGTGGTATACTTTGTATACAACAGTGGTATACTTTGTATACTTTGTATACAACTAGAGATATGAAAAAAATTGTGTTCTATATGTGTAATATGAATTGTAATGCATTCTGCTGTCATATATAACAAATTAGAATAAAAGTAAATAAATAAAAACTCAAAAAAAGAGAAATTTCCTGTGTGCTTCTCTCATGTTCTTAACTATATTACAAGTTCCTGAAAACAAGGAGTAGCATAGTGTACATACTTTACATACTTAATAGTGATCAATAAATGTTAAGGAAAAGCCACAATATCCTTACACTTAGCCTTTGAGTAGAAGTTAGGTAAAAGCAGCTCACCAGGCCTTTTAGCAGACTGATTGTTATGGCTCCTCATGCCCTTTAATTGGGATAGTTACTTTTTGGGGGGACTCATAACTATTATTAAAATTCAGAATACATTCAACAATTTCAAAAAGAGTACTATTTATTGATCATATCAGAAATATAACTATACACTTTTTAATTGCATCTGACTAGATTTCATTCCTTTGTGGGGAAATGATAGAGCTGTTGAAAATAAATTTCCTCGATTATTAAAAAAAAAAAAAGAAAGAAATATAACTATACACTGAAAATGTCCTGGGAAGCCAAGACGTGTAGTCTTTATATATTTAATTACACAAGTTAAATTGCCTGGTTCCTTTGCTCATGTGTTAATTCACAGTCAATTAGAAATGGGTTGGGCACTTAGCACTAAAATAAAGAAAAATGAAGAAAGAGAAAGGAAGGAAGGGAAAGAGAAAAGGGGAGGGGAAAGAAAGGTAGGAAAGATGGAAGGATGGAAGGAAGGAAGGAAGGAAGGAAAGAGGGTAGGTTTGGATAGGGCCCTCTGAAAACAGAGAAAAGGGGCAATACCAGCAAGTAAAGCAACAGAAATATCACAAAAAAGAAGAGATCTTCGAACAAATACAGCAACCTGGGATCATTTTGTGTAAGGAACACGCAACCTTCTACTTGCATGTCTTGGGTGAGAATCACAGTAATACAGCAAAGAGGTTAATTTTCATAATGATTAATTGTTTTAAAACCTATGTAGAGTAAATCATAGGTTGCCTGGCTAGACAGACAAAAATCGTGTAACACAGTTCATTAGTTTTTTTTTTTTTTTTTAAATTCAAAATACTAAAAACATGTCAAATCTCAAATGGCTCAGCCCCGAGAATTCTGAAGGACCCAAAGTGTCATATGTTGATACAGACCATGCAACTCAAATCATAGAAATATGATATCCTTCTCCAAAGATGAGCCAAGAATAACCCAGAGGAGGGCAGGGGCCTGTGTCTTAGCTGGAATTACAGGCTGTAGGGAAGTAATGACCTAGAAGGATAGCTCTCATGAATGCAAATTAACAAAATGATCAATGCCAGCCTTGTAAACTATTCTTTGTTTTCTTCCTTAAAAGCAACTTTAAAACATTTTTATTACAGAAATTTAAAAAACATATTTGAGTAGAGAGAAAAGTATAATGAATGAGCATGTTGCCCTCCCCCAGCTTCAACAAAGAGCAACGTGCAGCCAGTGCTGTTCTATACATAACGTGGTGCACCCCGCCAAATTATCTCAAAGCAAATCCCGGTTTTCATGCGGTTTAATATTTAAGTACTTGGGATGTGTATCCAAGAGCTCATTTTTAAAGAACCACAATGCCATTATCATTTCTAAAAGAAATAATTCCTTCATATTATTTCCTACTCAGTGTTCAGACTTCAGATCATCTCCCACATGTCTTGTCATATTTGGTTGGCTTGAGTCAGGATCCAAATAAATTCTACAAAATGAATTTTTTTTTTAAAATTACAGCTTTACTGAGGTGTAATTCTCATGGCACACAATTCACCCTTTTAAAGTGCACAGTTCAGCAGTTCTAGTAGCCTCACAGAGCTGGGCAACCATCACTACTAATTTCAGATTCCCTTCCCTGAAGACACGTGCACCTATTAGCAGCCTCTCCTCGTTGCCCACTTTCCCTCAGCACTTGGAAAGCATGATGTGCTTCTATGGGTTTGCCTATTCTGGACATTTCTTGCAAATTAAATTATACAATATAAGTTGTGTGTGTATGGTATTCTCTCTCTCTCTCTCTCTGTTGGTACCAGAAAATGAACCCGGGGCACTTAATCACTAAGACACAGCCCCAGTCCTTTTTTATATTTTATTTAGAGACACAGTCTCGCTAAATTGCTTACGGTCTTCCCTAAGTTGCTGAGGCTGGCTTTGAACTTGTGATCCTCTGGCCTCAGTCTTCCCCGGTTGCACCCCTGTACCTGACTATGTGTGTATTCTCTATCTTAGCATAACATTTTCAAACTTCATCTATGTTGTAGCATGTATTAGCACTCCATTCTTTTTTATTACCAAATAGTATTTCACTATACATTCACCACATTTTATTTACCCATACATCAGTTGATGGGCATTTGGATTTTCACCTTTTGACTATTATGCAGAATGCTACTATGAATTCTCATGTATAATTTTTTTTGATGGAGGTATGTTTTTATTTCTCATGAATATATAACTAGGAGTGGAATTGCTGAGCACATAATAACTCTATATTAACCTTTTGAAGAACTGCCAGACTATTTCCAAAGTGGTTGAACCATTTCACATTCCCACTAGCAGTGTATGAAGGTTCCCATTTCTCCATATTCATTCCAAAACTCATTATCTGTGTTTTAAAATGATAGTTATCCTTGTCAGTGTGAACTGGTACCTCATTGTGGTTTTGACCTGCATCCCTTATGACAAGTGTGCTAATCAGCCTTCCCTTGCTGTAACAAATACCTGAGATATTAAGGAGAAAAGGTTCACTTTGATTCAGAGTGTCCGACGTCACAGTCTGTGGTTGCTTGACCCTGTAGTTTTGGGCCTGTGGTAGCATAGTACATCTTGGCAATGATGCATGGTAGAGGAAGCCCATTCTCCTCAAGGCAACCAGGATGAGGTGGGTGGGAGGAAAGAGAGAAAGAGAGAGATGGGGAGGGAGGAGTGTGTGTGAGTGTGTGTGTGTAGGGCTCAATAGCTCCTCAAGGGTACACCCCTGATGACCTAACTTCCTTCCTCTAGGCCACATTTCCTAAGTTCCGCTACTGCCCAGTACACCTGAGGCTGGTGACCAAGCCTATAACACTTATCCAAACTAAAACAACAAGTGACGCTGAGCATCTTCTCATGTGCTCATAGGCAGTTTTATTACAGTTACTTTAGTGAGACACTTCAAATTTCATTTTAAAGAGTTGATGTCTGAGCGATCTTTAAAGGTTATCAATGCATTTAAAAATATTATATGAATTCATGAGCTTTAATATATTAACACATTCCAGGGGATTGGTAAATTTGTGCTACTATGAATCATGAGTTTTAATTTATTTAATATGTCTTTGTTCTTTTTTATGCTCCAGTTGTCCTATCTCAGGCCAGTGGAAGTACACATAGATTGGCTTCTGGGCCCTTTAACACAGAGGCCCCAGAAGAATCTTCGATAGTTTTCTTAGTTTCTGTTATAAAATGTTCTGAGCTCATCTGGTGCATTTCTTGCCCAAACCTGGAATTAGCCATATATAACAAATACCTATACCTAAAGCTTAGTGCTATAGGAGTGGTTATTGTCTCGAGGCCTTTTCAGTAGAAAAAGCTAGAAAATATTTTTTTGCTTCTTTTTTTTTAAGGGAAAAATAAATTTTGAGTGCATGTTTTTGTTTTCAATTCAGATTTTTTTTTTTTTTTTTTTGGTGCGGTGGTACCAGGGATTTGAACTCAGTGGCACTCAACTATTGAGCCACATTCCTAACCCACCCCCCCCTTTTTGTATTTTATTTACAGACAGAGTCTCACTGTGTTGCTTAGGGCCTCACTAAGTTGCTGAAGCTGGCTTTGAACTCGCCATCCTTCTGCCTCAGCCTCCCGAGTCTCTGGGATTACAGGTGTGTGCCACTATGCTCGGCTTCTATGCTAATATTGTGACTACATTATCACTGCTAAAAACAGTTTAGGATTCATTTGGACTTCTTTTTCTCATTAGGATATACCTTACTGGTTGTTTTAGTCAGCTTCTTCCCTGCTGTGACTAAAAGACATTACCAGAACAATTTTAGAGGAGGAAAAATTAATTTGGGGGCTCACAGTTTCAGAGACCCAGTTCATAGACAGCTGGCCCTATTCCTTGGGGCTTGAGGTGAGACAGGACATCATGACAGAATAGTATGGCAGAGGGAAGTAGCTCACATGATGATAAGAAAGCAGAGAGATTCTGCTTACCAGACACAAAATATATTCCTCAAAGACGTACCCGTAAGGACCACCTTCTCCAGCCAGACCCTACCTTCCTCAGTCACTATTCAGTTAATCCCATCAGGGATTGACTCACTGAATGGGTTAAAACTCTCATAACCCAATCCACTCACCTCTAAAATGTTTTTGCATTGTCTCCACATGAGCTTTTGGAGGCAATTAATATCTAAACCATAGCACTGATATATGCAGTCAGATGTCTTTTTAAAAGTAACTTTAACTAATTCTTCCTTGCATTTCAGGGTTTTAAAAAATAATTTTAAATTTTGATTTATTTTTATTTAATTATTATGTAAATAATTTACATAGTTGTAAATTTAGAACTTTAAAGCCAGGCATATTTAGAGAAATCAAATTTCCATTCTCATCCCCTCCACAAGTTCTTTCTCAGTTTATATGGGTCATGATTTTTGATAGCCTTTAGCTTAGTGTACTATTTATAAAAGTATATCCCAATATGTAAATTTCTCAGAGTAAAGGAAATCTAGTTCATACTTGATGTTTTTTCGCCCAATAACATATCCTGCAGACCACCCCATAGACATAAAATTAACTTCCTCATCATTCCTTTTCATGGATGTATAATACTTCATAATGTGGCCAGTCAGGACCCTAGTGATAGATGCTTGAGTGATGCTGGAATGGATAGCCCTATGCATATGTCAAATTAACAGTTTTATGATTCACCTTTGGGATAGATTCTAAAAGTGGAATGGTTAGGTCAAAAGGTAAGTGCTGAGGTAGTTTTGCTGGATATTGACAAATTCTTCAAAGAAATTCTACTATTTTATATTCCTAACAACAATACAAACATGAGAGTGCTTGTTTTCCTATCAATTTCACAAAACATATTGTGAAATGATAATTTATTATTATTATCATTATTATTTTTGCTATGAGAAGGCATTTATTTTTATGTTGTCAAATTTATGAATCACTTCTCCCCTTTTGCTACTAGATTTTGAGTCATTATTAGGGAAGTTGATCTCTCTTCCAGGATACAAAGCTATTGACTTGTTTTCTTGTTGTTATTTCTATGGTTTCATTTTAAATCTTACATGTTTGGGGTTTTGTTTCTGGCTTACAATAGGAACATTAGATCCACGTTCACCTTTTTTATATATGGCTTTTAAAGACTTTTCTGGGACTTCTGTGCTAACGGGCCCAGAAGCCGATCTGTGTACACCCTTTGGGGACTTGCACTGGCCATGACACTGGCCCCTGTCAATAAATAACAGTTGATCTTTTCCCACAGATTTAAGAAGTCACCTTTATCATATACAACTTTTAAATTTTATGGTATCATTATTGAAACGTGTTCCTGTAGCTGTTACTGAGATCATTATGAAATGCTACGATAAAGTTCATTAAAAGGTTTCAGTCCCATCAAGTCTCCCTGTAAAATCTTTAGTAGCAGGTTCGACATACCCTAGTAGTTTTGAAGTTAAAATTCAGTCAATTCAATAATCAGGATTTTCTCAGGAAATAAAGTTAGCAGCCTGGAGACTATTGTTTTAGACTAGTCCAGGAGAAAACAACGAATCTTAGGTGGAGAAAAATACTCCATTTATTACACACTTATTATATACTTAATACTGGTCTGCATTATATCATCTCATTTAACACTCATACTAATCTTGTGTGGCAAGGGTTGTCATCTCCATTTTACAGATGAGAAAACTGAGGCTACAAGAAGTTTTTCCATGAACAAATTCAACTGGTCACAAATTGGGAGTAAGAAAATCTGGGGAAGAAAAAGAGTAAATAAATAGCATGTTTAAAAACTCATTTTATGTTGAGCTGGATAACTGAGGCTTTCTTCTCTTCCTCAAATCACAAGTCACAGAATTCCAATTGTCTTCTAAAGGTACGTTTGCTTTCCTAACGTGGCAACTTTTTTGTTCTATAAAGGTTTTTTTTCTCTTTTTTCCCCTACATAGGTTTCCTGGCTTAATTAAAAATTGTGACCTGTGGTTTCCTGGGCAGAGTTATTTTCTCTTTTTAAATATCAATACAGATGTCCTCCCAAAGTTAGTTCTCCCTAGAATCAGTTGAGATACATTTTTTAAGGGGGCTACAGTTGTGGCTCAGCAGTAAAGCACTCGCCTAGCACATGCGAGGCCCTGGTTTTGATCCTCAGCACCACATAAAAATAAATAAATAAAATAAAAGTATTGCCTCCAATTACAACTGAAAGATAAATATTAAAAAGATACACTTTTAAAAAATAAACTGGGAAATCAATGTTTTTTTTTTTTGTTGTTGTTGTTGTTTGTTTGTTGCCTAAGTTTTGGTTCAATCTGAAAATAAGACATAAAGCAGAAAAGGTAAGAAAAATCAGCATATTTCAGCAGATCTAGAGTAATGATCAGAGATGAAGAATTTGCTCATGAGTGCATTATTGGAAGGATGGGGGCTTCTCCCTTAGGAGATGCAACACTGTACATTAGAACCACATTTCAGCTAGATCAAAACTTATTATAAATATAGCAAATTACCATGATTTCACCTGGGGAAGTAACAGGAGATCACACCCAGCATAGATTAGTGGGCTCATTTATGGCCACCAGTTCAAACCACTTCCTCATCCACAGGAGGTCGCTCAGCTTGTTGGGTGTCCGGATTGTTGGCTGTTATTATCTCTCTCTGTTGTTTTGAGTTGATGCTTGAAGCCAGAAAGTTCTTTTTCTTTTCATTTCCTTTCCTTTCCTTTCCCTCCCTCCATATCTCCTCTCTCTCTCTCTTCCTTTCTTTTTTAGTTATGTGAGAGAAATTAATACAAGCATCCTTTGATTTAGTTCTAAAAGGCAGCACTGAGAGGCTTGTTAACTAGAGGTTTATCGATTGTTCCTTGGTTCCATCTGGCAATGAGCGAGAAGGGTGCTCCAACCGCCCTCCCCTCCCGGGATTCACACCATTTGGAAGAACAGAGGCGGCTTCTGCTTGGAAGCCGGGGCACCATTCCCAGTGTTTTTTTTTTAATTCCTTAGTTGTGTGATCTTCAGTGGGTGATTGAACTTCCCTGGGCCTCTGCTCCTTCAGCCATAAAACAGAAAAATTGTTCCATCTTGGCATTCCAAGAGGGAACAAGCATTTTCCATAAAACAACAGTTTTATAGTTTCCAAGGTGCTTTGTTTGGAGTTGAAAGTGACAGAAAGCCCAGTTCACCTGGCTTAAATAATAATGTGAGATCTGAAAGTTCTGAAACTTGTGACGGCTTAACAAAACCATCACGGCCTGAAGTTCAGGGGTCTCTTTCCTCTGGTATCTTCCCACAGCAGTTCAGACTCCCACTGTGATAAAAGGCTGGTTCTGGGTGTGGGTGGTTATAACGACATTTTAGGGGAAGGAGGATGTTTTGGTTCTGAGTGCCTCTTTTTATCACTAAGGAAGAGATTTTTCTGGAAGCCCACTAAGAGCTTTCACTCCTGTCTCCATGGCCAGCACTGTTTTATGTGCCCAGGCCCCAGCTGACCATTGGCATGGGGAACAGGGCCACCATGACTAACTCAAAAGACTTCTCATTTGGTTGGGAACAGACTTGCCTTCCCCGAAGCACATGACAACAAAGTGTGGGAGAATACGGGGAAGAAGCCATAGGTCCATTAGAAAGGAGGAAGACACTGAGGTGGGCAACGTCATGAATTGCTACCCAGTGGGTCCTCCGTGTCCTGGAGTCTCACACACAGCTGTGGATTTGAACAGCCCCGGATGAAAAACATTTTGGAAAAAAAAATATCCCTCTCAATGAATATGTATAGACATTTTCCTTCTCATCATTCCAACTTTATAGCAATTCACATTGCTTTAACATTGTATCATGTATTACAAGTGAACTGGAGGATTGTCCAGGCTATATCCTAATATGCGGCCATTTTTACAAGGAACTTCATGATCTGAAAATCTGATATCGTGGAGGAGGAATGGGAGGCCCTGAAACAGCTCCCCACAGACACTGAGGTACCTCTGTACATAGCTAAGTAAATCTAAGCAGTGCTGGGTTAAACAAAGCAAAACAGACTCCTTGATGAGATGATTCTTATTGTCCAGTACCTTTATAAGGAGATGTAATGTTCATTTTTCAAACTTATTTGAGCCCAGAAAACTTTTCTTTCCTCTAAAGAACACCTAGTAACATTTGTAGGCTATTAGTATAGTTTCTCAAAATGCATTTTAGGAAATGCATGTCACAAATTCTAAGATCCATTCTAATGATAATATTCTATGATTGCCTATAAAATTAGATTTAATTTTGTTGGGGTACAAGATATTTATAAATGTAGTTATTTTCCTGGTCAGGGTCTCTGCAGATCACAGATGATATACTCAAATCTGGCAGTTTGAGGCGATTTAATAAATACACTAGATTCAAAATTTGGGTGAACCATAAAAATGAGCCTAGAATCCTCCTTTGCCTGCTGAGGTGAAGCAAGCAGTAGATTCTAGAACTAGAGATGGAGAGGACTGCCTAACCTTAGTGGTGACCCCCAGTTGGGGCACAGTCAGTGCAGGCAACCCTGAGCCCCAGGTATTCTCTGCTCACCTGCTGGTACTCCATATTCCCCTGGATGCCAGAGAGAAGGCAAATGAGTCCAGTGATGTGGTCCAAAATGTCAGTCTCCCAGGACAATTGGAATATATTATCACAGTGCTCCAACATCTCACTCCATCAAAAATGTCCTTTGGGTGTCTCATTTCAACAAAGCAGACAGGGAACAGCATTGAAGCCAGACAGATCTGGATCAGCATCTGATTCCACCCTTATTTATATAAGCTTGAAATTCTTCTAAGCCATTTTATAGAGTTTAAGGTATCTCTTGGGTGTCAAATGTATGTTTTAAGACCTATCATGCAAGATTGTTATGATGATTGAATTGAGAATGCCCATTAAAAATTATGTGACTCATAGGAGGTCCTCTAACAAATGTCATTGTTAGAAATTTTTAAAAGAAAAAAATGTGATTTTTTTTTTCCTTGTCTTCCCTCTGCTCTTTGCTAAACATAAATGGAGATGTTCACATGGATTTTTATCCACAGAATTTGTTTTGGGACATAGTTCCACATCAGGTAGGGCTGGATGACACGTTCCTTCTGCCTCCAGGACATTATGAACCCCTCACAATGGTCACTGGGAAATGATGGTCACCTTAAAAATAACATTGACAATTCTATGCTTTAAAAAGCTGTGGTTAGTGCTCCACCAGCCTCCCCCAGCCTGTTAGAATTACTCAAGAAACTTTTAGAAAATACAGATTCTAAAACTTTACCTCAGGTCTCCTGAGGCCAACCACTGGGAACAAACTCTGGGACCTCTCTTTTAGGAAATCCTCTTGGGCATTTTTGACAACTGGCTAACTCTGATTATCTCTGTCCTGCATGTTCCTGAAATGTTAGCCCATTAGTCTGGTCTGGAAGTGGCACCCCCTTTCTTCACTGAAAAGTCTTAACTGGGCCTCTCCAGAAATCTTCACCCAGACTGATTTTAGGTCAGTAAAAGTCTCTGCAAAACAGTTCACTGTAGATAAACTTCCTATTTTCACGTCGCCCCGTTTCCTTGGCCACTGGCTGAGAAGATACCATCACTCCAGATGCTGGAAACCTCCTTACTAGTTTTTCACAAACATATCCAGTATAATACTTTGAAGAAATGTGCAAACAAGGCCTCTGGCCTTGAGCTGAGGCTTCACAGAGATGTCTACATTTTTAAGATATTACAATTGGGCTCCATGGTAACAGCTGGCAGGGGGAGGAAAGGAAGGGGAAAAGAGGCTCTCCCCTTCTCTGGTGCTGTCCTTGAATAGTTAACATGCCCAGAACAGTGAAAGAAAAAGCAGCTTTTATATGAACTTTTGCAGACTGTGAACTTCTGAGCCCCTCCCCTTACATACTGGGTATAAAACTCTAAAACTCCCTGAACTCGAGGTTCAGGGGATTAATTGATTACAGCAAAAGCTGTGCCCTCTGAACCTGGCTGCAGCCAAATAAAACTGTTTCCTGCTATCTTCGATGCCTTGCCTCGTTTGTCCCTACAACAGTCTCTTGAGTTGGAACTAGAGAAATGGAAGCAGCCACCTTTTACATCCTTTGGGAGGATTCTTTGCAAACGTAGACTCAGAGTCTGCCGATTCAACAGCAGGTTTAATCAGCCCCGACAAGCACCATCTCTGAAGTGGAAGTATTCTTCCCTCTGGGTTGTTCATAGAACAGTGACAGCATTGTGAATGATTTCTGACTCAGAGCCACTACACAACTATAAATGGCATGCCTGACCTTGATGTCTTTACACGTTAAAACTCTCTTGAAAAGCAGGACATCTGGCTCATTCTCCTCATTCTCTGTCTCCCAACTCCTTCACTTCTCTTACCAAACAATTCATCCCTAAAGTCTTTAGATGGGGTGGAGCAAAGCAGGAATCCATAGTGGTGGTAGTAAGGAAAGCTGTAGAGGCCTAGAGGGGATATCCAGCCTGAGCCTGGTAGGAGGCGGTGACCCTGGGTGAGCTGCCTAGCATGCTGTATCGATGCCTGAACGGGTGTGAAGGGTTACCATACAGCAGTGTGTGTGTGTGCCCATGTGCACCAAAGTCTCCATACAGCAGGGCCACCTGCTATGGGTGTCAGGGCCCAAGCTTGGTGAGCAGAGCATCCACGTGGTGTGGGTAGAGAGGAACACAGAATGGGAAATCAGTGTCTGGGCAGTAAGAGGAAGAATTCTTTTAATGAGAACAGTATGGAAGCAGAGATGAGAGATGACCTTCATTCTGGGTATTGATCAAATAAGAAAACATTAAGGATAATGAAAGCGAGATGCCGCAGTCTCTCGGCTGGGCACAAATCACGAGTCTCCACACAGCTTGTAGATTCAAACAGCAATTCTTTATTCCCGAACTCACACCGGCCGTCTACAAACACGTTCTGGGGGAATCCACGTTCTCTGCCCAAATCCACTCCGTTCTCTGCCCAAATCCTCTCCTGCCTAAATCCACACCGCATGGGCTTCTGTCTCTCAAAAAATACTGTCTGACCCTAAGCACTCAAGAGGAACTCAGCAGCAGGATACGCCCTATTCCAAAAGAGGAACACCCTAATCTCCTATTACTAAACCGCCCTATTCTAAAGGGGAAACACCCTACTCTCCTATTATGCTAAACTGCCCTATTCTAAAGGGGGAACACCCTAAACACGGATCCTGCCCTGGTCCTTGAGCAAGGTCACCTTTCAGAAGTCCTTCCACTAGACAGCATGGGAGTAAGCTGGCAAGGAATTTGTCATACCTACTTGGCTGATGGCTCCCAGCAGCGAGATACTCAGAGAAGGGTATTACAAATATATAAAGGAAGAAAACTAGAATAAACTCATGATTTTCAATAGATAGACATAAACATAAACAAATACATACATATGGGAAATATGTACATATATACAACTACACACACACACACACACACACACACCCTGTGTAAATTATCATGTATTCCTTTGCTCTGTCCACTGAGAAGGCTTGAGAACAATGACACCCCTAAAAGCAATGAGTATACCTAGCCCTGGATCTTGGCTTCCAAATACCATTTGCCACTGAATGGAACCAGGAATCCTAGGAGAAATGGCTGATTCCAGAGCCAGGCAGGCAACGTTTAAGATAAGCCTGAAATACCTGGTACCAGAAAGCAAGAAAGCGCTTGAAGATTGAGGAGGCTATATTGGACAGACACAGAAGGCAGCTTCTACAACTCCATCATGAAATTAGCAATGGACTAACTTGATAGTATCAGATTATAACCTGTGGAATTATAACCAGAGGAAACCATGAATTCATATATACATAAGCAAATAAATGACTAATTTTAAAGTTTGATGGGGAACAAAAATTTGCATAGTTTCACAGTATCTCCCCACAAAACACTAACTTTTAAAGAGAAGAAAGTACCTTTACAAGTGGAAAAATCTGACAGATACTTCATTGAATCAAATGATCAAAACGAGTGCCCTCAATAGAATGGGATAAATAAATGCAATGAAATAAACATTACATGGCTTCTTGACAATCCAATGGAAGTTGTGTAACTTGAATGTAACCATGCAGAAATATCTGACAACACCAAACTTAGAGATGGTCCACAAGATACTTAGCCTGTATCCTGCAAAAATATCTAGGTCATGAAAATAAAGAGATCGAGGAACTATTCCAAACTGAATGAGATGACGATGAAGTGTTAATCTGAGCTGGGTCCTTTAGGACAATTGGGATAATTGGAGAAACTTGAATGGCATCTGAGGACTATTAGCAGAAACATAACAGTGATAATTTCCTGATTTTGATGGTTGCATTATGATTATAAAGAAGAGTGTCCTTGTTTGTAGGAAATACACACTGAGGTATTTGGCAGCCGGGTGGTGGGCATCGTGTCAACTCATTCTCAAATAAAATCAGAGAGTGCTTTGTGCAATCTTTATGCTTTTCTGGATCTGGTCCCTGTAACAAATTACAAACTCATATATAGGTGTGCTTGTGTGTTATCTTAAAATTGGTTTATTCATATCCAAACACTGAGAGATATACTACATAATGCCAGTTCACTATGCCTTAAATAAAATGGTAGGAAAAAATAAATAAAAATACATGTCCCATGTCACTTTCATATATATGTGAAGCAGGAAGTGCAACTTGGATCACAATCATTCGAAAAACAAGTATACGTTCTTTTCTTTACTAAAGAATTTTTATTTTTTTAGACCTTTAAAATTTTTTAATTTTTGGTACTAGAGATGGAACCCAGGGGTTCATTATCACTGAACTACACTCCCAGCCCTTTTTTATTTTTTATTTTGAGACAAGGTCTTGCTAAATTGCTTAGGGCCTCTCTAAATTGCTGCGGCTGGCCTTGAACTTGTGATCCTCCTGTTTCAGCCTTCTCAGCTGCTGGGATTACAGGCATATGCCTCTGTGCCTGGTTTAAAGAAATTTTTAAAAACCATTCATTAGGTCAATGATCAGTCAATAAACTCATTATTTCCTTTTGTACATGGAAATAGCAGGTTGTCTATCAGGTCAGCTGAAGTGATTTAGCAATAAAGTCTAAGATAAGAAATGCTAATTTTTGGGTCTTTCCTGAGCTCACTGCTTGTGTCTTGGGGCTTTTGAGTCCATCCTGGATTTATTCATTGTGATGCATGGCTCCTCCCTGTCATGTGTTGGTTACATCTTCTTAAAGTCCATCTTGAAAGTAACCTCCCAGGATCAGAGATCTTCTTTAGGTACTTCTCATCTCAAACATCTTTATTTTGTGACCAGAAGAAAAGATATTTTAAAGAATTCTTTTTTTAAGTAGTTCTACTAGAGCCTGGTATCTAAAAACTCCTGTTCTCTCAAGGTAAGATATTAGCTGGTCACATTGACCCTGATCCACAGGCTCAGGGGCTCTGAAGTAGTGTCAGGAACAATAGGTTCTTTCTTTTTAAATTTTTTTTTTTTTTAAACTATGAGCTTTCTGTTCATGGTTTGGTCCCCATGTTGCTGCCCTGGCTCAGAAGACACCATCTCACATTGCACACAAGGGACACTTTTCATGTCACAATAATGATGCTCCTTCCCATGGGCTGCTCCACTGATGGCGTGGCTGGCTGAAAAATCATCTGCTATTGCAAGGAGCACTACACAATGCTCTCTGGGATATGAGTGTGCTTTCCTTCTAATTTTGAGTGTTCTGCATTTTCCTTCTTCTTTGTTTTTGCTTCTGAGTACAATCTCGTGATATAATTCATGCAACGTTTAGAGTGAGAAGCTGAAAAATAAAAGATAAAGATGAACATTTATCCTGAACAACACTGCACCCATTTATTGAAACGGTTTGATGGGACATCATGATTTTAAGGTCCACATCTGACAAAACCTGAGTCCCTGATATACATAAATGGTCTGAATGTATTGTTATACCTTAATTTTTCAAAAAGTCTTTTTCACATAAACAATATACTAAAAAAACTGAAATGAAATATGTAGACATTTAGGCTGTATAATGTGTGTGTTGCTGAAAAAAGCACAATGACTTCAACAAAACTGCATATTAAAAATAACAGGGCTCATGGGAAATACAGGGCTGGGGCAGATCCCTCGAAGCTATGCAATTGGACATGGAGGCAACTATAGAGAATATCTTTTAAATGTGCAAAAAAAAAAAAAAATACAGTGAAAATACTGGATTTGAGGGTGCTGAGGCAGGGAGGATGAAGCAGGAGGTCTGCATCTAAGAGAAATGCCACCTCCTCTGAGCGTGGTGAGCCCCTGGGATATCCCTGTTTGTGGAGGGCAGGGCTGAGTGCAGGTCCTCATTTTAAAATTTCCTTTAAGTTGAACTGCAAGGGCTTCTGCTTTTTAACAGCTGAGCTAAGGGGTTTTCTTTTCCTGCTAAAGGGCATAATTCTCCTCCCACTGTTTTGGTTCCCTCACCTGTGAAAAACACAGGAAGTTACACATTATATGACATCATTCTCTATGCTTTGTAACCCAAGGGTCAGTCAGAAGAAGTTTACACACATTCCTTGTCCCTCTCCCAGTTCTCATAGAGTCAATTCACTGTGTCCCTTTTTTTTTTTTTTTTTTTTGTGAGCACATCTATTCTCTCTTTCCATGGTGCACTCTATTAGGTCAAAACAAAACGAAAGACAAAGGTGTTATAAAAGACCCGGCTTCCTACAAAAACCTCAGTCAAACCAAGAGAACCTACAGTCACAGCTCACTGTATTTCTTGTAGCTCCTCGAAGGCAGATTAAAGTAATCTGCATGGAGGATATAAAATAGTTGAAAAGTATACATTTATTACTCTTCTCCCTAAAACTAGCCTACTGGATCTTCATCGAATGCCCCCCACCCCACCTTCCTTCCCATTAAGATTCTTTTCATTTTCTCTACTTATTTTGCTTGAAGAATCACAATGGAGCTACCCAAAAGACTGAAACATTTCTGCTTGAATTAGTTAAAGCTCGTATTCATTTATTCAATACAACTTTACCAAGCACTCCATTGGTGTGAGGCCCTGTGCTAGGAGCCAAGGATATAGGATAAATCCAGTTACTCACAAGATGAAAGAATATTGTGGTAGCTCAATCAAAGCACCAGAAATCACATATGGTCTGGGAAGTGTTTCATTAATAAAGGTGTATGTAGCACACTCTGGGGCACAGGAAGGACACACAACACCCCAGTGTGTGACAGAAGTCAGGGCCCATGTGGAATACCTTCCACAACATGAGCTTAGCTACTGATTTTTTTATTTGGGTACCAGAGATTGAACCCAGGAGAAATTAATCATTGAGCCACATCCCCAGCCCACCCTACCCCTTTTTTATTTGTATTTTGAGACAGGGTCTCGCTAAATTGCTTAGGGCCTCCCTATGCTGCTGACTTTAAACTTGTGAACCTCCTGCCTCAGTCTCCCAAACCCTGGGATTACAGGTGTGTGCCACTGTATCTTGCCCGATTATTTTTTTAAGACGCACTTCTTTAAATCTTCAAGGTGATTTGAGAGGTTGATTTTCTAGTTCTGAAAATCAAGCTTTGATATTTCCCCCTTCTCCTTAAAGCGAACTGACAAAAGAATCTTATTTTTCTAACATCAGGTTACACAGTTGACTTACTTTGTCCATTTTTCTCTTGGGAAGATGTTTCATCATTATTTGACCTTGATCTGTAACTTTCTAGGGTGTGTTCTGAAATTTCCTTTTCTGCAAAAAAAAAGAAATTAAATTGTTAGTTTCTGGAGCCTTGGACATCATTCATATGTAGAAATGTTTGTTTGAATAAGTTGATACCTTGGTAATGGAACAATAGCTGTCTTATCATGTTCCTGTGTACCCCCGGTTCTCATTAACTCAACAAGGAGCTTTTAATCTTTACTAGTATTCCTACAGGCACTGGACAAAGCACTAAAAGAATGGTGAAGTTCAATGACACAGAATAGAAGCAAATAATGTTCTTCAGAGGGGAACAAATGTAGGACCCCTAAAAGAATGATGGGGGTGAATAGTTAATGGGAAATTCTGAAATAATCCTATGGCATTTGCCTATTGGGCAGGCAGAGATATGATGAAAAGTCAGGCCCTGTCTCTAGGTTATTTGTAATGAGTATATTAGTCTAGTAACAGTCCAAAGAAGATATTAAACTAGCAGACATGATACTTAAAAAAAAAAAAAAAAAGTCAGAGCTCTTCAAAGTTGTCGTATTTTGCCTTGGTACATACACAGTTCTGGGGGTATTGAGGCCATATGCAACTAGGTCAGCACTGTCTAGTAGCACTGTAGAAGCCACACATGTGATTTAAAGAATTCTACTAGCCACATTCAAGAAGTAAGAAGAAGCAGGTGAAATTGATTCAATAACATGACTTTTTTGACTAGAACACTCATGATATTATTGTTAGTATATCATATTCCTGCATGAACATGCTAGTGTGTGTACTGAATTGGGTGTGTATTTTATCCTTACAGCACATCTCTTTGGGGACTAGTCACACATCAACTGATCAATAACCATCTTGTGGCTCCTGTGCTGGAGAGCACAGGTTCAGATAATGCCTTGGGAGGAAAGGATTGAATCCTGTTACATGTTTATGGGATGAATTGGGTAGACAATTATTCTAAATAACTTCTAAGGTTTCTTCTAACTTTGGTGTGTGTTGAGTTTATATATTTTAGTATTTATTTTTAAAATTTATTTTGGTACTGGGGATGGAACCCAGGGGCACTTTGCCACACAGCTACATCTGCAGTCCAGTTTTAATTTTGATTTTGAGACAGAGTCTAAGTTGCTGTAGGTCTCTTTAAATTGCCAAGGCTGGCCTTGAACTGGCAATCCTCCTGTCTCAGTCTCCCAAGTTGCTGGAATTACAGGCCAGAGTGTACCACTGTGTCCAGCCAGTGTCTATTTGTTTTAATGGGTATCTTTGTCCACTCACCCCTCTTCCATATCACGTGTGCTTTCCGCAGCTTCATTATGAAGAGCTGCACTATGATGAAGAGGATGAAGATGAGGAAGGACACCAGAGTGAGCAGCAGAATGCCACTTTTCTTCCTCGTCAATCCGATATACTGAGGATTTGCTTCTACAAGGGAAATGAGAGGATTTTAGGCAGTGTTCTTTACATTGCCCTTTGATTATTGAGGGATACACAATACTTCCACAATGTTGTATAGGAAAAGCAACAGCCCAGATGAAGAGATGGGGCAGAGCTTACTGCTGAAGGTAAAGAACACACATTATTCATGTTCTGCAAACAGGCAGAGCAGACACACAAACAAGCAAAGCAATTCTGTAACAGGATGATTTGAAAAGTTGTTTTAATTTCATAGAAATACTTATTTTTCATTTTTAGAGAAAGCATGAAAGAATATTGACTTATTGTCAGGGGATTCAAATTAGCTATGAGAAATGGTTTTTAGCAAAATGTAGTCAGGTAGCAAAAGAGGTTGTTAAGGAGATTGGAGAATTAACTAAATCCAATGAAAATCTACTTATCTTGGCTGGGTTAAATGTGGCTCTTCATGAAGGCATTTGGGGATAAACTAGATGAGCTCTAAAAAGTATTTCTAAATCTAGGATTCTGATCCTATGGGCTATAATTTTGCTAAATGTTCTTCATTTCAACCAATAAGTAATTAAAGAGTGCCAGCCATGTGAAGAACATCATGCTTGGAGCTTCCTAAGACACAGTTCCTATACTTGAAGGGGTAGTTTTCTCTATATGTAAATAAATTAATTAACAAAAACAAACAAAAGTGCGATATCTTATGCAAAATTCTAGGTCCATATGTGTTGATATAATAATGTGTTCCAGGGTTCAGAATTAAGAGCGGTTGCTGAGGGCTGAATTGGTCAGGAAAATTTTCAGGGAAGATACTGGCCTTGCAGGAAGCAAGGCCAATAAGGATGTTCCTCCTTCCAATCAGGGCAGTTAGGATACGCAAGGGAAGTGTGACTGAAACATGAAGATATTTTCAGATACATGTGTATCTTGTAGGGACTCTTTAGAGGCAGGACTGCAGAGGTAGCAGGGGGTGTACCTTATGGGGTGGGGGAGCTCAACTCTGTGCTGCATACTTTGGGAAGCTATAAAGGTTTTCAGAACACAGGTATGCAGAGTGCAAAAGGATATTTTATCAGTAGGTGCCAAATATGGGCCACAGGAAGAGAAACTGATGTTACAGTATCTCTATGAGAGATTATGAGGTTCTAAATTCAGGGGTGGCAGTGATAATGACAATATACCTGGAAAAAAAAAAGACTCAAAACTCCTTGGAGGGACTGGAGTTGTGGCTCAGTGGTAGAGTGCTTGCCGAGCATATGTGAGGTACTGGGTTGGATCCTCAGCACCACATAAAACAAAACAAAACAAAACAAAAAATAATGGTTAATTCTTTAAAAAAAATCTACTTGGAAATTGGCTGTTTTTATAAAAGATGGGGGGGTATGCGCATATGTATATGTCTATATCTATATATCCACAATTATAAAGAATTAAACTAAGATTTGGAGCTCTGCTTTGGACAAACTGATTTTGTAGAATAAATTGCTATTTGGTTTTTAGCAATGTTGAGTGAAGGAGATGAAAAAAAATTTGGTTAGAGAGATAGAAAATGAAACCCGAACTAATGCTCAGAAGAATGTTCTGGAAATACAAGTATGGAAATCTTCCTCCTACAGGCAACAGGAACAATCTTGGGAATGTGTAAACTCTTTAAGAATTAAGAAAAGTACAAACATGAAGCAGTAAAATTGGAAGTAGACTCACATTATCCACATTTAATTAATTAATTATTTTGTGGTGTGGGAGATTGAACCCAGGGCCTTGTACATACAAGGAAAGCACTCTACAAACTGAGCCATATCCCCAGTCCTTACCCACATTTAAGATGTTAGGAGGAACTGGAGTTAGCTAATAAATACAGAAAAATTATGGTTAGCAAAAAATAATAAGACCAGGCAAAGATGTCAAGGAAGGCAGGAGGCAACTAAGTCAAGAAGCGACAAGGGAGTGATTAAACTATTGTGTCATAAAGGGCAGAAACGTCGAGAAAAATGAGGACTGGAGAAGGCCATTGAATTTTTCCACTAAGAGGTTAAAATGTCAAGTGTTTATTCTAAACACAGTGGGTGATACTTACCAATGGTCAAGTCAAGGTACTGAGTAGTTTGCTCTTTCTCTTCCTTGTCAATCTCTGGTATACTAGAACTTTCCATCATTGAGACTATGGTGAAAGAAAGTAAGAAATGTTATATGCCTATATCATCTATTCATGATTTTGCATATAACTGCTATAGCTTGCATGCCTGTCCCCTCCCAATCTCGTATTGAAATTCAGTTGCATTGCCAAGAGGTAAGGACGTGGAACCTTTAAGAGGGTGGTGAAGGCTCCACCCTCCATAAATGGATGGAGGCCATTCGTGCAAAAGAGTGGATGCCCCTCTTGCTGTCTCTCCTGCCCTCTCTTAGCTACAGCAAGAAGGTCCTCATCAGATGTAGCCTCCTCATTATTGGACTTCCCAGCCTCCAAATCTGTGAGCCAATTAAGTCTCTGTTCATTGTAAATAACTCAGTGTCTGGTGTTCTATTTTAGCAGCATAAAATGAACTGAGACTATAGCTACCTACATAACTATATTCTGACCAAAGCAGCTTGAAAGCCATATTAAGTGGTCCTCGTTTTATTAAAAAAAAAAAGCTCATTTTTAAATTACTGATTTAAATTTGTTTATTTTCTCTTTTTAAATAATGTAATAATTATACATTTTTATAGGATACAGTGTATAATGACCAAATCAGGGTAGAGTTTTCATCTCACCATTTCTTTGTTTGAAACCTTTAAACTCCCCTCTTTTAGTTTAAAATATATCATTGTTTAATATAAACTATGGTTATTATGCTGTGCTGTGGAACACTAGAACTTTTTCCTGCTATCTAACTGTATTTTGGTAACTGTTATACAACCTCCATCTAGTCCCATTCCTACCCTTTAGCAATTGCTATTCTAGTGTTTTACTTTTGGATCAGCTTTTTAAGCTTCTACCCATGAGAGAGAACTTGTAGCATTTATCTTTCTGTATCTGGCTTATTTCATTTTGAACTACTATTTCTTGCAAAAAAAACCCAAATAGTTCCAAGTGGCTAAGTTCCCTTTGCATTACTATATTTTTTTGGGCAAATGTTTATTTTTACTTTACTTATTTATTTTGTGGTACTTTTTTGTTTTTTGAGAAGGACTTGCTAAGCTTCCAAGGTTGGCCTAAAACTTGTGATCTTCCTTCCTCAGCCTCCTGAGTTACTGGGGTTAAAACTATGTGCTGCTGCGCCTGGCTAGGCAGACACTAGTTGAAAGCTTACCACATACCAGGCCCTAACTGAGCGCTTGGTATCTTTTATTTCTTACTACAGTGAGGTTTTGAGGAATTAGTAAATTACCTAAAGTTCTGCAGCAAATTCGTGGAGAACCAACATCAAAAGAGTATCTTTGAACTCTAGAACCCCAAATTTATACTGTTATTTCATACTTTCTTCCTGATCAGGGATATTAGGAAGAAGGTCCTTAGGACACTTCAAAATAATCACTAAACATGCAGATATGGCATCTCAAGGTTTTGAATAGGAACCTATAATCCCAGGTGCACAAAACAATGCTTTTTATATTGAAGTAAAAGCCTCAGTCGTCATTCAAACTTCTGGTTGCCTCTCCTTTAGAAATAGGATTTTCTAGGATGATGTTGCCTGATAAGACAAATCATAAAAATAGAAGATGGCTTTTTCAGATTTTGTTGCATATTGTTTCCAAATTTTCTTTCTCTCCCTGGTTCTTTTTCTGTTTGAAGTCTTTTTTAGCCCATTGCACAGCGCCACTGTGTGGACCCAGAGGGGAATGAAGTCTTCCATGCTGCTGAAAATGGGTGTTATTAGCGGCAATAAAATCACAGAAATTGGAAGCTGAAAGGAATTTTAGAGACCATATTTCTTAAATCCTATGTTGTATAAGAAAACACAGAGCAGGAAATTGAGTTGCTCAGTAGTGGTGCTAGCCAATTTAAAGACAACTAGATTCTAAACACGTTTAAAAATATTGGCTTATTAAAGCAAGTGATGTGGCTGTTCCACTTCATAATATTTTCAATTTCCATTGCCCTTGAAAACTGTATGGTACATGTTGTATTTATCAGTGTTTAAAACCCCCAAACATTTACTTTTAAACATTATTCAAGGTACACATTTCTAAAAATGTGATCTGATACTCAGAACTATGAACATGATAATGATGTGAAAACACTTATCTTAACAAATGAAATTATTATAGAGATACCACAAGAAATAGAAAAGGATCTTAGAAGAATTTATGGCATCCTGAATGAGACTGTCTTGCTCAAAACACCAAAACAAATTCATCCATCTGTTCATTAAATAACATTTATTCATTCATTCTGAATTTTCTGAGCACTTTCTATTTAGCCAAAGACTATGCTGGGTAAACTATCAGGCTAAATTAAATATATGATTATTGCTCCAATTTAACTATCTAGTGAATTCACTGCCTAAAGATCTGGGACTATAAAAAAATTAAAAATAAAACTGTAGTTATAACCCAAGCTTTCTAAATTGGTCTCATAGCTCAATGCTGTCATAAAAAAAATGACCTAAGTTTTTGACAACCAAGTAATTGATGTGTTTTCAAAGGTGATTTTGTTATTCTATGACAATACCAGATCCCAGCTCCTCCTTCTGGGCTCTGTGTGGAATGAAATTAAATCTGTGTTTTGTGTTTGCTCTGTTCTAGGCAGGGGAAAACAAGAATGAGTCTCCTCATAAATGAATTCAACCTTGTCATTTACCACAGAGGAAATTCAAGTTCATAATCATGTGTGCAATTTTGTGTGTGCGTGCATTACATCTCCAGCAAAATAGTACTGAACGGTCAAGGCATGCTGTTGCTCTCTGGTCCTCCATTATACGTCAGCCCTCCTGATGTAGCCCTATTTCAGGACAACACAAAGCTGGAGCCAGTGGGGGGGGGGGTCTTGTGTGGTCTTATTAAAAATTAAAATAAAAATATTCTTAAAACTTATAGTGACCTTCCCAAGCAGGCACGATCTTTTGTTACGTTTCAGTGATTTAGACACTTACCAGTACTAGTGGGCTGCTGAGGGTCTTGAGAGGAGAGAGAGCTTTTCTCCGGAGCATCTGAGGCTGTCTCTTGATCAGTAACTAGGAAAGGGGAAAAACAAAATTCTGCAACTACAGAGAGCAATTTTACCCACATCGTGCTCAGTAAAACACAACGTATTTGCCTGCTACTTCCTTGTGGAGGTTTTGCAGAAACCTCAGAGCTGTGTGTTCCACAGCTCTTGCTCTGGTTTTTCAATCTGTACCCTGCTGTTTGTCCATCTGTTAACCCAACCAGCTTGCAAATGCAGCATGCTGGACTTGTGGGTGTTGGTGCACTTGGCAGCAGTGGGCAAAGGGTGTTCACTGCCTCTGTCTGTATCCATCTACTTGTCTGTCATTCCCTCTACCTTTCTGTCTATCTGTCTACCCAGCCACACATCTATCTTCCTATTTATCACTTAGGTGGCTCTGGAGTCCCCTCAAGCCTAGGTTGAATTCCAGTGCTGCTATTTGCTGGACAAGATGCCTAATTTATGTAACACTCAGGGTTTTTTTTTTTTTCTTCTCGCAGAAGTGGACATACTGACAGCATGGACCTCTTTGGGTATTTTTATAAGAAGTAAGAAGCTCACTCAACAACATAGTACAATGTCTTGATGTTTATGGAGCACAGTGCTTACTAAATATTACTATATAATATTGAGAACTACTTTGAGATGTTTCCAAAGGTTCAGTTTAGGATGGATTTCACCCATCAGTGAACAGGCCCACATCCAGGAAGAATGTAACAACTACCTGTCAATTCACCAATATGTGACGTGTGAGTAATGTCTCCATGAAATTTGTGTGCTTCTCAGTGTTTATTAAATCTAGGAATTTTCTGTGGTTTTGAAGGTATATCTTATTAATCAAATATGTGTATTTTTTTTTTGGAAAAGTATAAAAGCTTGA
Organism: Callospermophilus lateralis; assembly: GCF_048772815.1. Lineage (NCBI taxonomy): Eukaryota > Metazoa > Chordata > Mammalia > Rodentia > Sciuridae > Callospermophilus > Callospermophilus lateralis. Next base: position 105,488,457 of record NC_135306.1, read on the forward strand.
GTTATGCCTAAGAACTCTGGGAAAAGAAAGAACTATTGAGGAAATGTTAGAGAACTAGTAATACAGCAGTACCCCCTTATCTATGGGGGATGTGCTCCAAGACCACCTGTGGATGAAGCCGTGGATAATGTCAAACCATATATATATACACTGAGGCTTTCCCTACACATACATACCTATGACAAAATTTAATTTATAGTCACAGGAAGATATTCATTGCAGTAAATAATAGTAAAAATGACAATTATAACAATACATTGCAATGAAAGTTATGTGACTATGGTCTCTCTCTACATATCTTACTTACTGTAACTCAGCCTTCTTGCTGAAGCACTGGTAACTGAAACCATAGGAAGCAAAACCACTTATAAGGAATAGTTGTACACACTGTAAGTCTAAAAGAAGAAGGCTATTGACAATGCAAAGAGGAGAAAGTTTGAAATCTAGTCAAATATAAATGCTGGAAGGATATGATAAAAGTGGCATCCTGTGGGAAGTACTGGGGACATGTAAAACACAATTTATCAATAATGATGGAAGTCTTTTAACATAGTAATTAGTATATAAATTCAGATGATTATGTTTGTGTATGTTTATATATGTATAACTTGCATATGTGTATGTTTGAACTAGTTATATATATTTAAAACTAAAATTTGTGTGTACTTTGATTTATCCTCTCAGTCCACATGCTACTGAATAGTTGTATTTAGACTATTGTTTTGATTAGGTGGACTCTAGCCACTTTTACCTCCCTAGTGGGCCAGAATGTTATAGGTCTCTGCTATGCACTGTGATATACACTAACTGCACTGTCTATTTAAATTTTAATTAATTAAAGTTAAATAGTATTTAAAATATAGTTCCTTGGTAGCACTAGCTGCTTTTCAAGTTTGAATTCATGTTCGCCACTGTGAACTTGGCAGCTTTCAAATACTTGAAGGCATCTGATGAGATCAGTGATGGTATTATGGAACAGATTTTGATATTGAAATGTGTCAACGTTTGAAAGATCTGTATAATTCTGTAATCCAGTATTTTCAAATGGCCAAGGCATAGTGTTATGAAAATCATGCCAAGGTAAAAGATTCATTCAAGGTGCAAAATAATTCAATGGATTTTAATATAACAGAATATGAAAAGTTCATTTATAGGGTCCAGGATCCACATAGCAACTAACCTTTAAGAAGCTACATCTTGTTGAGTATAATCTCAAAGAACAATATCCACAATTATTAAAAAAGGCTATTAAAACTATTCTCTAAAATGATATATGTGTATATATATATATATATATATATATATATATATATATACACACACACACACACATATACACACACACACATTCAATGGCATTTTACTCATCCATAAAGGATAATCAAATTCTATGTTTTTCTAGTAAAAGGATGAAATTGGAGAATATCATCCAGTGAATTAAACCAGACTCAGAAAGTAAATAAATATGCGCCTGTTGCTGTGATCAGCAGGCCTCCTTCAAACTACCACATGATTTCCATGGGCCCCTTTCTCTTCCAATTTACATATTTTTGTGAAGTTGAATTATGTGTAGTTCACGCAAAACAACATATTGAATGTAAAATTTATAAAAACCTAATTGTTTCTATTAAGCCGGACACAAAAGAGATCTTCAAAATGTAAAACAATGCCCATTTTAAACTAATTTTTGGTATTACAAAATATATTTTTTAAAGAAAAACATGCCATTTCTGTTAACATTTTGTGAATTTATTATTTTAAAATAAAAGCATAAGTTCATATTTTGGATTCCTCAGCTTTACTTTCTGATAGGTAAATATTGACAGATATAATTTAAATAAGTAAAAGTTCTTTGAGGTCTTAAAAATTATTTTTAAGAATGTAGAGGGGTGCTGAAGTAAAAAATTTGAAAACTGTTTAATTTTTTTAAAAAAATCTACAGATAAGTAACAGGAAATCAAAATTCCTCATTGAGAAGATGAAGTAAGTGGTTCTGAAGAGAGTCTGATCTCCTCCAATGCACTCGTGTAGTGTGGCACCTCATGGATGTGGTTCATTGCCCCCCACCCAGGTCCCACCCTACAGAGAGAGTAGGGATGAAAGGGTCAGAACTCTCACTTGTAAATGTGTTTTAAAGCATCCTCAGCTAGCAAATGTTTTAAACTAAAGACTATTGTAATATCTATATGTCAACCTAGACGTACGTAGCTCACCAAAGAAACAAGGTCATAAACAAATAGAAGCCACCAACAGCTGATGCTGGCAGTCCTCTTTGAGTACTTAGAGATCTGACTATGGCACTAGATAGTCAATAGATCACAAATACAACTCATCTTAGCCTATTATTATAAATATTTCTAGATGTAATTTTGAGACGTAAAGAAGTATAGCATAAAAGGAGGGAAAAATATGATAGGTGGCTTGAAACATTGCTGAAAAGTAAAAATACATTCCCACCCAACATTATTGGTTCTCTTATTTAAGAACCTAAATGCCTCTGTGCTCCAGTTCCAGTGGCGGAGGGGGAAGTGTGGGGAATCACCAAGAGGTAGGGGTAGGTACACAAGATTACAGTGCAGCCCAGTCTGGGGGCCCTTGAGTCTTTGACTGCAGCTTCCTCAATAAACTGTTTTTGGTTGGTGAGAAAGGGGCCCATGGAAAGCACGTGGTAGTTTGAAGGAGGTCTGCTGATCACAGCAACAGCCTGCACAGATTAGCGTGGCAGCCTTCCCTAGTGAGGTTCCACTAAGCAACCTTGCCCTGAACGAGTGCCTTTTGTCATAAATTATTTCATTTGATAAAAGAGATTTTTCAGTAATGTATCCTCATCCAACATCTTCCTCTTTCATTCGTGTGAACAATTCCTTGTACTCAGGAATCTCATTTTCCAGCAAGAAGTACCTTGTAAAATAATGAAGCTCAGAGCTCTACGACTGATAGGCCAGTGATTCCTGCAGCTTCTTAAAGGATCCTTGGCTTGAAGAGTTGTTTGGGGGTTTTTAATTATTTCTTGGACTTTTGGGGAATCTTTAATACAGCGACAGCAAAGTATATCTAAAGGGCCACCATCTCAATGTAACTGTGCAATTATTTTGTAAGAACATATAACGATATTGACTAGTTTTGATAAATTTTAGTTACTATCTCCTTTTGGGTCAACTACAATGATGCAGTATGCTTCACATGCTCTCTCCAACAATGTAACTGCAATAAAACTATCTGCAGTCAATTTCTGCTAGCTGTCATTATCAAAGAGAGAGAATGGTGCTATTTGCATGTGGTGCTCTAGACCTCAGCTAGACCTCACGCCCAGCTGGGACTCTTCTGGGCATTGGAATTGGAACCCTTACAGTCCTGTCCTCAGCTGGAGAAATTTCAGTCATTGCAGAAACATGCTATTAAGGAGATCTTTATTGACAGTAATCTCACTCTGAAGGACTTTGCCCACTCCATTTAATTTTGTTTGAGAGTGCAATATGAAGGTGAATGTAAAATGACTGAAGACAATCATTAACCCTTACCCAAATCGTCAAGCCAGAAGGATGCAACCAGTTTTCTCCCTTGCAGGCCCTTGTGTCGGACAATGCAGTCCACTGTGGAGTTTTTGCCATATGTGTGCAGTACAAGGGTGCTGGTCGTGTTGCACTTCTTCCCATCAGCTTCAAATTCATGGTGGGTTCCGCCTATGTAGAAATTTAAAGAGAGATAAAAAGCATGGCTTTTTAATGCTCTTTCATGGATTTGGTTCTGTTAGAGACCAATGGCTTGGACTTCATGGCAAACATGTTAAATTTCTAACCGCAATCTAACCTCAGTCAGCTGCCTTGTGTGTATAGGCTCTGGTCACAAAGGAAAGCAGGTGAACAAGAGTGGATGAGCTCCAACTAACCCTTCACTACTGGGGAAAAACTTCAAAACTTAACAGTGATTTCATAAGAAGGACACAAGGACCTGGAGCTTACAATGGACTGGGAATTAGATCCGGGTTTTAGGTCTTTTCTCTCTAAAACTCTATTTGGCCCTCAGTATTCTTAACTGTGCAGAACTGTGACAGTTCTCAAGGATGTATGACTACTTAGCCATGAAAGGCAATGTATATTGAAATGTAAGCAAACCATTAAGTAGTTCCCAACACCACAGTAAATAGTTAGCCTGTTTCAGTTAAAGGTCGAAAGTTTGGATTCTTTGTCCTCATAATATTTTTAATCTATCGTTATGAGTGTGACATGCTACTACATTATATAAGGAAGATCTTGCTTGTTCCAAATCCATTCAGTCTCTGACCTATGATGGCTTAACTTAAGATTTTTCGTGTTTACAATAGTTGAAAGCATACCATATGACCATTCTGTTTTTTCCCTTTCAGTAGAATATTTATCAAATTATACAAGATATTCAGCACTGAGTTCACAATAGCTAAACTGTGGAAGCAACCTAGATGCCCATCAATAGGTGAATGGATAAAGAAACTGTGATACACACACACACACACAAACACACACACACACAATGGAATATTACTCAACATTAAAAGAAAATAAAATTATGGCATTTGCAAGTAAATGGGTGGAGTTGGAGAATATAATGCTAAGTGAAGTAAGTCAATCCCAAAAAACTAAAGGCTGAATGTTTTCTCTGATTAGTGGATGCTGATCTGTGATGGGGTGGGGGTGGTCCTTTGGAAGAAAGGAGGAATGTTTGATTGGGCAAAGGGAAGGAGATGGTGGGGATGGGTTATGAGTGTAGGAAAGATGGTGGAATGAAATGGACATCATTACCCTAGATACATGAATGATTGCATGAATGGTGCATCTCTACACCATGTACAACCAGACAATTGAAATGTTGTGCTCCATTTGTGTACAATGAATTGAAATTCATGTTGCTATCATGTAGAACTAAGTAGAACAAATAAAAAAGTAAATAAATTTTAAAAAGGATATTCAGCACTTATTATAAAATGATCTTTGTATTGGATTTTTTTTTCCATGTATAGGCTAAAATGTGAGTGTTCAAAGCATGATTAATGTTTGATAGGTTAGGTGTATTAAGTGTATTTTTCATTAAAGATATTTTGAATTTATAGTGGATGTGTTGAGATGTAACCCCATGGTAAGTCAAGGAGCATCCATATATGTATTTTATTTTTTAGTTTGAATCTATTTAAAAATTTTTACCATTTTCAGTTAATTCATTAATAATTAAACATATAGTGGGATTCATGATGCCATATTCACACCTGCAAACAACATAATTTGATCAATCTCATTTCCAAGTACCCTCCTTTTCCCTCCCTTGCTCTCTCTCCTGATCTGCTGACTCTGCTCTGATTTCCCTTATAGTAGTTATTGTTACTTAATTAGTGTATTTTAATCATATGCAGATGAGATTTTATATATTATATGATTATTTGTGGTATATTCATATATAGATATAGCATAATCTGGTAGATTTCATTCCCTGTTACCTTCCCAGTTCCCAGGCCCTCTTCTCCTCCCTCCCTCTTGATAGCTTTCCTCTACTCTATTGGTCTTCTGTATTTTTTGTGAGATCCTCCCTCTTTTTTAATAGTTCTTTTTTTCTCCATTTTCTTTCCCTCTAGCTTCTATATATGAAAGAAAACATCTGACCCTTGATTTTTTTGAGTCTGACTTATTTCACTTAGCACGATGTGCTCTAATTCCATCCATTTACCTGAAAATGACATGATTTCATTCTTCTTTATGGCTGATTAAAACTTAATTGCCTATGCATACCACATTTTCTTCATTTCTTCATTTCCTGATGGACACCTAATCTGGTTCAATAACTTGACTATTGTGAATTGCACTGCTATAAACATTCGCAGGCATGTATCATTATAGAATGCTAGTTTTAGTTCAACAAGTGGGATAGCTGGGTCATATGGTGTTTCCACTTCTAGTCTTTTGAAGAATCCCCATTTGCTCATATATGTACTTTATAAAATATATTTTCAATTTTATGCCTGCAGAAAACTTTCTGTTCACAGGTAATAACTATATTACGCTTCTTACTTAAGGAAATATTGCCAAGTTTTAGGAAAATGTTATAAATATTCCACTTTATTTCTACCTTGTTTTAAGCAAAAGCATTTTTATTTTCTGCAATTAGCCTTTTAGTATCAAGGCATAACATTGGTTTGGTTATAAGAATAATTTCTCTGGAAACAGAATAGATGAATTATTCAATGGTATCTATTGATACCTCTGGCCACCAGAGGGCGCCAGAACATTTAAAAACTCATTATAAATCTAAGGAGAAAAGAAAACAAAGAACTGGTTTCTCTCCTTACCATATATCTCCATGCCATTCCCCAGTAGCCAGGTTATCTGTGGAGGGGGCTTGCTTCTTGTAGTGGAGCATTTAAGTAAGACATGGTCTTCTCCATTCAACCTTCTGATAACTGAAGCTTCTAAGGTTGGCTTCACAGGAGTTGCTAGAAGGAAATTGATTTTTCTATGTTTACTTAGTTGGTCATCATATCTGAGCAAAGCACAGAGCCTAAGATTCTATAGGGATGATTGTAGGACATAATCTAATGAATGGGCACATTTTTCACTTTATCTTTCCCTGAATCCAGTCATGTTGAAGGGCTGTTATATGCTTGCAAAGTTTCTTTAGCTAAAGTCAGACTATTTGTCACTCAGGGTGTAATTAGTCCCTGAAAGTTCCAAAACAGATGATTTTACAACAATTCAAATGTGATATATTATTGTATTTGGTTGGTAGACACTAGGTGAGGGAGAGACCTGGATTCCAGACCTACCTCTATCACTGGCTGGTTGTAAGAACTTTGGTAAGTCCCCGAGCTTTTTGGCACACCAGTGTTTTCTCACCTGTGACATGAATGAGATGGCTCCTTCAGCTCTAAACTTTTCTGAGTCTATGACTTATCTCAAAGTCAGTTACTTCTGTCCCCTCCTGACATCAAAGGCACTCTCTCTTATAAAGGACCCATTGGTCCTATTTCTCTGTGCTTTTGTCTTGGAAATACTTTTTAGTTGGGCTTATTTCTTCTTCTTTTCTATCCCACTTCTACTTTGGTCTAGAATGTTGCTCTTCTACCTTTATTTAACTTGTATATCTGCCATCGAGACACTGTCAAGGCACTTAATTGGCTCCAAACTTGCGCTAGATATGTCACATGCTGACAACATAACGATGAAAAAGACAGGGTCTTCTGAGGAGCTGACAGTCTGGTGGCAAACTCAGCCCCTAAACTCTTAATTAAAGGATCACGTGTTGTAGCTCAGTGTAGAGCAGGTACTTAGTGTGTGTGAAGCCATGGATTCCATCCCCAGCTCCATAAAACTAAAAAAAGATGAAGTATTTCAGGCAATGATAGCAGAGTTTTGAAAGCCCAGAAGGACACATGACCAGCCTGAACCAGGCTGGCACCACAGGTGGCCAGTCACACAGGGGAGAAGGCACAGAGCTGAGTCACATTGATGCTCCAAGCACTCAAGAGAGTCACTCCTTCTCTGTTACATTCCCACCAGGCCTTTCCTTTACGACAAGCGTCACACTGTAATTCAACCACAGAGGTCTGAGGAATCATTTTATGTGAGTTTTATGTGGGATTATGTTATTTAGAGACAGATATAAAGTAATGTTTTTTAATTGATCTGTTCTGCCACTAAAAGCTGGTAAGACATATACTGGTCACAATTGACCATCTGCAGAATTGAGCTAGTCCCCAATGATCAGGAGACTCACTTCCTCTGCATACCCCCCCAACAGAAAAGAGGAATTGTTTGGGAGAGAATGTGAGTAGAGCATCCAGTGCAAGTACACGTGACTCCATCCTCTCTTAGGATTCACTGTCACCAGGTTCTTTTAGTTTACCTTCCTAAATAGAGCGCAAACCCCAATGGGCAGAGGTTGCGCCTAATTCCTTTTGTATCCCCTAGAGTCTCACATGGCACCAGCATATAGTCAAAGCTCATCCAGTTTTAATTATTTTTTCTCTTAGTTTCCCGGAAAGAAATTTCAATTGATGCCAAAGGCAAATAAATTCACAAGTTCACAGTTTAATCTAGAGCTTGTCACTCAAAATACTCTATTTCATTTTCTTTTACAAAAGATAGCAGAGGTGCCCCCAGGAAATGCTTTCTTACTAGCAACACTTTGTAAACTAAAAGGTCAAGATTTAAAAATGGTAACTACATTCCCCCTGCCTGGGTTTACTTGCTGGGGTACCCACCTAACACAATCACTTTCACTTCCTTTGTGCTCACGGAGTTGCTGTAACGTAAGCACTTGTATGTTCCTTCATCTTGCAGGGTTACGCTGGGCACACTGATGGAGAGCTGGGTGGCAGAGTGATGAAGAAGCTGGTATCTGGAATTTTTAAAAGCTGTACAAGAAGAAAATAGAGCTGTTATGAGGAAAGGTGTCAGATGAATACAGATTGATCATTCACAGGAATAGCTTTTGATTTTCACACTTTAAAGGAACAAATGTCTTGTCTTCGTTTGAGCTGCCCTCCAAATTCTAGTGTGATCAGCTGGGTGCTTCTCAAAGATAGTTTAGGAAATAAAATATTTCAATAGTGGATCTGTGAAATAAACAAATTGCTTTGTTTGTACTTGTAGGAAATTACGAATGCTAGATGGGAGAAAGATTCAGATTGTAGAAGGATTCTAGTTGTTTTTCCAAGGTAAGTGCTCCACTGATTTACCTCTTTGAAGTTTGATTCACTGGAGGTCATGTTGTCACAGGGAATTCAAGAATGGAGATATATGCACTGATAAATGCACCAGCTAAGTGATTTTTTTTAAAAAAACTAAGCATTTTTAAATTTAGAGATGTTCATTATTGTTTGAAGATTCCCGTACATTATGATTTAGTCCTTCCAGGTGTTTAGCCAATGGCAAAAAAAGGAAGCTCTAAGAAGTTCCAGCCAATAACAAGCTCTCTTCTTGACTATGATTGACATGGGGTTTCCATCTGCAGTCAAAGATCCCCTAACAGAGACTCTGGAAATTAGTGGTTTTGCTTGTTTTTTTTTTTTAAACTATTAAGATGTATAATATGAACAAGCCTAAAATAGTTGAACCTTAAATAGTTATGTGTCCTGGGGTACTGATATTTCATATAATTAGAATTCTGGGATTCTCAATCTCTGTACTGTTGACATTTGAGAGAATAATTCTTTGTGATGGATGTGATTCTGTTCATTGTAGGATGTTCAGCAGTGTCCTGGGCCTTCACCTGCTAGATGCCAGAAGCATCTAGGTACTCTGCTTTGTAAACAAGAATTGAATTTGCTGTCATAGATGCTTTATCAAATATCTGGCAGTTAGGAATATTAAATTGAGACATGAGATGGTCTCATGATACAGGAAAGGCTTTAGTAAAATCTTGTCCAAAGTCCAAGAGATGAATGAAATAGATTTTTGAGACTTGATTTCCACTTCAGGCATCTAGTGCTCATTTAATATGTGTTTGAGAAGAGAGAAACGGCTTTGTCAATTTCTATCGCTTAGAAGTCTTGATTTTATGTTCAGACCAACGGGAAGAAAAGAGATTTCTGAAAGGGGGCTTTGGAATGTGACTTTTGATTGCTCAGATGACTAACAAAGCAGCTGGCTTCAGAGGTGGGGTGATAATATGGGCTCCGGGAGGTGAGGGCCCCCAGGTTGATCCACTGTCTGCTTCTCATTTTGCTGTGGGTGTTTTATGGTCACCGAGAGTCAAAAAGCAATGTGGGGGTGAGGTGGGGACACAAAAAGGTGCTTTATAATTTGAGCCCATTTAACAGCCATTCTGGTGGGGTTTCCATTTCAGACTTCCTGCCCCCAGAAAAGCAGCCATGTGTCAAATGACTGGCTTTGGAGGCGTGATTCACGTGTGCAGTAGGAGGGCTGAGCCCACCCTTAGGGTGACTCATGCAGCTTTCTGTCCTACTAACCTGCCAGGATGGAAAATCCCTTAGGTCAAGGTCTGGTGTGTCTGTGTCTGTGTGTATGTGTGTGTGTGTGTGTGTGTGTGTGTGTGTGTGTGTGTGTGTGTGTATATATATATATATTTTTTTTTTTCTCTTTCATTCACTTACCAGGATGCTCATTTAAAAAGATGGTAAAGCCTGAGGGGGCCAGCCACTGGAGGGAGGCGTTCTTCCCTAGAGAACTGACACACTTCAGAGTGAGCGTCTGCCCTTCCTCCACGGTAATGGTTTCCGTGTGGTTGGTGAGAAAGGCCTCTGTGGAGGAAGAGAATCCGGATAGTCAAGTTGTCAGTGCCTGGCCGCACCAGGGGCGGGCGGGGATTTCGTCTCTACACAACCACGCTCAGTCATTCAATCATTTATAGCATATTCTTGCAGAAATTGAGATAAAAGTGAATACCCACAGATATGAGGAGAGAGCCAGCACTGTGTGTGGGAAGTGTAGAGATGCCACGTGGAGGAGGAGGGGACGCTGCTGTGAAGTCCGAATGGAGGAGTCTGGTTTTAACAGGAAAAAAGGGAAGTTGGAAACTGGGGGCACTTGCTCTGTCCCAGACCAGGAACTACACAGGCTATGGTGCCTAACTGTAATATTCAACCTAACCCTACAGAGAAGAGTTGTTATCACTTTACAGATGAGGTTCCAAAGGCTCAAGGTCACAGAGGTCATGGAACTGGACTCTGTACCCAGGGCTGTGGATATCAAAATATATGTGTGTATAACTAAGTCATCCTTTCTAAGCGATGAGACCCCCCGAAGTTTAAGCTTTCCTGGCCTCAGTTTATGAAATGGGTAACTTGTACCTTCCAGTATAAGTTGTGTGTCCAGAGTTCTGTGAACAAATGTTGGGGCTGGGGTGTAGCTCTGTGGCAGGACAGCTTACCCAAAATGGGCAGGGCCTTGGATTGGATCTCCAGCACGGACCAAAAAGAAGTGCTGTCATGAATTATGGAGCTGCCCTTCACTGAGAGTAGGTAAACCTCCACCTGCCAATAGCTTCTACCCAGAGGGAGGATGTTCTAAGATCTCCAATTCAATTTGCCCCAATAGCACTTTCTCCAGGTAAACCTGAGGGTCCAATTCCTCTCAATCATGCCCCCCCCCAGAAAATAATTAACAATTAGTTCTAAATAATTGCAAACTTATGCCCCCAGAAAGAAAATGATGGAAAAATAAGTTGACTTCATTGCTAATTTGGCACATATATTTCCTCTCATTCTTTCTTTCTTTTTTGGTACTAGGATTGAACCCAGAGGGGCTTTTGCACTGAGTCACATCCCCAGCCTTGCCCTCCATTAGGAGACAGGGTCTCACGAAGTTGCATAGGGCCTCATTTAAGTTGCTTAGGTCCTCACTAAGTTGCTGAGGCTGGCCTTGAACTTGTGATCCTCCTTCCTCAGCCTCCCCATTCTCTGGGATTACAGGGGTCCACCACTGCACCCAGCTCTCCTTTAATGGTTTCTTCACATTTTAAATTAAGAACTTTTTTTTTTCTGAGGACAATTCGTATCAATAAAGTTATAAAACATTTTCATAAGCTGAAGAAAACCATAGGGTTATAAATTGTGAATAACAAATACAACATATTCTATCTTACACCACAAAAGAGAAAAAGAAACAAAAGCAGAGTTTATTTCCTTGTGATCAACTTTAAGTATTAGGAAAAATGCTTTGGGGAGCTTTGGAAATTGATTGGGCAGCTCTTTTTGTGTGTTCTATTCCAAGGTCATTAATTTCAATCTAGCTTCCAGCGGTAATAACTTGGAATTACTACATTGTATTCAATGTTGACTTTCATGAGAAAACACATTCCTTGAGTCCTAATGGAAAAATATCCATATCACCAGCCAATACTATAGTGAACAACGAGTCAATAGAAAGAGATATATGGGATTGGAGGTGTAGCCTGCTTAACATGCCAGAGGCCCTGAGTGCTCTTTCTAGGGTGGGGGCTGGGGAGGAAATAAATTGTGTTTTCAAAAAAAAGCATTGAGGCCTCAAATAGAAATTCTGCTTAGGTTTGGTCATTGGTTATTTGGAAATATTCTCATTTATAAAATCAACCCATAATTGAGGAATAAAGGTACTATTAATGGAGATGTTTTGAAATGACAGTAGAATTTCACCAAAGGGAGTTTTGTTGATAACAAAAATTTGGGAAGTCATATATTCTTAGTACTTTCTAGGTTTTTTACATGTTACTTGAAAAAATCTCAATATCTCTATGAGATGAAATATATGTACATTTATGTGTGCGTGTGTATGTATGTGTGTGTGTGTATATATATATATATATATATATATATATATATATATATATATATATATAAAGAAAAACAAGACACACTATTTGCCCAAGTTCATACTGTTAGTGGAGGAGCCGGGATTCTAAACCAGGCAATTTGGCTGAGGATTTGTGTTTGCTTTTTGTTTTATTTTTCAGTGCTGGGGATTAAGCCCGGGCCTCACACATGCCAGCCAAGTATTCTGCCACCCACCCCAAGCCTGAGTATGTGTTTTAACCATGTTATCATATGCCGTTTATATTAGGGATAGAGATATGAATATAAAGTCAACCAAGGAAAATGTGAGCAAATGGAGACCTGGTCTTGAAGTCATCTAAGCCTTAAGACAGAGCCTGGGGTTGGAATGGGGTGGGTGGTGGTGCCAAGGAGCCAAACCTGTCATCTTATGACTTTACACTTTTATCTTGTTTTTTTCTGTCCTGTGAAGATAAACTCATCTACTGACTTTTCCATGGCATGGCCAAATAGTTAAAGAAGATAAGTCTTTAGTTTCACTATCATTTCTTTACCCTTCCCCATCTGCCACAACTAAATATACCATAGTTTGTCAGTGTTCCTCCAAAAATATTACTCTATGTTTGGAAGAGTGGACTTAGATGTCCTCTGAGCTGGCCAGAGTTCAGGGGAACTTTCATTTGCCACACCATGGAACCCTTGGCCTCCCTTTTACTATTAAGCCCAGTGTTTTGCTCTTGAGTTCATAACACCTTGCTAGCCTTGTGCTGAGTCTATGGTCACCAAAAACACTCAGATTTCTTTCCAGAGAACTTGTGGTCACAACATATTTCTCTCAGCTGCGCTGATACATTGCACTTTGGAAACCAAATTCAGATTTTATGTTTTCCCTAAATCAGGTTTATTTGGTTATTTCAGGCCAAGAGTTCAAAATTCCTGAGAAAATTTCAACTCTTGATTCTCTTATCTATTATTGGACCCCTAGGGGGGTACCCTCTGAACCTCATGTAGAGAGGAGCTGTATTATATTCATATCTCTGTCCTTAACATGAGTGGTGTAGGCAAGGTGAAAACATACACATTCAGGCTGGGAGCTTAGCTCAGTGACAGAGTGCTTGCCTGGACTCAATCCCTGGCACTGAAAATAAATAAATAAATAAATAAAAAGAAACATAAATCCTCAACCAAATTGCCTGGTTTGGAATCCTGGCTCTTCCACTAATAGTATGAACTTGGGTAAGTTGTTTCTTAACATTAAAAAATTGTATTATTCATCTCATAGAGTTGTCAAGATTTTCAAGTGATATGTAAAGAAACTAAAATAGTACTGAGTGTATAGTAAGCATCACATACTTCTATTATTTTGTAGAAGAGCTGAGCTGACCCTCAAATCTTGCTTTAAAAAAAAAAATGGAAAGGTCAGTGTCAAAAGACAAAGCCTCATAGCAGCTCTGCAGCTCTTTACCTGACACCTCCTTCCCAAATGTTTCAAGACTGTTCCTTCCTAGACATTCTGAAGTCCTCTGTAGATGTTCAAAGAGGTCATTAGAGTGACAATATGCTTGTTGTAACTGGAACAGCTCCGGAGGATTAAGGATTTTGAGGATCATACATTATAATGTGTTCTTTCTATTTTGGACTTCAGGTGCCAGGGATGGAGTTAGTGCATGGCAGACTATCATTATTTGATGGAGGGAAAGGTTTATGTGTATGTGAATGTGAATATGTGTGTGTGTGTGTGTGTGTGTGTGTGTGTGAGAGAGAGAGAGAGAGAGAGAGAGAGAGAGAGATTGTTAGAACTCTGTGAAATAATAAAATTATGAAATTCCCTTCCACTTCTCTCCTTTCTTCATCATGTTAATTTTTTTGCTGTGAAAACATTAACTTATTTGCAGATGTGTGTACCAGTCTTGCTCTATAAATGTGCTGCTCACAAACCTCTGTGTGCTCCCACCACAAAATCAAATCCAAAAATTTTAGACTGCACATTCCACCTGCCTTGCGTGTCACTGGGGGTGGACTGTATCATCAGGGTTTATTCTCTTTAACAACATCATTCTCATCAGTACACAGACAGGCTATTTCTCCCATATGATAAAGCAAACCAAAATGCTATGCCACCTTCCTCTCCAGCTACTGCCTTATTTCCCTCTCTTTTATTAAAGCATTTGCTGAAGAATTATCTACATTTTTCCTTTTACTCTTCTCTTTCTGATTAGGCTTTCAACCCCACCAATCCATGGAAGCTGCTCTTTTCTTTGTCAAGGTCACCAGGGTATTTCTCATTGCCAAAACCAAAGGTCTATTTACAGGACTTACCTTTCCAACCTCTGTGTGCCTTTGCTGTAACTGACCACTCACTGCTCCCTAGACAGTTGGCTCCCCAGGTCTCAGGTTCCCTATGCTCCTCCTAACTCACTGCTGTTTCTGCTTCTCATCCTCCATTCTTGGGTTCTCCTCATTTATCTGTCCTGTCCAGATAGATGTCAGACCTCGGATCTCTTCTCTGTCTTCCACTCACTCCCTAGATATCTCATCTGGCCTTGTTATATTGTTGGTGATTCCATTTAGATTTATCTAAAAGGCATTTGAAACCTAACAAGTAAAAATTTCATCTTTTCCTGCAGTGTTAGGGATCAAACACAGGATCTAGCACACGCTAGGCAAGTACCCTACCACTGAACTACACCCCAAAACCAAACTTTTGATTTTCTCCTCTGAAATGTGTTCTTCTAGATTTCACCAACAAATAGCAAGCCCAGTTATTCAGGCCAAAAACCATTAACTCTGGAGAAGGTGTCATTATTCCCAATTTATATCCCCCAACCTTGTTTATTTATTTATTTTTTATGTATATTTTACTTAGAGACAGGTCTCGCTAAGTTGCTTGGGTCTCACTAAGTTGCAGAGGCTGGCTTTGAAGAAATCAAAGTTCCAAGGCTCAGAAGCTTCCCAGCCAAGATTTGAATTTAGAGCCAACTGCATTACGATAGTTATGATGATCCTTGTGCACAGTTCTCATGCATAACTTCTCTTCCCAGAAGCACACTGAAGTGTTTGTATTTTTATGACTGTGTTTTATATTTCTCTAAAATTAATTCCTTACAGAAACTATTACAGTGTGGTTTGAAAAGTATTGTCAGTTCTCATCATGGCACTATAATACAGTCAATAGACAGATATCTTTGCCTTATTGTGTTAATAAGAACACTGAGAAACACATGAAATCAGAAGGGTGTCCAGTAGAGTAGAGGATGGGGACTGGGGGAAGTAGGAGGGGAGGAAAATGGGAAGTATTAGGGGATGAAATTGACCAAAATATGTTATGTGCATGAACAAATATGTCACAATGTATCCCACTGTTCTCTATAATTACAATACTCCAATTAAAAATTAATTAAAAAAAATAATACTGAGAAACAGGGGCAAGTTCCTGGAAGAAAGTTACACATTGAATTAACAATCGAATAAAAACTAGGGTTAAGAAACATGCACTAATTTAATCCTTTGGGTCAAGAAATAGGCACTTAAAACTTTTGCCAATGTTACCTTTGATAAAATTTGCACCCAGAAATTCTGCATTTGGTATAATGAGAATGGTGGGATTTATAGGTGCCTGATAGGAATAAATATTTGCCATTTTCTTTTTTTTTGAATTTTTTAATATTTATTCTTTAGTTATCAGTGGACACAACATCTTTGTTTGTACGTGGTTCTGAGGATCCAACCCGGGCCGCACGCATGCCAGGCGAGCGCGCTACCGCTTGAGCCACATTCCCAGCCCAATATTTCCCATTTTAAAGATGTATATATCATTTGTCTTTCTGTTAGGACACATGCTTAGGAATTAAATTGTGTGTGTGTCTTTTTTTTTTTTTTTTGGTACCAGGAATTGAACTTAGGGGTGCTTAACCACCGAGCAACATCCCCCAACCTTATTTATTTATTTTTTTTAAATGTATATATTTTTTAGAGACAGGTCTCGCTAAGTTGCTTGGGTCTCACTAAGTTACAGAGGTTGGCTTTGAACTCCTGAGCTGCTGGGATTACAGGCATGTGCCACTGCTCCTGGCTTGAATTGTGTCTTTTGACTCTTGAAAATTGTGATGAAATGTAGTAAGACTTTTTAGCATACTCTAAAGTGCAGTATATCCTACGATTAGTATTTGCTCTTGTTGTTGAGAATTTAGTATCAGGCTGCTGAGCAGACTGCCCACAAGGATCATCCAAGGATGGATGCCTGCACTGCACATGGAAGGGCTGCGTTTGAAGCAGAGAATACACCTTTCTGCAAGGCTTGCTTTTGGCTATATAGGCCTAGATATTTGCAGTTTTATCATGTCGACCCTGTGTTTGATTTAGTGACAGGAAATCATTGTAGAAAGAAAAAATAGCCTCAGTGAGAAGTCACAGGCCCACCCAACTTTCCTTTAATTGTAGTGTTTAAAAATCTTGTTCAGTGTGTGCAGGTGATGTAGAAGGGTGGGAGAGGAGGGTGCTGTGCTCAAGTCTGGGTGACACCTCTTCTGAGGCAGAGTTCCCCATGATTCTCTCATTATCATTGGAGACTAAATTGGAACTTGTCTTTTTTAGTTTTCTTTTACCTAATTTTGTAGTCAAACTTTCACCTTTGTTGAGGTGTGAGGTGTTTTTGTGTTCACCACTTCCTCCCCTGTAAACTCCACAGCCTTGCTCAGTATCCTCATTCACCCTTAACCTTTCTTATGTCGACCCCGAGCACCATGTACCCTACTTCTAGTCCTCCCTACCTGGGCTTCAGAGCTCTTACCTGCAAATTTTCCCTATGTGGCTCCACACAGAGCTAGACAATAAATGATGTGGAGTCTCTCCTGTGAGGTCACCACCTCTTACTGGTAGGTCATGTTGACTGGGTGGATTATTGGCTTTGGGGCTTGGTGTCTCTGACTGGAAGCATCCAGCCTTACATGGCCACGTGTTAGGAGACTTCTATCTGAGCCTGGGGTTATAGATCGTTATTGGTTTGTACAGTCATGTGTTGTTTAACCCAGGGATACATTCTGAGGAAAGTATCAGGAGATTTCATTATTGTACAAATATCATAGAGTGTGCTTACACAAACCTAGATGGAATAGCTAGTACACACCATAGGCTATATTATAATCTTATAGAACTCCCATTGTATATGTTGTAGATCAAAACATCATTATATAATGCATACTCAATATAGGCATAGAAGCTGTGACCTTCACCATCATCTCTGCACCCAGTCCCATGGACTATTTGTTCTATCAGTGGATGGCTTCATGCCAAAGCACATGTGATCAACTCTCAAGCAAAAGGGCAAACAGCAGTCACAGCCACCTACCAAAGCACACACAGACAAAACCAGAGTGCTCTAAAGAGTTCTTGGTCTTTCCCAAAATTCGGGGGGTTACTGTTTGTGATATTTACCTCTATTATAGGTCATCATAGCAGACTGAAAAAAGAATAAAATATTCTCTTTTATTGCTTTAATAGTACAATTATTGCATGTAGTAAATTTAAAACCATTTCAGAGAAACATGTTGAGGTGGAATTCATTCTTTCTCTTGCCCTCAGTGTCCTCCCATACCTGATAAAATATATCACCTGCTCTGTCCCAGGGATTTCTTATATTAAAATTAATGTCATCACCAGTTCACTGCAAAACAGACATTTGACAGGCACCTTCGCCTCTTGTCTTTCCTAAAAATCTCTTTGATCATTTTATTCCCCTTTTTCCCACAATCGTTGCTGTCTTGGTTGGGACTGCCGTCATTTCTTTCCTGGACCATCCTGACCACATTTTACTCTCTCCTCCCTCTAATTCATCATCCTCATCTGCTTCTAGAATTACATTTTAAAATCATAAATTTGATCATGTTTCTTCTTTATTAAAATATTCACCATGACTCCCATTGCCTATAGGAATCATGACTTTTCTCCTGTGATCTCTTCCAGTATCATCTGCAAATATTCTCTTCAGGTATTTCATGCAAATGGTCATTTGCTGTGTCCTGAAATTTCTAGGTCCCAGAGACACTTTGCCTTTGTCTGTGTTGCTTTCCTGACCTCGAATGCCTTTATTATCTCCTCTGAGACTCAACTTGGAGACTGAACTCACATTGCACCACTTTGTCAGAATTTCCAATCAGGCCTTGGCCTTCCTCTTCCCCACCCTAACTTATTCTCTCCTTTAGATGCCCAAAGGCTTTGCATATACTTCTATTATAGCACATGGCACATTACTTTATAATTAATTTGATTACAGGTACATCTCTGTGGATAAATTACAAACTTCTCATGGAAAAATTGTTTGCCATTCATTCATTTTATATTATTGGGGTCTAGCACAAAATAAGATTTTAGGTATTGGTTGAGTTTATGGGTAAATATAAATTAATGGACATCTTCAGAGGTAAATATTTTACTAGGGTGCTAATCTTGCTTTGAAATTATTATATCAAATAACAGACACTAGAACTAAATTAAAACCAGAAATACACAGTGAGTTAACTCTTAAACCAGAACCCTATTTACATGACTGTTATGAGGTAGTAAGCAAACATATGCTTCAATTCAGATCATTACTTAAAGAGAGTTTTGTTATTTTAATGTAGAATCAATAGAGAAAAAACTGTAAGTGTGGAAAAAATCAGACTTTTCAAAATCAATTTATTTTCAGTATAGCATTAAAGAAGCTGTCTCAATTACAAAAGAACAAAATAACTGTTCAGTTTTGCAATTTTTCTTTACATTTCCTCAGCCTACCTTACACTAAGTAGCCAGAATACAGTGATGAAATTTTGATGAATTTGATAGTTTCATTCATTGTCTACAATGTAAGTAAGTGAAATTAATTTTGAAAACTTCGTTCTTATGGAGTTTTATCCATCCTAGATATTATCTATTCTGGGAATAGCTTTGAAAAGAAGGCAGGGTCCAAGACTATGGGACTGTTTTTGGTCTAAAAATTCTTGGCAGTCATAGAAGTTGTGCAGTAGAAGCAGCTCTGATCTTCCCATCACTTAATTTGCTGAAATAGGCTGACAATGTGTAGCTTTGCCAAAATTGATGATTCACTGACAAGAAATCTGCATGATTGGCGCCTTCCCTATTTGGGACTCTGATGGGCCTGAGTTCACAATAGCTGTTCAAACACCATTGAACATAGATGCCCTGGGATGGTCCCTTGGATGAATCCTCAAACTAGGATATTTTTCAGTATTGAATCTTCCAAACTGTGTAATCAGTGGCTTTCAAACTTTCAATCCACATCGGGAACACATTTTCTATTATAATACAACACACACACACACACACACACACACACACCTTAATTCAAAGTTTCATGAGATAACACATTTACTGTGTGCTTTACAGGTTGACGTTTATGTTACTATTTACTGGCTATGAAAACTTGGACAGGTTATTTAACTTCTTTTAACCTCAACTTCCCTATCTGTAAATTGGGGATATCAACACCTACCTCAGTATTTTTGCTAGGTTGAATGTTATTAACATAATGTGCCAGCACTGTGCATGACACAATAAATATGTTTCCTCTTTATATAAAAAGTATTTAAATAGAGCGCTAGGGATGTGGCTTAGTGGTTGAGTGCCCCTGAGTTCAATACCAGGTAACCAGAGTACCCCCACCACTGCCCCCTGCCAAAAAAGGTGTTTGAATAGCTTATATTCTAGAAAACTTGTCCTAAGTTTAGTTTAATGCACCATTTTTGCTGTTTATTTTGAAACTTATTTTTATGAGGTATTTTTTCTTAATGAGGCAATAATTTTAAGCCTGAAAAAGTTAAGATCAATTAAAGGGAATTAAACTTAGGAATAATTGAAATTGTTCTAATTTTAGCTGTCTAAATGTAGTCTTTCTGAATCCATTGATTCTTTTTTATTCCACTTATTGAAAAAACTAATATTATTTGTTACTAAATTGAATCCTCGTTGAGTGCCTCAGGGTATAGGGACCAAAAAGAAGGCACTGAATTGAAGTACATGAAACAGGAATTGAAATGCTGTGTAAAATAGGGAATCTAGTTTTTTGAAATAGCATCTTTCAGATGCCATTCTACAGTGAATGCAAATTTAGAAAGGTAAGTGTGTTTGACAATACAGAACTGCAGATTCAATATTTGGAAACAAACACATAAAGGTTAAGTGATGGATTGTAAGTGGTTTCCTCTGCATGCATCTGATACAATGCAGTGCAGTCAGACTCAGGGTCACGAGGAGTCATTGCTTCTACCTTTGCTTCCACTTTTGAGGAGAAATAATTTGACCTGAGTGGAAAAGGTAACTGTGTTATACTTTTTTCTTTTTTTAAACAGGCTGTACTATATTTATTTTTAAACAGTGTTCTCTACAGACATAGGTGTTCTATAGAGTATAAGACAATTAATTTTCATAGTGCTACATTAGAATTATACTTCAAAAACCAAATTATAGTAATAATGTACAATGAAACTGATTTATGTACAATGAGCTCAATTTTCACCGGGCTTATTATTATCTCTAAACTAAACACAAGTTATGTAGTCAATTACAAAGTGCTTTCAAATTTGAAATTTAACTCTTATGACAATCCAGGGAGTTTGGTAGATCAAACATTGTTATCATCTTCATTTTAAGATACAGAAACTGAGTTGTAGAGAAATTAAATTGTTTGACTAGAATTTATATTACAAGGAAGTCTCTAAATCCAAAACTGATTCTCTCTCAACTGGTAAACCCTTTAAATACAGAGCCTAGTAAGTTTGTTACATTTTATCATGACAGAGATCCCACAGAGACACACACTAAAATGATCGTTTTCTTCCCATTAGCAATTGAACAAGATATTCAACAAATGGAATAATATTTCTTGGGTTTGTGATTTGGGAGTGGCTCGAAAAGCCTTAGCAAATTTACTTGCCATGTCTTCCACAGTGGGTCCCTTATGCATGCAGTTGACAGGCTGATAGGTAGATTTGGAAAAATATTAAGTCATCTGAACAATAAAGATATTCACTCTAAGTCCTTACCTTGCAAATGGAACCAAGACAGCAAGCTGAGGACTCTCCACCACATATTGTGCCGCGCTGCTGTAACACTTTGTTGACTTCCTCTAGATTCTGAAGTCAATGCAGGAAAGTAGTTTCTTTTGAAGGGGGAGAGGGAGTAGCTCTGTGACCTCATGGTGTCAACTCCTTTGTCTTCTCTGGGAGCCCCCTCCTAGTTAGCTGCCCCCAAACACCTTCAGGTGGAACATTTTGGGGACCACATTTGTCATCCTGGTTATGGAGAGGTGTGAATGATGTGTTGGTGATTAAAGTTGTTCTACCACAAGTGGGTAGTACTGGTAAGTCCACTAACTGAAAGGCTTCAGGGGCTTGGGGGGAGGTATTAAAATGTCCCTGTGTAATGATATCATCCTTATTTTTACTTTTCTAGTAATTTACTTTGTAATGACTATATGACTTATATTCATTCGATATTTAGGGTTAGGTAATTTTTTACTCAATCTTTGTGAACAATTTATATTTCTAAATCTGGTAACAATTTTTAATGGTTATCAGGAGACAAATCCATTCACATATTTACTTATTTTTGAAATCTGCATACTTACCCATCCATCCATCCTTCCATCCTTTCATTTACCACCCACGATCCACCATCCACCATACATCCATCCATTCATCTGTCTGCCAACCATTTCCCAACTTATTCAGTCAGCTTGTATGCACTTCTCTAAGACATAATCAGATATGAAAGATTAACATCTTCTTTTTTTAGAAATAAGGATTTTGTGATCTGGTGGGTGAAAAAATAAATAGAATTTTGGTGCTTATTAATTCTCATTAATTGGGTCAGTCAAGATAACCTTTACACCATTTTTTTCATTTGAAATGGGATGTCAGAGTGAGTCAATGAAACAATGAATGGACTCATCCTTTGTGAAGCAAACACTGTTCTTAAAGTTTTTTGACTTATCATTTTTCCAGAGCATTAAAGAAGAACTTACTTTCAATTGTATTTTGGTCAATGGTGAGTGTATCTTATTCACCTACAGGTTTGATATTCTGCTGGTTGAAAACTTTGACTAATGCCACAATAGTCCACTGAACTCAGAGATTAAAGACAGACCCTGGGGAAACGCTGCAAGGCAGGTTTGCAGAGTACATGCCCTTGTGGTTTGCATAGTCCTTCCTACTCTCATTAACCTCCGTCAGCCTACAGCCCACAGTGTGTTCAATAGGGAAGGGCAGCAGTTTGTGGCTGCTTAGAGGGGTGGAGAGAAAAGATGAGGTTGGAGCATAGTGGTCAAGGAGTGACCTGTTTTCTAATGGAACAGTGTCTACTGACCACCTTGTAAGTGGGAGTCTTCACAACTCTGTAGGGGAAGACAACAACAACAACAACAATAACAACAATTTCCCCCCTATCCTTTTCAATTCTTAGCTGGGACCTCAATAATAATAGATAGATTAATATGAGAAAAAATGAACAATAAGTTTTCATAATGTATATTTTATCTATGCATGGGAAATACACAGAGGGTAATAACTCTTTTTTATTTTATTTTTTTGGTATTGGGCACTCAACTACTGAGCCACATCTCCAGCCCTTTTTTTGTATTTTATTTAGAGACAGGGTCTCACTGAGTTGCCCAGTGCCTCGCCATTGCTGAGGCTGGCTTTGAACTCGAGATTCTCCTGGCTTAGCCTACTGAGCCGCTGGGATTACAGGTGTGTGCCTCCGTGCCCAGCAGGAATGAATAATTCTTAAGGAGATGTCTTGGAACTCTGGTCTACGTAACATTTTTAATAAAAAGTGCAGTTTTAGAGAAATGGCTAGACAAAGGACAAAGATCTTGAGTCTTGAATGGTGGAAAATTTGGGGAAGGCAAATATATGGGGAAACTCTTGGTCAAGAAGGGCTGATTACTGAAGCTTGCTATGAAGTTTCCTCTGGTGCCCTCTCTGGATTAACAAAGGTTTAAAATTGACTGTAATGGTCCTTGGTACCAAGTTGTCCTTGATAGAGAGGGAATGAGACCTTAGTAAATACATATTTTGCTTTTTTTTAAATACAAGTGGCATATTCTGCTACCCTTCAACTGACTGCCAAGTTGTCATTTTGATCCCTATTCCATGAAATCCTTATGTAATGTTTCAGTTACTAACAGGAAAAAATAGTAGGTTCTTGGTGGAAGAAGGTCATATTTTAGAGAAATAAGCAAATGTCTTATTTCCCATGGTCACTCTGGTCCACCTGGGTCACCGGAGGGGGGAAAACTGAAAAAAGACACAGCTATTAAATAGCCTAAAGACGCACTGTTTTAAGGGTCAGAACAAATAGGGGATTTCCCCATGTGCAGAAGCCAGGGGGTTTTTGTTGTAATTACAAGAGAGGCCTAAACTTTCTTCTTGACCTTTCATGGCTTTTATAGAGAACCATGGCCTTTCCCAAGGCCAGAGAGAGAGATGGACTCACCTCATTTCCCTGAAGATGCTGCTGCTGCTAATTCACACCTGGGGTGGGGTTCTTTGAGCACTGTTGTAAAACTTACCATGGAGCTTCTAAGTTAGACCAGCAGCCTTTGAAATTAGTTATTGATTCAGAAAAAAGTTTCCTAGGAGCAGCAAAACTTAGTGGGATAAACATGGGGGCAGAGATGGGCTGGTCACCTGAGCTTTGTCTGGGTAGCTTCTGCACATCATTTACCTCTTAGAATTATGTTTTTCAACTACAAAATAGGTAGACAGCCTAAGGTGATGGGAGGTTTGAATTAAATACAGTTCCCAGAGCACCCTGCAGTGTGGAACATAAAGGACCTACATGAATCTATAGACCTAGATGGCTGGGCAGCATCTCAGCCCCACAGAATCCACGGTAGGTTGGATTTGCTTGGAAAGGAAAGAGACAACTAAGATTTGTTTGCTCTTAAAGCTTCTGCTTAGAAATCCAACCATTGTGAACCTGGGCTTCAGTGGACGTGGAAACTTTAATATAATCAAATAAATCATTCTGGAAACAGTTCAGATAAGAAAGGATTTCAAAAGGAATTTGTGGTTCAGGTGAATATATCACAGAACAGCAGAGGTCACCTTCTGTACCAGCTCATGGAAGTCTTCCTGGAGAGGTGGCCAACCTTAGTGGCTTTCTCTGTAGATGGGGTTTGAGAAAAGTTGGGTTTCACATCTGTGTTCTAAAAACCCAAGAATTTCCCAGGTTTTTCAGCCTTTTGAAATGTTTTCATGAAATTTTCTTTAAAAATATGTGTGTATATGTGTGCATGTTTGTGTATGTATATATTATGTATTATATATATAATATATAAAATATTTTATATATATATATATATATATATATATATATATATATATATATATAGATATAGATACGAGGGATTGAATCCAGGAACACTCAACCATTAGACACCTCCTCAACCCTTTTTTATTTTGACACAAGGTCTCAATAAGTTGCTTAGGGTCTCACTAAGTTGCTGAAGCTGGCTTTGAATTTGCATCCTCCTGCCTCAGCCTCTGGAGCCATTAGGATTACAGATGAGCACCACCATAAACATCTTTTATTTTTTTTTTTTGAGAGGGGGGTACCAGGGATTGAATTCAGGGGCATTCAACCACTGAACCACATCCCCAGTCCTATTTTATATTTTATTTAGAGACAGGGTCTCACTGAGTTGCTTAGGGACTCACTGTTACTGAGTCTGGCTTTGAACTCACGATCTTCTTGTCTCAGCCTCCTTAGCCACTGGGATTACAGGAATGCACCACCGTGCCCAGCTCATAAGCAGCTTCTTTAAAAAATATTTTAAAAATATTTTTAAAAATATTGTGGAACCAGACGGATGAGTTGGTATCTCAGCTCCAACATTTCTTAGTCATGAGATTCTGGGCAAGTTATTGCATCTTTCTAAGACTCAGTTTCTTCTTTCATAAATCAGGGACTAGTATCTACTGAATAGGGGTGTCAAGAAGATCAGTTTACACAAGTACTTAAGTGTCTGATAAATACAAGGCCTTAAAAAATGCTGGCTGTCACTGTGCCAGTCTCTGGACACCCCCAATCTATGAATGTGTTATGTCAAGTAAATTGGTTTGGGTCCAGATTCTGTGAACTTAGAATAAAATCTGAATGTTTTACTATGATCTGCATTAGAGGTCACAGACTCTTTCTACAAAGGGCAAAGTAGTAAATATTGTAAATATTTTTACTACTTAACTATGTGTTTGTATCCTCATAGCAGCTACAGGCAATGTGGCCATGAATAAAGAAAGCTGCATTCCAATAAAACTATACTAGAATTCCAATTTCATATAATTATCATGTTATGAAATACATTGTTCTTTTGTTAAATTCTTAGCTTGTGAGCTATACAAAGACAGGCTATAGGCTGGGTTCTGCTCATGGGTGAGATTCAACTTACTGACCCCTGGTCTATAAGACTCCTTGCCGTTGGATCAGCCCACCTGTCTAGCCTGTCTCCCTCGACTTTCTGTCATGCTTACTATGCTTTCGTTCCCCAACCTCTTCTGTTCTAATTCAGCCACTTCCTTCTGACCTGGGGGTTTCTGCACTTGTCATTTCCTGAAACCCTCCTTGTATAGTTCTTGCCATGACCAGTTCCCTGATCGGCTGGTTTAATGGTTGCCTTTCAGGGACACCATTTCTGACCATCCTCTCCAAGAGAATTCCCCCTGCTCCAAAGTTACTCTCTGTCATGTACCCACTTTACTTCCTAAACATCCTCTATCAAAGTCTATAATTATCTTGTTCATTTATGTGCCCTACTTTCTTCTTTGCCACTATAGCTCCAGTCCACCAGCCTGCTAAGATATAGAATCCAATAAAGATCACAGAATGATGAACTAGTCCACAACCTCAATATCTTAGTTTCTTTTATACCATGAGTTAATAATCCCTGGTCTCCTTACCTTATAAAATTGTTATGAGAATCAAATGAACAATTTGTTGTTTAAATTAAAAAGAGTTGTACCAAAGGGAAGGTTAATCAGTCAGACAGCTTTTTAAACAAACCACAGAATTCAACCAACACACCCTGTTAATATTTTTCTCTTACTATGGAAACTCACTTAAGAGGAGAATGGTAAAGCAATGACCATATAAAAGAAGCTGTTTTATTTCTCATCCCTGATATTCCCCATAGCCAAATGGAAGGGCTCCATGTGGGATCCTATTTCGGCCTTAGCAAAGAAATTAATTACTTATTAGTATGTAGTCTTTTATTATCATTAGCATGTACAACTAAGTATTTTATATTCATTATCCCTCTTGAGTCTCACAATCACACTGGAAAAAAATCATTATTGTGCCTATTTTACAGGTGAAATGAGTTGAAGGTATGTACAAAGCAGTCAAGCCAGGATCACCGCCCAGCTCTGCGACTCAGGAATGTTTCTTACTACAACAGGATGTTCTTCTCCAGAGACACACAGCCCTGAGGATTGCCCTAAGGACAGAATGGCGGCCAGGAAGCTAAGTAAGCCATGACATCTCTCCACAGCCAGAGGCAAGTCCTCTGTATTTCACAAGTGTAGTTCTGGTAAAATGAAGTATTATGTTTCTTCAGAAGAAATGTGTGTGTGTGTGTGTGTGTGTGTGTGTGTGTGTATTTGGTCCTTAAACAACTTTCAAGAACAACAGCAGCAACACATTACACATTTTGCTGATTTAGGCTTAAACAAATCCAAAGTACATTGACTGATTTTCTCTGGATGTGTAAGCAGCCTTTACGAACATCACCAAAGCGGGAAATGAGTTTGGGAATCTGTCAGGCAGAGTATGATTGAGAACCAGCCAGAAGGCTAAACACAGCCTGGTCTTTTGTCAGACACCAACATTAGCTGTTATGTTTCCTCAGGAAGTAAACCGTGCCAGGGCAGTAGATGGTTGTAATAACAATGAAAATCTGTATTCATATCCCCAGCACAAATTTGCAATCCAGGCTTATTTTAAAATCTTGTTACCTTAACATATAATTACGTTGATTATAGATTCCATGGATTGTAGTGGTGGAGAACCAAGTTTGAGTTGGATTTGCCCTCTCTGTTACCCAAATTCTTCCTGAATGGATCAGACCTGGTGAACCTCCTTGAGTTGGCTGTTGGAGAGGAATGAAGAGTCTCATGGGATTCAGGACATGCTACTCCCAAAATATGGCACTGAGATATAGGGTATGTTTAAAGCTGAAAGATTTGACACAAATGGCAGAAGCAGGAAGGTCCTTTTGACACCCCCTCACCTCCTGTCCATCTCCCCTGAAGCAGGTCATAAAACCTAGGAAGGATTCTCTGACTTCCACCTGAAATAGATGCTCATGTAAGAGGTGTCCTCCCTATTATATCTGGCTGAAAGAAGCACCCTTATCTCTGAAGACAAAAGGACACTGGGAGGAATCCAAACAGGCAGCGCTGTTTTTCTAACTTCATCACCATTAGATCATACTCTTTATCATAATTCTTCATGGCTGCTCACTCCTCATCAAACTTAGCATCAAAATACTTAAGCCTAACAATTTCTTTGGGTCTTCATTTCCTGATGAAGTTTTCATATTGTGGAAAACTTAGATCTGTATGTTTTTCTCTTGTTATTTTGCCGTTTGCTAAAGGGCCCTCCACCATGAACCTATGATTGTAGAAGGAGAGATATTTGGGGGCAGTGGACGCATTTTGGAGCTTGCTTTTCCATTCATGGCTGGGTTTTCACCTCACCAGTCTGGATGACTCAGAGACTTAGCGCCTGACCAAAAGGGACCTGAGACCCTCAGAACTGCTGGAGCATGTTTGCCCTTCAGTCAATTAGCAGTTAAGTGTCCCTCAGGCCCTACGAGAGAAGAATCACACTCTTAATGGACACTTATGAAATAATAATGACCACAATAACATCTGAGAATAGGATAGGAATAGACGCCATTCAGAATTTAATATGAGATTGCTCTGGATTGACTGAGGACACAGTTTCTCTTTATTAAATCATCTATGAACCATTTCAACGGAGATGCTCCTGGAATGGAAAGAACTAATTACAACAGTGCCATGGCTGTATCAAGAGGGGACAGCTCTCAGCCAGGAAAGCATGTGTGCTTGGGTAGTGAACAAGAAATTTGGCAATACAGTTAAATGAGGTTTTCTTTTTTATAATTACAAACTTTTTTTTTTTAAATAAATACATTTGAATCACATAGAAAAAAAAATGATACAATAGTTTTTAATAAGTGAGAAAGAACTCAATTGCCTCCCCCAAATAGCAGGTTTAGGATGGTCTATGCATTAGCCAAAAGGCTTTGGGATCTTATTCCCATCTTGAGTGGCAATAAAAGAAAGAACCAG
Organism: Callospermophilus lateralis; assembly: GCF_048772815.1. NCBI lineage: Eukaryota > Metazoa > Chordata > Mammalia > Rodentia > Sciuridae > Callospermophilus > Callospermophilus lateralis. The sequence continues at coordinate 105,517,059 of NC_135306.1, forward strand.
TACACATTTTTCATTACACATATGTATCCTGTACAAAGTCCATGAATAGTTGAACAGCTGCAAAATTCTGATTTTTGTGTGAGTAATGGCAGCTAAGTGGTACCGAATAAAATATTTGTAAGGAATGATTGCATATTAAGTTTGACTACTCATCACTATAATTTTAAGCCTACATACATCAAACCTAATATTACATGTATTTAAAATCAAGTTATTCTCTTTGCATGTAGAGGAAATCTTTTTCCCCCTTTCCTTGAATTTTCAGTATAACTAGTCACTTCCCAAGGAAAATTCAATATGTGGAAGTATTAAAGAGAAGCAAATCCAATTTTAATCCTACATTTAAAAATGGAAAGCATCTGCCGTCACCTACCAAAATACCGCCATCACCTTTGTAACATGAACATTAACCTAAATAGATGTTCAATTGCTCTTTTTCCTGCCCTCCTCCGCCTGTCTCCCCTCCCTCTAAAGCAGCCTTGTCAGCCAAGCGCCTCTTCTTTCTCACACATGTGCTGGATTACAATTTAAATGCAAATCATCCCAGCCTCATTATCTAACTTCATGAAGATTCGGTACAGTTGACTGTGCTGATTTCTGTGAAAATTAAACGAAGGTTCATCTGTATTCCAACACATGCATTACTCAGAGTAAATTCAAAAGAGCAATTCATCACTACTTTTAAATTAAACACTGGCATTGCCAAGTGCCTAGGTTACGGAGAAACGCTTTCCTTTTACCACACAGGGAACCCTTTCTACAAAAGCAACGAGATAGGAACTTCTCTTCCTGTAGCTGTTCAATTAGTTCCCAGTGACACTAGGTAATTGAAATAAGAAACTTCATTTTAATACGAATACAGCTAGTTAAGTGGAAAAGATACATTTATGGTAATGCTATGCACAACAGGAAGACAATCTATATGTGTCTGGAACACTACGGACAAGAAAATGATCAATGATGACTTACCAAACTGATATCACTCCAGAAGGTATATTTTTTATTTTGTATTTTTTTTTTTGCAAAATCATCTTTCAAATATAAGATAACTTTAAAACAATTCTTTGGTTAAAAGTGTAATTAAAATAAAAAGTAGAAACTCCTCCAAGCCTTTCAGCCATCAGCTGGCTATTTAATTGGCCATTTAGATTCCAGGAATCTAAATGTGATGGGCAACACTGTAATCTCAACGCCATACTGGGCGAGGCAAGAGGCTCCTCACTAGGAAAGCAGTGATGGCGGAGAGAGCCTGGGAAAATGGAGCCCTCGGTTTATGCATTAGAATGTGCCAATTATTCTAGTCCATGGCAGAATAGATGTGGCATTTTAAAACCATGGAAAACAAAGTCCTATCTATGAATAATACTGGGGCATTAGCAGATTGATGTGACACATTTGTAGAAGCAGAAAACGGTTTCAGATTTGTAATCCCAGATTAAATCCTTTAGTTAATTTCATTTCCCCTAGTTTATTTCAGATAACTTTCTACATTAAATTTTTTTTCTTTTGTATAAGAAACCATTTGATTATTCTTTTCTGGCATTTCCTCCCTTTTTTTCTTTTTTATCCTTCCCTTACAGGGGAAGGATAAAAAAGGATAATTATTATTCTAATAAGCATCAATCTCAGATCAAAAAAGAACCAGCCACAACTTCAGTTTGTAATGTCAACTTAGAATTTTTGTATGAATATGAAATCTGGTAATACTGTTGTTTCTTTTATTATACATAGATTCAATATTATTTCTAAAGAATTCCTTAGTTGGAGTCCATAGTTAAATTTTTTAATAGGTAATTGTGCAAAGAGATTTTAATGTGAATTCAGATTATTCAGCCATTTTGATAAGCAATTTGGATAGTTAAAGCAGAGGAATAAACTCTTTCTTGTACTCAGGGTTCTCTACCTAAATTATGCAGAAAATTGTTTTAGATCTCTGCTTCCTTTGGCTCAGGTAGGCAGTTGCCTAAGGCTGTGTCTGTATTAGACTAAGGACATTGGAATGCAGCCCAGTCAAACTGATTTATCAGGACATCATAGGACTAAGACAACTGAGGGAGATGGAGAGGATAACCTATTCTGAACTCTATTTTACACAAGTAAAGACACTGTCTAGGACACACTTCAAAGTGTCAAGGAAATCTGATGTGAAGTGTTCAAGCATATTCTGGGCACTCAAGCCCAGGAAAACCTGTGGTGAATCCAATAAATATTATAGACCTGATTAAATGGTGGATTCACTTTATTACAAATACCAGGGACACTACATTAGCTATAGTGTGACTTTTCTTTTTTGAGAACTGTAATGGGATATTTCCCTCTCAGTTATTTTAAGGTTAAAACATACTAATATATCAGCAAAGGGTTATTTTTATGTCCAAAAGTTGATAGGTATTTGTGCAATGCTAAAAGAAATCACAATCTGTTTCTTCAGATGTAGGATTTGTGACATATTTCTCTAAGTGTCTTTTAAAAATGCAACCAGAACCCTTTCCCTGATTAACACATATTGCCAGCAACCTTTCACTTCCTCTTCTTTCCAGGGGTCATCAAATTTCAATTTTAATTACCAGCATAGGTCTGTTTTTATTTGCCATATATTTTATGAGTCTGGGTTTTAAAACTTATTCTACAACATATATAGATTTGCTTTACACTATTGTTCCCTTCAAATGGCTGGGATTTCACTTTGTACACAAATTCTACACAATGAACTATTCCATACCAGACCATTGTCTGTGGCCCTAATAGTCAGCTATTCACACAATTAAATAGACATTGATCATTGATGTTTTGGTTTGATTGTCATTCATTTTTTCTTTTAAATAAACTCCCTTTAAATATGGGAAGTAGGTATAACAAGAAACCACAGGATGTGGTTCTCTAATTTTCTTCAAGTGGCCCTACCTCCTCTATATTCTAAATTACCATAGAAAAACAAACAAAAAGAGGACAGCACAAGTAGCAGTGCATTGTGACTGTCAGCATTGAGATTAGTTCCCTGACTTCATTATACATCCCTGGTATAAGTGGTGCATTTGTGGATGTTCTGTTATGGTTAAAAGGTACTATAAGTATCCAACAACCTGGCCCTTGGTGTGGTTTATAAAGATATTCATATTGCACAGAATGAGCTTCTTGCTTATTCTAATAATTTATTGAACATATTCTTTCAAAATGTCAACATCCTTAACTAGTTAGCATAGTAGCATAGTCTAGGGGGCAAAGACTAGCAAATTTTGGTGATTTAGAATTGCTGTGGCTCATTAGACTATGATATGGAAATTCCAATTCTCTTTATAGTTTGCAAGCTTTCTGCACCTACCATTGAACATGTCACACGTATCTTCCACATGAAGTAAAAGCACACTGAGAGCAAAAATGCTTTGTTTCCCCATTTCACAGATAGAAGCAAGAAGGGCCAGCTGCTCTGGAGAAAATGTGGCAGTACCAGGGTAAATGTTAGAGTCCTCCAGCAGGTGTCTTGAGCCAGCAACACTGGGGTATGGAGTCTGCTGAGGGTGGAATTTGATGTGTGACCTAAGGACCATCCTTTGGGGGCATGTTTTCTAATAACCTTAAAAGGATTCCTCAGCTTTGCCTATCTTAAAAATGGAGTTCAGAAGAAACCCCCACCCCCAAACTGCATTCTGGGCATACTCCTTCCTTTTGCATCCTTCCACAGAGCTGCAGGCCGGCAGCTCCTTCAGGGAGGAGTGAGGCTCCTTAGCCATGCATAGGCGGAAGGGGGACAACAGCATCTGCTGCAGCGGGTGTCCCAGTTTTGGAAGACAGTTCTCCAAAGCCTTGTTAGCTGGGCAAGAGTCCAGAGAGAATGGATTTATTTTCTCCCTGAATCATGTCTTTCTTTCATTTACAGTCTCATCATAAGAACTTTAAGCACGAAAGAAAATATGCTAGATTATTCTGAGCTGTCCATTTAGAATGTGGCATGGAGTTTTCCACTGTTACTAAACACCCCAAAGACTTCTCCAAAAGGCCTTTTCTTCACTCCTGCTGTGGCTTACTCTTGCAGCAAGGTCTCTCTCCAGTTGAAGCCCCCTGTTGGTCCATGAGTCAGGGGAAGGATGGGGGGATCTGTTAGCTGCCATATTCCAGTTTCTCCTAGTTCTTCACAGGAGCAAAAGCCTAGGTATGGGATCTGAAGTAAGAGTAGTACAAAAGGAAAAATGGAAGACGGAGGGTAAATGCTTCAACTTTCACCTAGACACAAAGATATGACACAAAGTGGCTCTAGAACAGGGGCTTTGTAGAAATGTATCCTCTTTAAAAGTCAATAAGCGACATGAATAGAACTGATAAATGAGAGGGAAGAGTATTTACAGTGCAGCAGGATCCATCAGAAGGATCTATCTAACCATGAATCCCCTGCTATAAGTTTTTTAGTTTATAGATTGCTGCTTGATAGGGTGAGAGACAAAAGAACAAAACATATACAATATTCCCTCCCACCCCACTTTATTCACTTTGGATACATTCCAAAACCCCTAGTGGATGCCTGGAACCATGGATAATACCAAATTCTCTATATGCTGTTCCCCTCCCCCCATATGTACATACCTATAATAAGGTTTGATTTATAAATTAGGCACAGTAAGGGATTAACAACAATAATAGATAAAATAGAATAACTAACAATATACTATAATAAAAGTTATGAGTGTAGTATTTTTCTTTCTCAAAATATCTTACTGTGCAGGATTGTATCTTTGGATTGTGTTTGGTCACAGGTAAATACAATTTCAGAAAGTGAAATCTTGGTTAAGGAGGCTACCATGAGGCTGGGTTCCAGGAATTAATCCCTAATTCCACATCAATCCCAAATTGCACGTCAAGTTAAAAAGGCACCTTGAACATTTTTTTTCTTTGAACATTTTTGAAATTGTACTTGAACACAATGGCAAAGATCATTTATTTTTTAATCATTTGTTTCACCCTTGCTTTATCTTTTTTTTGGGGGGGGGGACACACATATCTGTGACATTCAAAGCAGAAGTTCTGCCCTTGCTATTATCAGTTGTTATGGCAATTTTAAAATATATTTTTGCATATGTGTCCAGAGCTACATTTATAATAATCCCTGCCCTCCAGCAGCTTACAGACTAGTGGGGAGGACACATAAGTAACCTGTTTAAAAATGAGAAGAGAGTTGCAATTGAGTTTCCTTTCTGGTGGCACGGAAAGGAAGTAGCTGCCTTATATGGTAGGGGACTGACCAAAAACCCTTTCTATAGGCATGAAAAGGAAGAATTCAGATGTACAGGTCAACCTCCTGGGGTTTTGTCTTGTTACTGGGTTTGCCTGTGGCCTGACCACCATCACTTGTTGCTTTCCTTGGCCTGCAAGCTTGCGAGAACCGCTCACCTAGCTAAGCTTTCAGCTGTGTTAGACTAACTCTCCTTATCCACTCCAAGGTCCCTCATTGCTTGTAATTCTTAGCTGCTTCCCAAATTTTAGCTCTGAGAAGCTGGAATTGTCGTTAACACATCTTTTTCTCTTACACAAGGTCTAATAAAGTGCTTTACAGAGTCCCACTCAATGCATCTTGGCTGAGTAAATCAATAAGTGAATCTTCCTAGCTCAGCATAAATACATGCTTCAAATAATGAGCCAACAGCCAGTCGCTGAAGTCTTATTAAACTACTAGGCACCATGGGTCCCATAAGTTCAAGTTTGAATTACCTTTCTGACCATTTGTACGAAGTCCTTGGAATTCTGAGGTGACAGGCCCTGCAGCTGACAGGTACATGCTTCAAGGGAAGATGCATGGGCCACAATCAGAATGTTATTTCCTGGGGACAAAGGCAAAGAATGGGAAGGCCATTTCTATAGAGACATATGTAAACTTTGTAAATTCTGGAAGATTCATGTTCTGGGGAGGAATCAACATTCTCAAAAAGAAGCAAAACCAGGCAGGGTGGAGCAAGCCTGTAATCCCAGGGAGGCTGAGGCAGGAGAACTGCAAGCTGGAAGCCAGCCTGGGCAACTTAGCCAGACCCTCAGCAACTTAGCAAGACCCTTCTCAAAAAAAAAAAAAAAAAAAATTACAATTTAGAATGTATGTAGCTCAGTAGTAAAGCACCCCTGGGTTTAATCCTCAGCACTTCAAAAAAAAAAAAAAAAAAAAAAAAGGCAATTTGCCCAACCAAGCAACACTTTGAAAATTCTTCATTATTTAAAAAAAACAAAAACAAAAACAAAAAACCACAACTTTTTGTCTTAAAATAATTATAAACAACACAAAGAAATGGTAAATATTTAAGGAGAGGGGAAAAGTTAATCACCCTGATTAAATCATTATACATTGTATACATTTATTGAAATATCATATTGTAACCCATAAAACATATTTATTATGTTTATTTAAAAAATTTAAAAAGGGGCTTGGAATACAGCTCAGTTGCAGAATACTTGCCTAGCATGCACATAACCCTGGGTTTGATTTCCAGTACCAAAATAAATAAAAGAAAAAGGGAAAAAAATTTTTTTTTATAGAATTATAGATTCATCTACAGGAGGTTACACATACAAACATATATACACACAATGGAGGTCTCATGAAGCCTTCCCTAGTGGTTACATTGTTCATAACCATGCTACATTATCAACTCTTGAGGGTTTTTTTTTTTTTTTTTTTTTTTTTTTGTGTGTGTGTGTGTGTGTGTGTGTGTGTGCTGAGGATCAAACCCAGGCATACTACACTATCAAAACCAGGAGATGGAGACAGTTACAATCTGCCTGGCTTATGTGGCTCACCAGGCAGTCACTGTGTATGAGTATATAGTTCTGTGTCACTCTCCCACGTGCATAACTGTGTGTAACCACCATGAGAATCAAGAAGCAGAAGTCCTCTACACCCACAGGGCCCCTGGGCCAGCCCTTCTAACACAGAGTGAAATGTTGCCACTAGAGAATTGTGAGCACTGGAGACCTCCTGGCTATTAGCACATGCTGTTTACCTTCATGGTAGTGAGCAGCTTATGAGTGATAACGGAAACAGTAGATGGACAACCATCTACTGTTGCTCAGGGCATCTACTGTCAACATTTTTGTGCACATAATTATAGTTTTTGTTCTATGAATATAAATAAATTAGCTTGAAATTTATAGTCAACAGTCAGTCAGAAATATCATTAAATATTTGAACCCAATCTTTGGAAAATGTAACAGCAAACAGACTTGAGCCTTACATACCCTTCTCTTGGTGGCAGCATGGCTAATATGTGTGTTTGGGTAGATGTTTCTTTTTTCTGTTTTTTTTTTTTTTTTTTTTTTTTTTTACCAGGGATTGAACACAGGGGTGGTTACCACTGAGCCACATCCCCAGCTCTTTTAAATACTTTATGTAGAGACAAGGTCTTGCTGAGTTGCTTAGGGTCTTACTATTTTGCTAAGGCTGGCTTTGAACTCCTGATCCTACTGCCTTAGCCCCCGAGCTGCTGGGATTACCGGTGTGTGCTACCAATGGTTAGCTTGTGTAGATGGTTTTATAGATGAATGTCCATGCTCTCTGGTCAATTATAGGCAAACAGTGCTATTCTAGAGACCTTCTGGAAATTGCAATGGGGAGTCCTCTTGGTAGGGTGCAAGATGGCCAACTATAGTGCAGAATCTAAGTTATTAAATTTAAGTAATTAAGTCTAGTGTGTTCCCCTGGGATTCCTACCATTTTAGGTACTCAGAGAATATTACAAATTCAATGTCAAAGAATTTAGAAGAGAGCTAGAAATATATTTCTTTCCTATTAAGCAAGTCTGTCAAAGCAACTGCAAGCACCTTGAGTAGCCCTATTAGCCATGATAGAGAAATGGTGACATATTTAAATATGGAGTCCAAAATAATACCACCTACCTTTACTTTTACATTCACTTATAATTTCTTTTGTTACTTGGAAACTTCTATTGATATAAGTGTCATAGGATTCTGAAACCACTAGTTTGCTGACTGGAATGTGAGGTCTGGAACAGAAGAATGAACAAAAGAAATGAAAACATTTTGATCCTGGGATGAAGCAATTGATATTCTAAACCATTTTTTAGGACCTTTTCTAAAGTTTCCATATATCTATCCATGTCCCTAGAAAGAAGGGAGGTAAAGAGAAGACTACTGCCTTTATAAAGACATGGGGTTGAAATGTACTAAAACAGATTGTAGGTATGGTGTCACAGTGACCTGTTGAAAAATGAGATATTTAGTTCATGCTCCATGCACAGGATGATATACCCACAGTTAGACTACTTTTACTGATTATTATCTTTGATGGACCTAATCATATACCTTATTCGAATTAAGGCGAGTTGGATCAGGACAGGTTTTAAAAGCAGAAAATCCATCTGATTTGTGACGTCATAAAAATTTCCACCAGCCTTTTCCTTCTCTTTGCCTCTTATTGAAAAAAAGAGATCAGACACCTGGCATTAGGACAAGCCCATAAGATATAAAGATGAGGAAAGCCCAATGTCTGGGCTTGAGGAGCTAGCTCTCTGTGTGGACCAAGTGGGGGAGGTTATTGATGCAAATGATAACTATGTAATCTACAAAGACATTAAAAAGAAAGATCAAAATGCCTGACCTTGTGACCCAGTCAACCTATGCCCTTGGGCCCACCACCACCTGCTTCCACCTCCCTTTACTATTCAGAATTTCTGGGTTATTTCTGGTCCATGAGTTATTTATCTTGTTCTTGAGTATGACCATGTCCTTTGCTTTTTCTATTTTCTTGTTTTGTTTTTTATTGATGGCTGTTTTATGCCTGGTGCAGATGATGGTAAGCTCTCAAAGTGATTTCACAAGGCATTTCCTTTTCTTTACTCCTTCCCTCCCTCTTTTCCTCTCTCTCTCTCTTTGCTGGGCATAGAACCCAGTTTGTTTGTTTATCTGTTCCTTCCTTCCTTCCTTTTCTTTGCCTGGGCATTGAACCCGAGCCTCACAAATGCTAGGCAGGGCTCTACCACCGAGCTACATTTGCAACTTCCATATGGCATCTTGATCTGAATACATTACTACTACAAATATTTACTGAGGGCTTCCAGTGTCAGGCTCTGTGCAAGAACCCTGCTTGCATTTTTCAGTATAATCTTCCCAGTAATGCTTTTGTAAATCCCAAGTTTCTGGATTTACAAAAGCATTACAAAACCAAGGCTCAAAAAAAAAAAAAAAAAAAAAAAAAAAAGCCACAGGGGACTTGCTCAGACTGTTAACAACTCTTAGAACCTAGACTTGAATCTGGGGCTCACACTTAGCCTGTGAGCAGATTCTCCACACTGGAGACCTTCTGACAGTGTCCTAGAAGGTCACCCTTCTGTGCATTTGGTCTTACTGTCAGGGCTGTAGTGGTTCCATTTGAAGGAAACCTGCCCCTATAGAACCTTCTCTTCAGCATGCAACAACCTCCCAAATCTCACCCTATCCTGAGCTATTAGCAGAGACAAATCACCACCGACAGGGCTGCACCTGCTTGTTCTGAAGCAAACTCTCCTCCTCTTCCTTCCTAACTGCACCTCTTATTCAGTTCCATTACCACTCACATCACTCCATGTCCTAGGAGCTTCTCTCTTCCCCTCATACTGCAACAATAGGCTACTTCATGAGTCTCAAGGAGTCTCTTCAAGGGTTAGACCACTTTGTGATGTGTGAGATTTATGTGAGTGAAGGCTGTGATACATGCTGGGATCGAGTTCCTCCGGATCAGTTCTTGCCTGTGGCCTCTCCCAGCACCTTGAAGTAAAACCTTTGATTGGCTCCTCTATCTGACCTTTCCCAATGGGTTTGGGAGGAAGTTGAAGACAGTAGGAACTGTCATACTGTCACACCTGTAGGGTCCTGAACTCTCCCAGAGTCTGGTGGTTTGAAACACCCAGTGGACCTGGAACTCAGTGCTCTACTGAACCACATCCCCAGCCCTAAATAAAATACATTATTTAGAGACAGGGTCTCACTGAGTTATTTAGTGCCTCGCTTTTGCTGAGGCTGGCTTTGAACTCACGATCCTCCTGGCTCAGCCTCCGGAGCCTCTGGGATTACAGGCATGTGCCACCATGCCCAGCTCCAGGTCCTTTGGGGGCATCTTTGGAACAGTATTCTCATCAACTCCTTACTTCCCCACTGCTCTGGTTCAGGCTGTAGGGCCGACTTCTGCCTTAAGCTCCACAAAATCTTGATTTGCTGCTTCTCTAGCACTCCAGATCCATGCCTTCCTCCAGTCCCATTTCCCCCACGTGTCAGGGCCCTGTTCCCTGCTCTGAGCCTGCCTGGTTGGTAGGCATTTTGTTTTTCCTGCATTGCTGCACTGGTCCAGCTTGCTAAGACTGGGCTGCTTGCTACACCCACCCTCTAGGCTGGTCTTGCTGCCCAGGGATGAAGCTTCGGTATGAGTCACCAGTCTAGTAAGTTCCCCTAACTTGGCTTCCAGTCCCTCTCCCTCCTGTTCTCTGCTGGCCCCTGTTGCAAGGTAACAGGGCTTTTAAAGCTGAGTGCTCTCGACTCATACTACCCTGTATCCCAGGGCTGGCTTCTCTTCTCATCACGGTATCTTCAATCCCTTGGGCTTCACTTACTTACTTCAAAAGGCCTGTTCATTTTGTCATCATTAATCTCATGGAGAGTTTAATTTGAGGTTGTATCTTTCATACACTTTAACTTTGTCTTTCTCAGATAACTAAGAATTAGAGGCTTCATTTCCCTCCCCATATGCCAAACAGAAAAATGGTTGAATTGAGCTGTGATTTGCTGAAAAGAAAAGAAGATCTGGAATAAGGACCATGTTCTGATTCCCAAATTCTTGGCCTTCATCCTGCTCGCACTGCTGATGGGGTTGTGCGGTCTGTATGTGTCTGGGTGTGTTTTTCCGAGTGCATAGTCGGCTCAGCTAGAGTGGCTTTGGAGAACTTTGTAGGTCACCTTGAGAAGCCCTGCAGAACACACCAAGGGGAAACAGGACATGGCTGGCCCAAGTAAGCCAGGATGGGGCTGGATGGGGTGTGACAAAAGTCACCTCACCAGTGTTGGCAGCAACTCAAACTCTTTTCTGGCTAGACGGATGGTGGCTGTTGACATGGGGACAATGATTTATTGTGCCTGAAGGATAGAAAAACAGTGACCAGAGAAGGGACAAAACAAAATGTCAAGTGTGGTAGGGGATCAGATTGTTGATTTAATTTTATGATTTATTGATTTATTTTTGTAGTACCGGGGATGGAACCACTGAGCCACATTCCAAGCCCTTTTTATTAATTTTTTAAAAATTTGAGACAGGGTCTCACTAAGTTGCTGAGGTTGGCTTTGAGCTTGCTATCCTCTGCCTCCTCCTCCCAAGTTGCTGGGATTATAGTGCACCACTGCACCCAGCTTCAGCCTTTTTTATTTTTTTGTTTTGAGAAAGGGTGGCTGATGGCCCCACTAAGTTGCCCAGGATGGCTTTGAACTTGCCATCCTCCTGCCTCAGCCTCCTGAGTTTCTGGGACTACAGTTGTGTGCCAGGGTGCCTGGTATAATTTTATTTTTGAGGAATGCTAATTTCTTTTAAGGAAAGAAGATATATCACACAATTAAAGAAGGGGTTATCTGACATCTTATCTGCAGAGTAAAAATATTAGGGTAGAAAAAGGATAACCTCTTCTACCTTAGCCAGAAATTCACATTGTTTCATTGGTGATTTGGGTAGGTATTTGAAGTGAAAGTTCAACAGATATTACAAGAAAGAGAGCTAGCATTAATATTGGCCACTTGTTCCAAATTCTGACTTCTGTCCTTCCTCAAAGAGAGTTTACATAGCTTTAGTGGATTTTCAATAGTCAATGTAACTGTATTATCATTAGTTGATGTTTTTTTGGAGGGGTTTGGTACCAGGGATTGAACCCAGGGGCACTTAGCCACTGAATCATATATATATATATATATATATATATATATATATATATATATATTTACATATATATATATTTATATATAAATAAATAAATATATATATATATATATTTAGAGACAGGGCCTCACAAAGTTGCTTAGGACCTCACTAAACTGAGGAGACTGACTTTGAACTCATGAACTGCCTGCGTTAGCCTCTGAGCTGCTGGGATTTCAGGCATGCACCACCATACCTAGCTCACTGGTTGATGCTGAAGTATGCATGTGGATTATCAGCTGGGAGAAGTCTATACATCAAAGGAAAAAAAATGCCAGTAGAGTTAGTCTGGTCTAATGGCAAAAGCAACAGAATAGGAATAAGAATGACTGTAAAGAGTACACAGTACTTGGTATGCAGAAATTGATCAATAAATGTTAGTTGTCATCATTATTTTTATGTGTGGTCAGTCACTATATTTATAACTTTAGGCAAGCCACTTGAACTCTTGCATATATGAGTGGCTTGCTGGGCTCAGGATGTAGTTCCTTGGTGGAGCACTTGCCTAGCATGTGTGAGGATTTGGGTTCCATTCACTCCTAGCACTGTAAAAAATAGGAAAGAAAAGAAAAGAAAAAAGTGACTTGCTCACATTCTAGGGTGGTAGCCCTAACAAATGAATATAATAAGGAAAATTATAAATGTTTTGGAAAATTAACATTGTCAACTCCCTTATTTCCCAACAAGCATCTGAATTACATTACCATTAGCTAGTACATGTCTCTGGAATGCAAAATGGTTTTGTTATTCCACTGAAACAAATATAATAAAGTCAGGAAAATCTGACATGGGTTGGGGTGAAGAATATAATTCACACTACCCTAATGTTAATGATTGGAATCTTTAATGTCCCTAGAAAAGCTCATCTATTAGGCAGTGTAGAAATGTTCAGAAGTGCAGTGATTAGATTATCAGAGATGCAATGTCATCAGTGGATTAATCGACTGTATGTACTACTGGGTGGTAACTGTAGGGAGGTGGGGCATGACTGGAGGAAGCAGGTCACTGGGCATGGTCTGGACTATATCTGGTTATGGTCCCTTCTTCTCTCTCAGCTTCCTGGCTTTCATGAGCTGAACAGCTTTCCTTCACCACACTCTTCTGCCATGATGTGCCTCATCTAGGGTCCAAAGTGATGGAACTGACGAATCATAGACTGAACCTCTGAAACCATGAGCTCAAAATAAACTTCCTCTTCTAAGTTGTTCTTGTCAGGTATTTAAATCACGGTGATGAAAAGCTGACTAACACACCTAAATGCAAGGGAATGCTGGCTTTTCTCCAGATTTGATTTCTCAAATCATAGCTTGGCCTTCCCACTTATGGACAACCACCTGCAGACTATGCCTGGCCCTTCATCCAATGGATTAGCCTGGTCTGGGGAGAGCATGGAAAGTGTTTCCACACAGGTTCCAGGAAGCAGCAGTTTCAGAGGGTTACCTGTAGGTTGTATCAACACTCAGGTTGGCTGCAGCTAACTCTGAAGGAGGTATCCACGCAGGTAACGTGCTCCCAGCAACCCATTTTGTCCACTCAAATAAGCCAGGCTCGACGCGGATCTTCAAGTGATTCTCTTGTTGTAAACCTTAGAGGTAAAATAAAACGAAGATGAAGGAAGTGCTATGATGTTCTCAGTGGAAAAATAAGTTTTAGGCCAAATCCTTACACAATTCTGTTAAAGCAGTTATTCTTTCTCCTGGAAGGAAGTGGAAGCCTGTGGGTTTGGACAAGGCTTATAATTTTTGTGTTTTACTGACACATGAGTTAATACTCTGGCTGCACCTCAAGAATGTATGCTGGCTTTAAGGATGTTTGGTGTCTGATTTCAGGACAAAACCCACAAATCATTATCCATGTAATTGGTTCAATTCTGTGACTACTGTAATTCCTCTTTCCAAAATAAATTCCATGATTGTGTGACCAAAAAACTTCAGATATTCTCTTAGCATCCATTACTACACAATAGCTTTCATTGTATTTGACTATCATGTAAATTATTTATTTTTTCCTATCAGAAAATCTAATGTTGAATATTTAAAAGTACCAGTGCACAAATCTTAGATTTTATTGTAGTGTGATTACTCTTAGTAGGAATTGTCTCTGTTAGCTTAGCTCCTTTTATATTACATTTAGTCCAGTTTTTTTTTTCTATGCCAATTTAATATATAAGTGCTTCATCGTAGTGCAGGGAAGGCTTACTTGGGTTAAAGAATTAAAGGCTCAAATATAGTGTCAAATTCTTTGCTGGCTTGTCCATTTATGGCTCATTTGTTTGTTTAGCTTAAGTACACACTTCATTCTGTTTTCTTCATTTTTCCTTTCAGTGAAATGAAAATGGTGTATGTGTGTGGGGATCTCTATAATGCAAAGTTCTATGGATTTTAGAGTAAAAGTTGAGTCTTTTTATAGTTTTTCCAATTAACTAAAGAAAAAAGGATGGTTAAGATTGGAGACTCCCAAGAGTACTATTGCTGCTGTAAACAATTGGCAAACAACAGATTAAAGCTGGGTGAAATTATTTACTATGTATGTGCAAAGAAAGAATCACTGCTCTATATATTTTTCAGTCCCACAATTTATCCAAAAGAGCAGTTAGGTGAGATGGTGCATGCCTGTAATCCCAGCAGCTTCGAAGGCTAAGGCAGGAGGATCCTGAGCTCAAAGCCAGCCTAAGTAACTCAGCGAGACCCTGTCTCTAAATAAAATATAAAAAGCGTGGGGATGTGGCTCAGTGGTTGAGTGTCCACGGGTTCAATCTCCCAAAACGAAACAAAACAAAACAACAACAACTAAAAGCTTTAAATTCTCAGGAAAATCATTATTGGCAAACCTTGTTTTATCTGGTTATGCTGTCATAGTATGATTTTGTGATTTGTGCAAGATCAATCACCTCATGAAAGAATCTGCTAAAAATTTCAGATTCAAAGCTTATAATTGGTGAGTATCCCATAATGATAATTATCCTATGATAATTAGGTGCTTAGAGACAGAGGGATGGACTAGTTGACTTTCAATGGAGAATCTTACCTTTCAAGATATTGTGTGCAGTCTGAACGCAGCGTAGGGATGGGGAGCAATAGACATGGTCAATAATGGTGTTACTTTCTAATAAGGCTTCACCTGCGAAGAAAATCCGAGGAGAATCAGTCTGATAGATTTACTTGGCTTTCACTTGGTTGCTAGGAAGACTCCTTAGACCTTTCTCTCCTACTGGGGGCTCTTATAGATCCATCAGTATAATCCTTGTTTCCAACAATCCCCCTCATTGTTGGTGTTTGAATGAGAGGCCAAGCAGCAGGCAGGCCCCTTCTTGTCCTTTTCTTTCCTTCTCCCTGGTGTCAACGAGTTGTAAAATGTTCTCCTAGGAGGGACCTAGGAACAGGATAATGCTCTAACTCTACCTTGTGATAGAAGGGAGAGGATTAACCTTGCTTTACTGTCACTCTGTGTTAACCAAAATCTCCATGGGTCATGTTATGCACACCAGAGATAAAGCGCAGCTGATGCTTAATGCTTTCCTCATGAAATCCACTTCTTTTCTCTACTAGGCAAGCTCCAGATGTCGTATTCCATGGCTAAACACTCAAGGTCACTCCAGGTGAACTGGGCTGGCATGAAATAATCACACAGAGACGGAGAAATACATTTTTCTTTGGATCCTCTGACCTTAGGGGTCCATGGAAAGAGAGAAAGAGCACATGCTGAACCCTTTCATTGGGAAGAAGCCATTCAAATGAGGCAAGGGGTAGGATTACAAAGGAATAGGTGAGTGTAGCTCAACCCTGCAGGTGACACCTACACCTGGAGCCATGCCTTGCTGTCTGAGCTGGAACATCACCCAAGTCACTATGGAATGTAGTGATTGGTCAGAGCCTCATGCTTCAGGCCTGGAAGGCGTGGTCATTCAGAGCGGCTCCCCACATTCAGATACCTTAATATGGTGGTCAAAGTCTTCTGGGAACTTGTCTTTATTAATCTTTCCAGTCTACTTCTTGCCCTGCCTCTGGAAACAGATGCTTTAGAAACAAGACCGTTTGTTTCTCCCACATTCTTGATGCTATTAACCTGTGACTTTCTTTACACTGTCTTGCTACCAAGAATGTCCTGCTCTTCCTCCTGCTACTTCTTTTTCCTCAGCTACTTCCACTCCAGGTCACAGCTCACATCTCTGCTTTTACATGTATTTTGTGTGTGTGTGTGTGTGTGTGTGTGTATGCCTGCGCGTGTGCGTGCACTCCCATTATACTTGATGCATACCTCTATTACTCGAATACCATGTGGTATGATATTTGTCCACATCTGTTGGTTTCCCTTAGAGTGGGGACTAACATGCATGGGTCCTTAACACCTAGTTTATAAATAATCAATACATGTCTGTTAAGGGAAAAAATAGAACAAGGCATTTGCCTCTTCATGCCTAGTAGGGAATAGGCCTGCAAAGAGTTGAGCATCTTCAAAGCATCAGTTGGCTTCTATAAATTCAGCAACCCCAAGCTTCCCTCCTCATCCTTGCCCTAATTTTATAGCTATGTTGGTAAATGATGCTTTCTTAAACTAGAATCTGACCTGTCTGCATAGCAGTGATGTAAGTAAAACATGCTTGACCTTTCCTATCATGCTCCTGAGTAAGGACCATGTCTTGTTCACTTTGGTAAACCAAGCCACTGTCCTGAGTTATATAATAAATCCCTTTTGAATAAAGGAAATAGATCACGTGTAGGGAAGTTACAGATAACCCCAGGAAGTGTCCTGGTATACACTTGGTACTCGACATTTGAAAAGGGGCCAGGAAATGCTATGTATCATCCCAGGACACTTACCTACTAATCTTGCCTGCATGCATCCAAACACAGTGATTGGAGCATCTTTCTCATAATCCCGGAAACCACCACTCCGCTGAGGTAAGCTATGAGGCATGTTCAGGTTGGTGCGTATGTAGCGGCCTGGGGAAAATAAAAAGGTCAAACTTTTTATTTGAAGACTTCTCTTGTTGATCCTGGTACATCCTCCTTCTAAGTCAGAGTCTGAATTGAGTTCTCTGGAGCTAATGGAAAATATTGAATCTGACACTTTTTCTTCAGTAGACTGCCTTGGAACCCACTCTTCCATTCTGTTAATAGAAGTGACAAGAGATAGTTTCTAAGTGATGATAACAACTAGACATTCTAAGTAGGTGGACTTTTCTGATAGGCAAGTCGCTATCTTAAAATGCCATTCAATGAAAATGAAAATGGAAGAGACAGGCCTACTTTGCAGGACTACACCATGATGGCCATTCAGAGTTTAATGAAGGAAGCTCTGACCATGGAATCACTGTTCTTCTCCAATGGACTTTGCCATATGACCATGGGCAAGTAATTTATTCTTTGGTTCTTGGTTTCTCAGTTTTTATAGAGTGTGAACAAGAACACTTACCTCCTTCCTAAAATTCAAGACATTCAGTAAGGACTTATAGATAGCATGCTTTTCTCAATAGTATTCAAACCCATAAATAAGACCATGTACATAAATTACATAGCTTGACTCTGCCCCCTAGAGGCCATGATAGGTATGCCAATGCTAAGCAGGCCAACCAACTACAAAGAGTAAATCCCCCTTATAGGTAGGAGATGTTAGGAGACCACAGGGGATGCTTGAAATCACAGATAGTACTAAACCCTATGCATCCTAAGTTATCTCCTTCACGAACATGTTTAGGATAAAGTTTAATTCGTAAATATGGCACAATAAGAGATTAACAATAATAAGTAATAATAGAATAGCTGTAAAAACATACTGTAAAAAAAGTTATGTGAATGTAGTCTCTCATAAAATATTATTCTGCATTGTACTCAGTCTTCTTCTTGTAATGTGAAATGATACAATATCTATATGGTGAAGTAAAGTGAGGTGAAAGATGTGGGCATTAAGACTTACCATCAGGGTAGTATGTAAGAACTACTCAAACATGAGCACTGTGATACTGTGACAGTAGATCTGATAGCCAGGCGAGTTACTAGGTGACTAAAGGTAGGTATCATATATAATGTATATACCCTGAACAAAGGATGATCCACCTAGGCAGGACGGAATTGGACACTGAGATTTCATCATACTATTCAGAATGGAGTGTAATTTAAAACTTATGACTTGTTTATTTCTGGGGTTTTCCACTTAATCTTTTCAGACCATGGTTGACTGGGGTCAACTGAAACCAAAGAAGGCAAAACTGTGGGGGAAAAATAGGAGTGGGATTACTGTACTCACCTTTGGCATCAAAGCACTGGGATAACCAGTACTTTCCAAACACAACATCCATCCTCTCCCCGTGCCGACACACAAAGAGGCATCGCTTTTGGGGCCCAGGCTGGCTGTTGACCCGCAGGGGCTGCAGAGGAAGAAAAGTAAGGAAACATGGCGCCGTAGACCTGTCCTGGTGTCAGCTGGGCTGAGCTCTAAGACAAATCTGCCAATGCATGATTTGGACAAGCCTCTTAACTGCCTTGGATTTAGGTTGGCCTGACTATAAAATGAGGATAATAAGACTCATTCTGTATACTTCACAAGTTATTTTGAGGCTCAAATGAGAGAAATTGCAGGTGCTTTGTAAAATAAAAAGGGTCATGAAAGGCTTATTTTCACGGCTGCTGGTGCTATTTTTAGTGGGAGTAGCTTTTGGCAACTACTAAAACATGAAAAGCACATGAGTTGCAGCTCCGAGGTGCAACTGGCCATTAATAAAGAGACTGTCATTCAGGAGGATAATTTTCTCCCCCAAAGGGATGCTTCATCAGCTTCTTCACTGCCTCACCTCTAAAATGTGGTCGTGAGCACACGGTCCCATGGAAAAAAGGAGCAGTCCCAGTGTTAATGCCTGTTTTACATTCAGTCTCTCTGCTCCAGCAGGGAGTTCCTGCTCTATCTACTCCAGTCACCATGTGAGCTCTGGTCTGACCAGGTGGGCAGTTTGGTGTTCCCAGATATGGCTCAGGGAGGACAGTGGCTACTTCTCAATGATGAAATAGGCAAGTCTCATCGAAGGCATGTCCAAGTGACTTTGTTTTGTATAAATGCTAGTGGATCTTTCTAGATGTTTCTACTTTCTAATTTTATCAGCTATTCCCAGTTTCCTCGTTAGTTTCCAGTTGGTCTGACAAGGTTAATGTGTAGACTGGTGATGTGAACTTTCCCATCTCTTTTCCTACTCTTCCCTATTTCAAACCCAAGGCTCTAGTCTTAAGTACTTTGCTCTTCTGATCTTTTTTAAGATCTAATAAAACTGCA
Source organism: Callospermophilus lateralis (assembly GCF_048772815.1). Classification (NCBI taxonomy): domain Eukaryota; kingdom Metazoa; phylum Chordata; class Mammalia; order Rodentia; family Sciuridae; genus Callospermophilus; species Callospermophilus lateralis. Next base: position 105,536,242 of record NC_135306.1, read on the forward strand.
AAAAAAAAAAAAAAAAAAAGTTCAGCGAGCCCGACCCTACTACTGGACCCTGTCAGTAATACTCAGCAATAGCTCTTGTTCTCCTCTTACCTCCAATCTTTCTTGGAAAACTTCTCATATTTTAAGCACACTCTATTTATGGTGATAAGAGCCTTATTTTATTGTTTCCTTTGGTCATCACATTAACCCACAAAGCTAATATAACTTGGGTATAATTGTTATGTTAGGGATGAAAATCTCCTCTATAGGCCAGACAGACTGGTGGTCATTATTTGCACCACTCATCTGACTTTTCCAGCCTTGAATTGCTGAATATATTTTGTAATCTTTTTTTGTTGTTGTTTGTTTGCTTTTTTTTTTTTTTTTTTTGGTACCAGAAATTGATCCCAGGAATGCTTAACCACTGAGCCATATCCCTAGTCCTTTTCATCTTTTTAAATTTTGAGACAGGATCTTGTTAAGTTGCTTAAGACCTCATTAGTTTGCTGAATTTGACCTCAAACTTATGATCCTCCTGCCTCAGCCTCCCAAGTCACTGGGATTACAGGTGTGCACCAGCAGATCTGGCTATATTTTATAATTTTGTGCACTTTCCTCTCCCCGAGAGTTTAGGGACTCTTTGGAGGCAGCAAGGGCTATGCTCATACTTAATAAACAGTTTATCCCCATTAGCCTGGAGTATGTGGCCATAACAATCAGCCTTACCTGCATGGGCTGACAGATGATGGTGAGAGGCGTCATCTCCCCGAGTCCCTGGTCTTCATACTGCCGTCTCTCCAACACTCCATCACCAAATGTGAGTGAGTTTGACGATGATGTATTTAAGATTGAATAAGAACTGCAAAGTAAGATGAGGAGGATGTTAACTACTTTTGCCAGGAGTCATGAGCACTTTTCCTGGGGGCCCAATGGAAGTGGGAACTGGCACATCACACTCTCTGGGTAGGATAGTGGCTGGGAAAGATGAGCACGGGGTCCCCATCCCTGGGGAGATTTTCTTTTTCTCAAATACTAAAATCTTGCAGTTAATAAATTAGGAGTAGATGGACTTCTGTATCCAGAACAGATGCATCCATCCTTCTGGGCAGGGATGGGGTCCAGTGATTTTGCGCTTATTAGGATGCCACAGGCATGCTTGGCACCAAAGGCATGTTAAAGAATAATGAGTATCAATTATGTACCACTGTTTCCAGCTATTTTTCTAGTTCAAATGAAATAAACAATTCCCATTGCCCTTCATCTTTTCTATGGCAATTTCCATCTGAAGGAAAGAATGAGAGTTTAATTTTTTTTTTCTTTTTAATTTTAACCATCTTCACACTTTGCCGGAGGCTCTTTAGGGTCAAAGAAACTTTCCGGCCATTATCCTCTATTCCACCCTATTCAGTCTCCAACCCTATCCCCACCTCAATCAACAAGATGATTAAGGATAGAAGTATTTCAGAGGAGACGATTCTCACCAGATGTTTAGAACTGTGGGCCAAGAACTCTCCTTTCTGCCTGTACCACTGTAACTACAGAGGCCCCAAAGAGATCTTGCTAAAGGGAAGGCTGTCAAAACATGCAGCATTTAAATCATTGTTCATAGTAAGACTCCAAAAGCTTGAGCTAATAAACACTGCTATTTAAATACGGCCAGGCAAGTCCAACAAACATCCCCCTCTGTGTCACTGGGGAGTATTTAGGGGGAGCATTTAAATCAGATTTCTTGCATTTTTACGACGTGTGTGGCCATATATCCCTATGTGCCCAGTAGAGTCCTGGTTGGTGCCTGTGGATCCAGCAATCTGTCCAGTTTTGTACCTGTTCTGGGTTATTCATTTTTAATACAGCATTACTATCAGAATTTTATTTTTGGAAAAGAATGTTAATATTCTTCAATATCACTAAGCTAACCAGTTGTTAATTTTATTTTTCAAAAAAAAATCATAAGATTTAAATATCTGGGGACTCCTTTCGCTCTGAGAAGTGGCCCTTTTCAGACCATGAATGATAGATTCATTCTATTTCAAAGTAAAGGTCTCAGAAGCCCCAAGCCCTGAAGAAGTGATTTTCAGTCCTTGTGCCTATCAGAATCATCTGCCTGGGTCCCACTCCTCACAGGTCGTGACTCAACTCGGTGGGTGGGGTGGGAACCAGGAACCTGGAGTTTAACAAAGTTGTATCAGTAAGACTAATGTGCAGTCAGAAGAATCCCGTTGTGGGGAAACTTAAGTAACTGTAGCTCAAGGATATCTTGTATCTTTCACACAGTCTCATAGGCCAGCTGCTCTCCTGTATTTTAAACAGAGACCCTCCTGAACATTGTACAGTTGAAGAAAATTCAGTTTCCATGTCTGGTTCATCAAAGCTTCAGGGCTTGAAATATCTGGCTCTCTGGAATCATGCTGACATCTCGCCTGTCCATGTCTCTAATTACTTTATTGCAGCTAGGAAGACACTGACCGGATCCCTTCTCTCTCCCAAGGACAGTGCCAGCCTTCTTCCCCTTTTAACCATCACTGGAATCAAAGGACCTCATTCTCTCTGAGATGGGCGTGGGGCTGTCAGTTCTAAAAGGACAACAGTCAGATGCTTTATATTAAGAACAGAGTAGATGGGGCCTGGGCATGACATTCAGTACCTCCTCTCAAGCACCAGGGACTCTGGCTCCTCCCTGGAACACATTAGGCCTGTGGCAGGCTCAGAAGGGCCAGGCAGCTGGCCCACTGCAGAGACACCCTGGTGTTTCATCAACTGGAAAATCCCTAGGGGGACTCAGAACCAGGCAAGACAGTCCCATAACAGCAGTGAGAAAACATTTCCTTAGGAGGGACCCAGAGAACTGAGAAGCATGGGTAGGGAGGTGTGAGAAGGACATTGATGCCAACTCCCTGATTGCTGCCTGGATCCCCTCTGCAGCTTCCCATCAACCAGCCAGGTCTTGCTGGAGCCTCCACCCTGTGGCTCCACCTCCTCCAGTCTGTCCTTGGTTAGGAGCCAGGGAAGGTCTCTCTTAGAATGGAGCTCTGTCTCCTTGAGTCATTTCCATCTCAGGAGTTAAATAGCAAAGAAAAGTTTGTGTCTGGAGGACTGCCTTTGTGGAAGAGGCATTTGATTTGATGAGTATGTTAAACCCAAGACAGAAGAAAAGAATAATCATAACTTCCATGGTTATTTTTATTCAGTGCTGAACTGTATAAAGTTAAGTGCTTTCTACTCTCCATAGCAACCCCAAGAGGTAAGTGCAATTATTATCCCCATGTTATAGGTGAGCAGACAGAGGCTCAGAGACGTAAAGTAACAGAGCCAAGGTCACAAAGTGGTAAGAGGGAGTCCAAGACTATTGGAATTAAACTTGAATTCTTAATTACAGTGTTCCTGTGCCTAACATTATTATTTCTCCACTCTAGCAGGTTTGGCTGTGAATGATAATTGGTGATCTTCAGACACAGTTTCTAGGAAATCACATCATTAGTAATTTTCCAAAATAAAAGGAGACAATGACACATGGATGTTGGTATGACCCACTGCCTGAAGTCCCACTTGGGTTCACCTGGGCTTTGGCCTGAGCTCTAATGGGAGAAAGACTGGGTTTGGATGCAAGGGTCTTAAATAGGTTAGCAGATCTTCTCACACATACTCTTCTTCCACCCATAGTCTTTCTGTTAGGAAAAGACCTGGGAATTGTGCTTCATCAAGCAAATAATCTCTCAGCTCTCAGTTTATTCCTCTATAAGGTCATGTGTCACTTAACCATGGGGATGCATTCTGAGAACTGTGTCCTTGGGTGACTTGGTCTCTGTGCAGCATCACAGAATATATTTACACTAAGTAGCCTACAGTGTCACTAAGTTGTATAACTTTAGGTGACCAAGGTCATCTTTGCAGATTGTAATTGCCTAGAACGTGATATGGTGCCTGACTCTATTTTCCTTACTTTTTTTTTTTTTTAATATTTTTTAGTTATACATGGACACAATATCTTTATTTATTTGTTTATTTTTATGTGGTGCTGAGGATCAAATCTGGTACCTCACATGTGCAAGGCAAGCCCTCTGCCACTGAGCCACAACCCAAGACCAACCTTACTTGTTTTTATGATGATGAGATGGTGACTCTGGAAACTCAACTCATATATTTTGATCTTCAGAAACATTTCTGGAAAAGCCAGTGTTTGGGGAACATGAGGCAACTTTGACCTTCAAAGGCTGGATGTTCATGGGCTGGTGTGGAGGGACAGAATGTAAGGCAGAGGAAGGAATTGCTGGGTGGGGGTTATTAAGGAAGAATATGTTCTTTTCCATCTCTGGGTTTGTGGTTTGTTTGGAATCTGCCTGGATTCTGCAGGGAGATGGTTACTGCAGGGAGACATACCAGTCTGAGTAATGACCCAGGACAAGGTGTCCCAAGGCAATGAAGACCTAGCACTGGGGGTAGTCAGAGAGATGGACCACTAGGCAGCCTGAAATCCATGTGCATCAAATGGGGCAGGAGAGTGAGCAGAGCAGGGTAGGGGATCTTCTTTTCTTTTTTCCCTCCAGGCAAAACACTTGAAGAAATCACCCTTTTCTCTGCCCCCACCCCCTTTTTTAATGGCAGTAATAATAGTGTTAGCCACCCGGCAGCTGTTGCTCAGGGCTTCTGCTTTTCAGCCATGTTGCCACACGGCAAAACCAAGACGGAGGAACAACAAACCAGCATGTACACGCTGGCTGGGTGCCCGGGCATGCCAGGGAAGGGCTGCCTTTGAGCTGCTTGGATTAAGAAAAAGAAGGTGATTTTTGTTCCTTTTTTTCCCCCCTCTATTAGGACAAAGCTGGCCATTCCACACAGGCCATTCTGAACATGGGACCAGTGTGGGGAGGGGCAGTAGTGACAGATGCGTAGAAACCATCCACCGTAAAGAAGAGTGGGATGCGTGGGCAACGTACCCTTTTTCAGTTACCTGCTGCCTCTGCTGTCTAGGCATGCAGGTGCCAAGGCTGAGAACTTGCTCAGGGTGGGTCACCTAGCAAGTGAGGAGTTCAGTTAGGGCTCCAGATCCTTGAACCCCATTCCACTATTGGTCTGGCAGGCATAGTAGGAATCTGCCTGGCTACTGCAGGGAGACATACCAGTCTGAGTAATGACCCAGGACAAGGTGCCCCAAGACAATGGAGACCTAGCACTGGGGGTAGCCAGAGAGATGGACCACTAGGTAGCCTGAAATCCACTGGCACCAAATGGGGCAGGAGAGTGAGCAGAGTAATCTGGTTCTCAATTTTCTCATGTCTTAAGTCAGCTCATTTCCTGGAAGTGTAGAACCAATGAGTCTTTTTCCCCATAGGCACCATTTGCTCTCACTGCTACCCTAAGGCTCCAGGATCAAGTCCATTTCCTGACACTTCCTAGAGCCTGCTGATGCAGTGTTCTTCAAGAAACAGCAGGCTGAGGTCCGAGAGTCTGCTTACCCGTGAAATATCCAGGTGCTGCATTCGTCAGCCTTCGTGATGTAGTTCTCCGGCAGGAGGCCAGAGCAGCCAGTGGTTAGGGAGGTGCCGTAGATCCAGCCCTCGCTGGTGCTGGTCTGCTCCATGGGAGACATGAAGATGAAGTCTCCAGGCACCAGTTCCAGCTCATCATCATTCTGTGGGGTGTAGGGGTAGATCACCTGTAATGTCTGAAAGAGAAGGAGAGGAAGTGTGAGACCCATGTCCTCCCACCATTTGAGTGTCTGGAGGGCAAGCCTGAGCATTCTGTATAGACAGCACACACCACCTGAGGACTGGATATGTCCAGGAGACCCTGGGGTCTGGCAGGCTCTGGATTCTGGTCAGAAAGCACTTCATCAAAATGTTATGGGCATTTTGTGTCCCTGTATGGTTCCAGACTTTCCTTCAGGCATGTCTTCACTTCTCATCAGAATTCAGACATGGTTTCTGGAAATTTATCTAAAAGCTGGAAGGCTCTCCAGTCAACTACTGTGCAAATGCACTTGGACCCGGTTCCCCTGCTCCATCTGCTGTGGGACGCACCAGAGCAGACGTGTGAACTTCAGCTCATAGAAACCATGACTTCCGCATGGGGGTCACAGAAGGGCTGGATGGGAATTGCTCCTATAGGAAGCGCTTGGGAGTGAAGGGTTCCCCAATTCAGCTGTTTACACAAGACCTGGTTCCTGCCTTCAAGGAGCTTTCTTTAAATCTACAGTTTCAACAAAGACCCTGGAAGGAAACTCTTCTTCATAGACATCCGTGTGTGGCCTGGCGTGTTTCATCATGGAGCAGCTGGAGACCACATGTTCCTTCTCTGAGCACCGAGAAAGCCTCCAGGACCCAGCACAGGGCCATGCCACTTGGCCGGCTGACTCCACGTTAGGGGCCTTCCTTTCCTGGTAATATTAACATCATAGGGATAGGCCTGAAGGTATTTTAGAAAACATTACTGATTTTTTTTTTTTTAATTAACAGCTGGAGACCTCAATAGTAAGAAAAACATCCTCTATCCTATTTGTTTCACAGGGGATGGCAAGATGGCAAATGCTTTCTTATCTTCCCTCCGGCAGTTCTAACACTGTTGGTGATAGGCCACAAATTCTAGTTCCCATTTAACTCTGGTCTCGGTTTTCTCATCTATAAAATATTACCTAACTAAAAAAGTTAAATGAGACAATATTAACAAATGCCTTAGGATGGAGCCTTGTATACAGAAGGGGCCTAATTGTTTCTACTGAACCACGAGCCTGATCTTCCAAGCAATATCCTTCCTTGCAGTTGACTCTGGCCCCTGGGCCCTGACTGGGTAGGCCTGTGAGCTGATCGGCTCAGTGGTGTCAAGGTGAGCCACGGGAACAAGTGCTACAGAAAGATTTTTCTCCTGGAAATCTCCAGTAGAAAGAACTAGTAAGTGTGATTTATCTCAGAGGATGAAGTCAACAACGCATGGAACTTGTTTGTATCACTGATTTCTTCATAGGGCGCCTGTTTCTTTCCCTAAGTCTCATTCTGGTTCCTTTCTGGGCTAGATCTTCCATCTAGATTACCTCCTTTCTCCTTCTCCTGCTCCCCCTGCATTGTATCTACTCAAAATGCTTTTCCAAACAAACCAGGGAGATTTCTGTTAGGCTTTTAATTTTTTTAAAAAAAAGCCAGGCACAGAGGTGCACAGCCTGTAATCCCACTGACTCAGGAGGCTGAGGCAGGAGGATCTCAAGTCTGAGGCCAGACTTAGCAACTTAGTGAAATCCTATCTCAAAATCTCAAAATAAAAAAATAAGAAAGCCTAGAGATGTAGGCCCCTGGGTTCAATCCCTAGAATCAAATAAACAAAAAAAGGAATAAGAATTCACAAGAATTTCTTAAATCAAATCTCAAAGTTGTATATGTGATGTGCCACAAAAAGCAACATTCCTTTCCTGGAACACGGTGGAAGGAAAGTCATGGTGAAACAAGTCTAAACTCAGCCTCTCCTATTCCAGTACAGCACAGGTGTGGCTGGCAAAGCTCAAAGTAGCTCAGAGAACTCCTCCTTTGTCCCATCAGAAAGAGGGATGAGTATTCTACTCTAGGATTTCCTCAGAAAAATCAAGGCACAGGAAAGGTTGGAGATAATATAGCGGAAACATATAGTAGCTTTGGTTTATGGAATGAACAACATAAGAATTAAGGTAGTGCAGCAAATCTGAAATTATAAGTGTGGAGGTTGGAGTGTAGCTCAGTGGTAGAATTCATGCTTAACAAGCTAGCCCCGGGTGCCATCTCCAGCACCACCATTACCTCCACCATTATCATCATCAAATTAAAAAATAAAATAATAACTGGGATCCATGACCACTTCCTTTCCTACTTCCCCAAAGCAGATACAAAAACAGCCTAAATATGAGAGATATCAGGACACATGCCTAGTTTGTACCATATTATACTAATGCTAATGTCTAGCATCTGCTTGTGAGAATTCTATGGTATGTTTTCCTTCCTTGCTACACTAAAACTAAACCCCAAGTCTGCTGACTGAAGAGCCATCACAGCTCCATGTGACAATAACAACTTTTGGAGGTTTTTTTTTTTTTTTTTTTAGGAACAATAATAGCTGCAGCAGTTATTTTGGTTGCACCTGCCCTGTGTTAGGTATTGCCTTAGGATCTTTCCATACATCTTCTTATTCAGTTCTCGGAACATTTCAGCAAAACATCATCACCGTTTTACTGATGAGAAAACTAAGGACTGGAAGGTTATGTAAGTTGTCAAAGTGAATCTAACCGCTGCTGAAGTGAAGGAGCCAGGTTTGAAGCCAGGGATGGTAGGCTCTAAAATTAATGCATTTATAGAATCACATCCTTCCTCTTGATTTCTATTGCTTGGCATACATAAGTTGTGTGGTCCAATGTCATCAATAATGAGGAAGAATCTGTGTGAAGTATAAATGGGCATTTGTAAGACCAAATCAATTGAAAATCTAAAACAGCAGAGCGATGAGACCTTGCAGTTTTTCTGAAGCATCACTGTGCCTTGACAAGTGTCCTTGCTAAACAGATCTCCTTTAGACATCTGTTTGTTCATTGGAACAATCAGTCAAACCTGCCTCTTGGAGACAGAGTGAAGGAGAAGGAAGGCAAGAGCTTTGCATACGCAGAAAGGCACAGGTAGTCTGCAGATAAAACCAAAAGATTTCAGAGGGAGGGTCTAGTCAAAGGAGACCAGGAGGGTTTAATCAGAAGGAACAGTAATAAGTGAGCTTTTACAAATAAGAGATAAAAGAGGCCAAGTTATTTTTAGAAAAATAATTCATGTGGGCGCTTGCTGCCTCTTTCTTTTCATGCCAATTGGGTAGAATGTGGGTCAGGCAGAAAAGCAATTACCCTTTGAGTTAACTGGAGGGCAGTGTTGATTAGAGGATGTGCCTTGTAAAATTCCACTGCCACCTTCTCCTCTCAGGAAGGTGACTTCTCAGAGGCCATCACAAACAACCCTTGACATTTATTTATTTATTTTTTTGTCTTTGGGAAGTTTCCAATCAGCCACACCTTTCTCCTTATCTTTAGGGCCAATCTTAAGTGATCCCAGGAGATGCCAGAATTCTTAAAGAGAATCAGACCTAGTCTTCTTAATTCATCATTATAGAAACTTGCATCAAATAATTTAAAAGGAGGTCATGACATTCCGATCAATGAAGTCAGGCAGAGTTGCGAGTCCCTGACACTCATGGGCTACCACACCTTGCCCTGTAGTTTTGACGCTTGGACTGGCTCTTCCCAAAACTCCCAAAACAAGAAGGTTGCCTGGTTTCAACCATGACGTTCTGTTTTTCATGTTAAAAAAAAAAAAAGCCTAAAAGAGATGTTAAAAGTCTATGTAAAGTCACAAAAATCTCATTTCTTTTTGCTGTTGAAAATTGGGAGACACATGTAAACACTGTTTAATAAATATTAAATTGGAAAACAAACATTTCATCTAACTAGAGTGAGTTCTCCATTATCCATGGGGGATTATTTCCAACACCTACAGAGGATGCCTGAAATTTCAGATAGCACCAAACTCTATGTAAACTATGTTTTTTTCCCTATACAAACATAATAATGGTAAAATTCACTTTATAGCTTAGAACAGTAAGAGATCAATACTTGTAACTAATCACAAAATAGAACAATTATAATGATACGCTGTAAACTGGGCATGGTGGCCTGCACTGAACTTCTGCAACTTAGGAGGTTGAGGCCAAGGATTGCAAGAGGTCAGGTGTTTGAGACCAGCCTGGACAACATAGCAAGACCCTGTCACAGAAACTAAAACAAAACCAAACCAAAACCAATATGCTGTCATAAGAGTAATATAAAATGTATTGTTTAATTCTGGCATTTTCCATTTCATAACTTCAGATCTGCAACTGATGTCAGGTAAATGAAACCAAAGAAAGTGAAATGGTGGGTGAATGGGGGGACTACTGTATGTAGTATCTTTTCTAGATGGGTTGCCCATCTTTATTGGTTAAAATTCCTGGGCTCTGAAGTCATCTCTGGTCCTCAATTGTTCCTTGCTTTGAACCAGACACTTAATCTTTGTTTCATGTTCTCCTCCAGGAGATAAAAGACAATATGACTCTTCTAAGATGGCACAGGCTTAAGTGGAAAGCAATGCAGATCCCCTCAAAAGAGAATACTAGGATCTGTCTGTCTGTCTACAACAGGAATCAGCCCTCCCATTTGTGCTGCCCATTGCCATGCACATGAATGCTCACACAACTGTCTTTTTTTTTTTTTTTTTCATATTTGTCTGTCTTTTTTCCCCTGCTGAACTCAAAGCTCCTTGAGGGCAGAACCATTTAAAAAAGTCTAGCATGTTCCAGGGTACCTTGCATGCCACAGATATCAGCATACATCTGTTCATTTTGTCTTCTATCAAAATCAAGAATTTATATATTATACTAAAAGCTTTCCCAACATTTTCTATCTCTTCTCTATTTTACTTCTGTATTCCTCCAATAAGTTTGGCAGAGCAGAAAGAACCCTGCGAATGTTACCTGGATGAACCACTTAGGACCTAGAAGGGAGGGATACATTCTCAAAGCCTCTCAGGGAGTCTGCAGAGCCTGGACAAAAATCCTAGGCCACCTGGCTCTTGGTCAGGTGCTTGCTTCTTGTTCCCCTTAGGCATCCCTCTCCTAAAGTAGCCAGGAGCAAGCACTCCTGGTTCTGATCACAACCCCGTACCCAGTAGCATCAGGAGCCACAGTGAGACATTACCTCATGGTTAGCAAATCGGATATCCCGAGAGAATATGGTAGCTACCCAGTCGCAACCTAGCTTGACATCAATGTTCTGGGCTAGTTTCTCCAGAGTGGGTAGGTGGCTCGCTTGGAAGTGGTAAGCCAGGGTCACGTGTAGCTGCTTCTTATGAGGTTCCACGTGTACTTCTGGAAAAATGAAGAAAACGGTCAATGAGGAGAATGTGGTGATCCTAACAATGGTGGAGAATTAAGAAAGAGCACAGACGAATACCCAGATAAATTCTTCCCAAATAACAGAGAGTCCCTTGGTGAAAAGAAAGATGTTTTTCTCCTTTCCTTCAAAACAGCAGAATAAAGGGGAAAGGGGTCACAGACCCTGAATCAACCCACTAATCAAGAGATAAGGAGCCACATATATGGCTTTTATGTAGAAGATATGAATAGGTTGAGGGGTAATCTTCTTGGCTGGCCCCTCCTCACAATTCCAGCTGATTATTACTAGCCTTGCCATTCTGATGAGGAAACAGATCTAAAAGGATAGTACAAGTTATGTAAAGATACACAGCATGCTTTGTGACTCCCAATTGTATTGCCTTCACTTTGGGATCAAGTCTCTTAGCTTCTGAGTGAGCCTTGTGGAGAATTGAGGGGAAAAGGAGGAGAACCCTTTAAAGTTTAATGCTGGGTTTCTCAACAGCATTTTGGGTGGAATAATTATTTGCCATAGGGGGCTGCCCTGTGTATTATAGGATATTGCATCTACCCACTAGATGCCAGCATCATCACCTTAGTTGGAACAACTGAAAATGACTCCACACTTGGCCAAGTGTCCCCTGGGGGCAAAATCAACCCTGGTTGAGGACAATTGATTTAAATTATGTCTCATTTTAAGACACTCTAAAACCAAAACAAACCGACCTATATGTGGGAATGGCTTTAATTTATCTTTTGTGCTTTAATTGAGGGAAAGTCATCTACTTTCTAAGTTTAATAATGAAGAAGATGCAACTGGAAGAAATTAGGGACTTGGAGAAATAAGGGGCTAGATCAAGTTGCACAGAGAATTAATGGCTAAGGTACAACTAGAAGTTGGGTCTTTAGGTTTTATGTGCTTTTCTAGTTATACTACATGCCATTATTTCTTCTTCTCTTTCTCTTTCTCCTTCTTCTTCTTCTTCTTCAGATTGAACCCCAGGGGCACTTAACCACTTAGCCACATACCCAGCTCTTTATAAAAAGCTTTCATTTACAGACAGGGTCTCCCTAAGTTGTTTAGGGCCTCATTAAGCTGCTGAGGCTGGCATTGAACTTATGATCAATGCCTCAGCCTCCTGAGCCACCGGGGTTACAGACTTGCACCACTGGGCTTGGCCTGCATGGCATCTCTGTGGAGTAAACCCTACGAGCAAGGTGTTTGCCTCTTGTCTACTCTGTATTTCCACTAGGTATACTATCCATGTTCTCAGTACCTGTTGATGAGCCTCCCTAAGCTACCCAGAGTGGAGAATGACAATCTGCTGGCTGAAAGAATCTGGGTGTGCCAACAACTCTAGAATGCCAAGTTGTGGGGCAAAGACATGATGACCTGCTTTCCATAGATAGGTATTAAAATATCAGGACCAGCAATGTTTGAGTGTGCCTTTCCCCCCCACATCCTTGCCAACACTTATTGTCGTTAGTGTTCTTAATATGGAAAGCAGTATGGAGAACTGGGAATGGAACTTGGAATGGAACCACCATTTGACAATTATCCCACTCCTTGGTTTATACCCAAAGGACTTAAAAACAGTATATTACAGGGACACAGCCACATCAATATTTACAGCAGGTCAATTCACAATAGCTAAACTGAGGAACCAACCTAGATACCCTTCAGTAGATGAATAGATAAAGAAAATGTGGTATACATACACAATGGAATATTACTCAACATTAAAAGAGAATAAAATCATGGTATTTGGAGGTAAATGGATGGAGCTGGAAAATATAATGCTAAATGAAGTAAGCCAATCCCAAAAAACCAAATGCCGAATGTTTTCTTTGATATAAGGAGGGTGATTCATAATGGGGATGGGTAGAGGCAGTGTGGGAGGAATAGATGAGCTTTAGATAGGGCAAAGGGAAGGGAGGTAGGAAAGACGGAGGAATGAGACAGACATCATTACTCTAAGTACATGTATGAAGACACAAATGGCATGTACAACCAGAGACATGAAAAACTGTGCTCTATTTGTGTAATATGAATTAAATTGCATTCTGCTGTCATATATAACAAATTAGAATTAAAAAAAAAGATGAGGACCAGCCACTTGGGGCAGGGCCAAGAAATTCCCCCAATCACCACTAGGAGGCCTCACAAAGGCAGAGACATGAAGGGGGCCAAGTTCTTAGAGAATGACAGCAGATTCTTGGAGAGGGACTGGCGCTCCCCCATTCCCATGTGAAAAGTGAGGACCTTAACTATCTCTTATTCCACATGCACTCTAAGAATTTGCCACAGGCCTGGATGAAACTTGCTTTTCTGATTTGTGAAGGATTAAGGTTTTGTGGTACAACATTAGTTTAGGTTTTTGTGGGGATTTAGTGGTTCTGACAATAGCCACTGTGGGATAGAAAACGAAATAAACAAAACAAAACACTGTTTTCTTGAGGTCAAGGGAAAAAAAAAAAAACCAGGATATATGCTGTTTCTCTGAAATATCCAGCTTGTGTGAAATGTCAGGCATTAAAGCTAGAAACTCAAGGTTGGTCCCTGGGAAGAAAGGCACGCCAGAGCGAGGGTGGGGTAGCCTAGGGTGGCTTGCTACCAAAGTATGGGGAGGTGCTGGGGATGGAACCCAGGGCCTCACTCATGCTAGCCAAATGCTTTACCACTGAGCCCAGAGAAAGTGTCTTGAGAGCCTGAAGCTGCTTCTGATAGCAGAGATGTACTGAATTCCTGCAGTGAGCCCTGACCACACTCTTCCCAGGGTCCAAGCCCTAGCTGGGGCTTTTATGGTAAAGAGGAACACCAAGCAAGAGGGCCCAAGTTGGTGATGAAGATAAACAGCAAGCAACAGTGGCAGTGGGGCATTAGTGCAGGGTTGAGGCTGACCCTTGGTGGCCTTGCTCAGGCCTTTTCCTCCCGGGTCCTCCATAGGATACGGGAGCTGGCAAGTTCTGGTGTCTCAGTTCTGCTTTCAACGTGCAGATTCAGCTGTGCTTCTCACACCTGTGTCACCCTTCTTCTTGCCATCCCTCTGGCCACCTGTACCCTGGAGGGGCCCTTCCTTCATTTTCCTGATCAACCTCTTCCCAGCTTCCTCTCTTCTCTGAAGATGGAACCATTTTTCTGCAGTGCCTCTCACTCTCCTCAATGCCTGGGTATCACACAGGGCCTGAATCAGGTTTCCTGACTGTGCCTTCTTTTGTGGGGGTGGGGGAAGTACTGGGGATTGAACCCAGTGCTTTACTGCTGAGCTATATCCCCAGATGTTTTTAGAATTTCAAACAGGATCTCACTAAGTTGTTTAGGGCCCTGCTAAGTTGCTGAGGCTGACCACAAACTTTTGATCCTCCTACCTCAATCTCCCAAGCCGCTGGAATCACAGGGATGTGCCACAGCTTTTGGCTAAGGAAAATCACTTCTTATTCACTTCTCTGTTGCATAAACACACATGCCCAATAAATACCTGCTGACTGTGATTTTATTCTGGGGGAGTCAAGAGTCCCCTCGTCCTGTGGATTGTCTGTTCATCCCTCACTGCAAAAGGCTCTCATTGGCTAAGAGAGCTTGTCTGCACCTGCAGTCAGACAGAAGAACTTTGCAAACTTCTCTTCTTGTCCATACACAACCTGAGCATCCCTGAAAGGTAATTCCTTTCACAGAAAATCAATTAAAAAGCTTCAACTAAAAGCTTCCATGAAAAGAGCAGGAAGAGAAGAGGTTACATTTTTGGACAGAGTTTTAAGGCTCTTAGGAGCTCCTCTACTGGGTTTCACGACATTGAAGGGTATTGGCTCAGTGGATTTTATTATGGTATACTATGAAGTGGTTCCACTCTATGTCTTATGCTACAGTGTAAATGGTGAAATCCAGATAAACACCTGCAGGGGAGAGGAGTTTGGGAGCAAGAAACTTCTAAACTGGGATAGTTAGTAGTACAGAGGGATAATTTATAGTTCAGTATTGAGTTGTCACTTGTGCACCTCCAACCCTGGGTGTTTGGGAGTAAGCTTTGGACAGTGTCTCCAGGGGGTAGCACAACAGAAGTAGACATTTTTACAAGAGAGCAAAGGGGTGTGGGGTATGCTTTGCCATGTGTACCCATTCCTGCATGGCTCTCCCCTTCCTAATTCCATCCTGTTCCTCTATTACTATCATGATTTGGATCTTAAATGCACCCCAAAGGCCATGTGTTGAAGGCTTGGTCTCCAGCTTTTGGGAAGTGGTGGAACCTTTAATAGGCAGAGCCTGGTAGGAGTATATCAAGGACATGTTAAAGGAGAGAGAGGGAACCTGGTCCTTCTCTCCCTCTGCCTCCTGACCACCATTAGATGGACAACTTTACTACATGCTCCCTGCCACCATACTCTGCCTTGCCACAGGCCCCAAAGCAACAGAGCCAACCAACCATGGACTGCAACCTTTGAAATGATGAACCAAAATGAATCTTTTCTCCTTTTCAGTTGATTTCTCAGGTTTTTTGACACAGCAATGGAAACCTAATAATCATTCCCCATCCCTATCCTTCCCAACTCCAAATACCAGGGACCAGGGCTGGGATGGCAGTTGTGTGTGCTCACCGGTTTTAGAAGCAGCCTCTGCAGCAAAGTCGGCGGCAAACTTTTTGAGGACCTCTGCACTGTCTTCCTTCACAAAGAGGCCAATGAAGTTGGAGGAGGTATAGAGCTCCAAGGGTAAGGGAGCTGAGAACTTGCACTTCCAGCGACTGACGGTGGTCTGCAGGGCTTCCCCCAGGGCGTCTACCTTGCTGTCTTCACACTGGAAGGGGAAAACAAGCAGGCTTCACTCAGAGCCTAAGAGACAGACAGGCTGCTGCCACATATCGGTGGATATTTTCCCCAGAGACCGGAGGCTGATAATGCAATTAACCATACTCCTTTTTGTATGGCCGAAGAAGAACATCAGGCTCCTGATTATCTGGACACAGATCATCCAACTGAGAAAATTAAGCTGGGGAATGTGTGACCGGTTTCCTCCTTCCCTTGCTCTGCAGTGGACACTATTCCACCAAAATGCAGCAGGACTGGTCAAGCAGAAAGCAAAAACAAGGATCAGGATTGGAGAAATGTTGGTCAAAGGATACTAAATTTCATTTGGATGTAAGGAATAAAATCAAGAGAGCTTTTGTACAGCATTGTGACCGTGGTTAATAACAATGTAGTATATACTCAAAAATTGTAAGAGAGTAGACTTGAGGGCTGGGTGTAGCTCAGTGATAGAGCACTCGGCTGGCATGGTTTTGATTCCCAGCAACACAAGGAAAAAAAGAAAAAAAAAAGACATAGAGAGTAGATTTTAAGTATTTCACCACAAATAAATGGAGTATGTGAGGCAACACATACATTAATTAGCTTGATTTAACTATTCCACAATGTACACATATATTAAACCATGAATATATACAACTTTTATTTGTCAATTAAAAAGAAAGTTTTCTGTTGTATGTAGTGGCATACTCCTGTAATCCCAGAGGCTTGGGAGGCTGAGGCGGGAGGATCACAAGTTCAAGGCCAGCCTCAGCAACTTGGCAAGGCCCTAAGCAACTTAGTTGAGACCCTGTCTCAAAATAAAAAATAAACTGGGCTGGGGATGTGGCTCAGTGATTAAGTGCCCCTGGGTTCAATCCCCAGTACCAAAATTAAATAGATAAATAAATAGGGCTGGGGATTCAGAGGGAGAGACCCCTAGGTTTAATCCCTGGTTATCTGGTACAAAACAAAACAAAATAAAACAACACATTTTTCTTTGCTCAAAACCAAAAACCAAAACAAACAAACAAAACTAAAACCAAACCAAAACAACAACAAAAAGCCCAGGAGAAACATCATGGGAGAGAGTATAGCATCCCAGGATAATTCGTGTGTTTTGTACTCTTTTGTATCATCTGTACCTTTTCAATTCCTTTTAGATGATCAAAGTAGTCTCTCCCTCCACCCCCACGGTAGTTGAGAAGAGCGAGGCTCTGAGAGCTGTGACATCATCCTCCTACCCTCTTCAGAGCATTGGAAGGAAGAATGAGTGTCTCTTCAACTCTGAATGTTTTCAAGAAAGATCCTGAGATGACTAAGAGGAAGCGATAATCACTTTAATTTTCAGAGTAAATGGTAAAAGGGAAGGTGTTAGGAACATTTTTTTTTTTTTTTTTTTTTACCTAAGAGAGCGAGAATATTTGGAAGAAACAAAGGAAAATATATTTTTTAAAAATTGTCTTAAAGTGCTCCTGTTCTGGGCTGGGGTTCGGCTCAGAGGTAGAGCGCTCACATGTGTGAGGCACTGGGTTCAATCCTCAGCACCACATAAAAATAATATAAAGGTATTGTGTCCACCTATAACTAAAAAATAAATATATATATATTTTAAAAAAGTGCTCCTGTTATGCTTTGTCTTGAATGTATGTGGATAAATTAACTGTTCTTTCTCCATTGTCATGGAAAACCAAAGTAAATACACATACTTAATGTATCATAGTGATGGGGATTTAATGTATCATTAAATAAGCTTTCTGATAGGATTATGGATTAGGTATGCTGGCAGGTAAAAGCCATCTTTGATTTCTCTAGAAAGATGTAGTGAGAAAACCCCATGGACAGTGCCCACGAGGCTGAAATACATTTTCTGGTCTGTGGATGACACTTCTTGTTCCCTGCTCTGTTTCCTTGTCATAGGAGGTAGAGGGTTGACAAGGAGCAAGAATGAAACAGTATCAGGGGCTCTGTTCCAGTTGCTAGGCCAGTGTGTCACCCACAGAGGTTCAGGCTTGTTCCTAGGGTCTTGAGGAGCCACTCCAAACCCGGGGTGCTCCTGGGCCTCAGCAGACATAAGGGAAGAGAGATGGGCCCTGCTGGCCCCTGGGAGCTCCACCCAGCCCAGGAGCCCAGGACCATTTCCAATCTTCCTGAGCAGCTCCCACTTTTACTCTGGGTCCCCAGGGGCTGGCTGGGAAACTGGGAGCCAGGCTCCCCTGGAGAGGAGGGGCAGCTCACCATAAAGAACTGGCAGAGGGTGATGTGGGGGAAGATGTTGTGTGCCTTGTTCTTCCCACAGATCTGCTTCGACTGCTGCCAGAAGTCAGAAAGCTTCTGCGCTAAGGGACCGGTGGGGCGGAGGTAGAGGACGTACTCCCGGGGCAGGGGGTCATCCAGGAAGGGGTCACCGACATGGGAGAACAACCTGGAAGAGAGAAGAGAGCCAAGGAGGCCTCAGTGGAGAAAAATGGAAGGGAAGAAAGAGCTGAGACAGATCCCCTCTCCCAAGCTCCGCTCCCTGGGCACCGCATGGAGAAGGGTTTTCATTTGTGCCAAAAAATACCTCTCGAATCTCACTAACCAATTCTCAGATGCATCAGCTTCTGGTCTCCTGCTTGTCATCCCACAACTCCCTTAAAAAACCCTAAAGCTGCTCTCCAGGAAGCTTCCTCCATTAACTCCAAATCCTTCCCCATCCTCCAGTACCATTCCAACACATCCTGTCCCTTAGTCTCTGATTGAGCCCACAGTGACTCCCAGGAGCAAGGAGGCTCCCAGGAGGGTCACTTTGTAGGGTCTTTCCCGGGTAGTGATATCCTGAAGGTAAGAATATTTTTCAATATTGATTTGCCCAGCATCGCATCTACACACCAAAAGTGAATCTTGTTTTTAAAAAAATATATATATATTTTTTAGTTGTAGATGAACACACAGCATCTTTATTTATTTTTATGTGGTGCTGATGATCGAACCTGGTGCCTCACACACGCCAGGCAAGTGCTTTACCACTGAGCTACAGCCCCAGCTCCCAAAAGTGAATCTTTAAGTGGCTGGAGGAGAGCAGATATTGTGAGAGGGTCTATCCTGGAAAGACTTTGAACGTCTTTAACCAGTCCAAGGAGAATCACACTCTGAGGCCAGGGTAGCGGAGGCAATTGACTTGATAAGTGGGCTTGTCTCAGAGCCTTCTGGTTCACTCCCCCTGGAAGGGTCTTTTGGAGAAAGCCTGCATGTCCCCACTCATCCACACACACTCAGAGTTAATTATATGCTATTTTCTCAATTTATTTATTTCATACCAACCAGTCACATGCTGCTTGAACACTTCTTCCTCCCGTGGATGCCAAGGCTTTTTGTCTGGAAGAAGAAATCAAATATCTATTGTTAGTATTTTTAGCAACCTCTCAGCTTTCCTCAGCGCAGCGACAAGAGCAGATGAAGGAGGCCACATCAAAGCCCACGTCCCACTTCATCCTCAGTGGTGCGCAGCAGACACCTGCAGCAGGTTTTCCCCAAGGGTCACATCAAGGCACATGGAAGTTAGGACTTGTCACTGATTTCCATGTAATTAGCATTGGATTTGCATGCTGCCTGACACCCAAGCAGTCTATTTTCAGCAGTCTCCACATTAGAGTTTTATTTTTGCTTCCTAAAAGTTGTCATGTCTTGGTTTTTCCTCCTCCCTTTTCACCCACTCATTTTTTACTGACCCAGATCCCCTACAGAGCAGATTCTTGTTTGCAGCCCATTGGCAGAATGGGTTAGAAGGTTATGCAAACATCAGGCAATACCAGGCCTGGTGGCCCACACCTCTAATCCCAGCTACTTGAGAGGCTGAGGCAGGAGGATCACAAGTTTGAGAGCAGCCTCAGCAACTCAGTGAGACCTTGTCTTATAATTAAAAAAAAAAAATTTAAAAAGGGCAGGGGATATAGCTCTGTAGAATTAATCCCAGGGGAGCTGGGATTGATCCCTAGTATGGGGGTGGGGTAGGGTAGCGATGTGGGGCTAAATGCCCACCAAGACAATTGGGTTTGGAGAGTCATTACCTCCTTTCACCCCTCTCCCGTCACCAAGAGCCTGATCCATCTCCTCTAACTATTTTACAGACATTTTTGGAAACAGCAGCACTGGGAAAGGGCATGAACAGAGCCATGCTGATATTCCCCCATTGGGAGGAAGAACCGAAAGCCTCACTACTGGTGGGTCAGTATTCACAGGATGGTTGTAACAGTGAGCACTTGTGCACAAGCTTATAAGTAGAGTCTTCTGAAATTTTAGACACATCCACAGGAGTCAGGTATTGGGGTTCAGATCCAGCTTTGCTCTCCCTCCATCCTTTCATTCATTCATGCATACATTCATTTACTCACTATCTAGAGCATCAACTGTTTTTTTTGGGACATTATTGGGCACTGGGAATACAATAAGGAACAGTGTGGTCTCTACACTCATGAAGATTTCAGCTGAGTATGGTTGAGACATTCGTTGTATGGTTAATTGTTTAATCACTCAGGTGGTAAATGCAATGGAGGGGAAGCACAGGGAGCCATGGGGAGTTCTTGCCTCATCCCTGGTTGAGGAAGGTGGCTTTGAGGAAGTGGCATTTCAAATGAGACCTGAAGGATGTAGACTCATCTGAGTGGGGGTGGGTGGGATTGCTTGCTGGCTGTGATGGTGGAAGACACTAGTACCTCTACCCTACGGTGAGATGGAAAGTTGAAACGAGATAGTGGATGAGGAGCCTTAGAGTGACCACGCACTGTACATGAGCAATAAACATCATTCTTGCCCCTTTACACTGTACTGATCTGGGGTCCTCGGGAGGGAGACAGCAGGGAGTGAATCCAAATTAAACGGCCACTCCTTCTGAGCCTCCCTTTCCCAGTTGGCTCCAGAACTCAATCAATCCTCCTTCCTTTTCTTACCTCTCTATGGAGCAATTAGAATGATGGAGGCTGTGATAACCTCCGGGTCAGGTGGGAAGTGACCTCAGAGATCATCTATGAGTCCAACTTCTTTATTTTACACAAGGGAAAACTCAGGTGGAAAGAAGTGAAGAAACGTGCTGTAAAGCAGCCTGGTTAAGAGACAGCTGGGTGAAGGCCAGGCTCGCTGCTCCGCTGCTCCGCTCCACATCTGAAAATCATTCAAAGACCTTCCTTTTCCCCGAGGAAATCTGAGCAAATACGCAGAGATCAGGATAAAGACATCTGCACAGTCAGTTAGAACAGCATCGTGAAAGACAAGCCTACTCACAATAAGATGAAGATATGCCAAAGCAAGACAGACCCTGGGGTCCCCTTGAAACAGCAGCACAGTGACCCACACTCACTCCCCAGCCTTGACAAGGTGCTTCATTGCAGCTTAGATGTGCCAGACAGAGGCCAGGGACCTCACTTCTGTCAACAGGGAAGCCACGTACCCACAAAGGCAGACCAACCTTGATCTGTTCGAGGTTAGAATCTCTGAGGGATTAAACTCACAGAAAAAAAAAAAGGACCCATTGTTTAAAAAACAATTGGGAAAAGCCAAACTCATTTGTGGCACAGACAATGTGCTATTTATATAAACCACCCAATTTCTTTTTTTCCTACACCCTTCCCTCAATGAAATACATCTGACTGAAATTTATTTCTTCTGAGGAACTAGGAGAATCCTCTTGAAATGAAAGATCTAATTAAGTTATGATCTTTGTAACTCAAAAGACATGTTTTGGATAGGATTCAAAGAAAAAAATTGAGAGAGATAATTAAAGGTTTAGGTGTGATAAGGCCGTGTGATAAAAGGTTAAGGAAATCCAAATTCTTTCTAAAGAAGACAAGTCTGAAAGGGCCTTCATTTTGTGGAGGGTTATCTTATCTGACGCACCCATTCTAGTAAGGATCAGCCAAAATAAAGTCAGTGCTGGCTACAGGACAAAGGGTTCAAGTTAGCTACCAGAAAGAACTTTCTGAAAGTAATATGCTTGAATGTTTCTGTGTGTGTGTGTGTTTAAATTTCTAGAAAGCAGTTATTGATTTGAAATAGAGGAGTGAAATTTCCTAGACAGGATGCAGAGAGGGTAAACTTTCCTTTTCTCTAGATCCCCAGGTAGACCCTATGGCCTCTTCACTCACTACCGGGTTGGCAATGATTTGGGTTGAGTTTGTTCCCAGAACTCTGCCCACAGAACAGCCCAACACGGGAATCAGTAGCACAAGTCTCCTCCTCTTCACCCAGCTGAAGAGACCGTTGCCATAGAGCGCCAGCTCCGCGGCCATCCACTGGGGCCATGCTGGGAGAAGTGGGAGTGTGTGGGGTGGACCCCGAACCCCAGGCCGAGCCAGAACATCTGCTACTCTCTGAGTGACTCAGAAGTTGGCTGAGGATTCATTTCAGAGACTTTTTGAGACCTTAAGCAAATAAAAGACTCTCTCTGTCTCTCTCTTTTAGTACTGTGCATTGAACCCAGGGGCGTTCAACCACTGAGCCCCATTCCCAGCCCATTTTTTATTTTTTATTTTATATCTATTTGATTTCTTCTTCCCATCTCAAAATAAAAAATCTTGCTAGCTGCTCAGGGACTCTTGAGCTTTAGATGGGGCAAATGTCAAATATAGATATTTGATATCAAATATAGATATAGATAGGGCAAAATCAAATATCTTGCTAGTTGCTCAGGGACTCTCTAGGTGCTGAGACTGGCTTTGTACTTGCGATCCTCTAGCCTCATCCTCCCAAACCACTGGGATTTCAGTCATACACCACCGCGCCTGGCTATCCCCAGCACTTTTTTATTTATTTATTTTTTTTGAGACAGGGTCTTGGTAAATTGCCAGGCAACTTAATTGCAAAACTTGCAATTCTTCTGCCTCTGACTCTCTAGTCACTAGGATTAAAGGCATGTGTCACTGTATCCTAGACGGACATCTCTTTAAACTGAGATACCAGCAGCTCTGCTATCGGATTACAGCAAGGGATTATAGTAATGACAATTTCAATGGGATCTTCTTGGTTAAAATCAGTGAGCTGTGTGAATCATGGAAGTTCTATCACATACAAACACAAATTTGACTTCGGATCCTGGTCCTAACTTTCTCAGTTATGTCTAGGGTTCATTTATAGCAGATTGTGAAAAGAAATAGTGCAAATTCTCATGTCTACCAGGGATGGGGAAGAACAGCACAAATAAGACAAAAACAATGGCTAGTCAAGAAATCTGGGAAGTAACTGTCAGGAAATTGGCTAAAAGGGGAGGAACCAGTGGCATCCATAGATGGCCTTGTTGGCTTGGCTGGGATTCCTCCCACTATGATCTTAGGACAGGAGGTAGGTCTGGTCCCAGGGTCACAGAGATACTCTTGTGCCTTTGAACACAGCCTGCAAAGGACAGATCCCTTTCTCCTGAGTTTGCCTGAGGTGAATAGCATCCCTTCCTCCAATCCTTCTCCTTCCCCTCCTCTCTCTCCTTTCCTCTATTTTTTCTTTCCTTCCCCTTTTCCTTCTTTTTTTCCTATCTTTTTTCATTTACTCTTAAGAAACTCTTGCCAGAAACCAAATGAAAACCTAAAACCAAGCCATGAGTGTGTTGAGTGTTGTACTCTGACTGGTTGGCACCCTTCAGGGACAAGAGCCACTGGTTCATTGGTTGAGTCAGGCTGGTGCTACTTCCAGGTCCAGCAGATTTTGAGCTTGACAGGAATCACTTGTTTAACTCTCTCGCAGGATGAGTCCCTCTGAGCCACACTAGTTCTCTGGTATCCACTATGGCTCTGGCCCTCCTGTTGTTTGAGTTCCTGTCTGTTGGACACCAGCCAGGCCCTGGGTTGTCATATGGTGCAGAAAGAGGAGAGCCTGGGTCTTGCTCATAGAGGGTTCACATGGAGGAAGGAAGACACACAGAGCAGGTTCTTATAATGCAGTATGTGAAGGGCCAGGACAGTGGCATCGAGTGGCAAGAAAGCTCAGGCTAAGGGCTCTAGCTCCATGTTAAAGAGTTTCTAAGTCTGAAGTTCTTATATTTTATCCAGAGCTACCTAGACCCAGTTACTAAGGCAAAGACAAAGAGGTGCTTTCACATCTTTTCAATTTTTTTTTTTGTACTGGGGATTGAGCCCAGGAACTTTCAACCACTGAGACACATCCCCAGCACCGCCCACCTTTTTAAAGTATTTATTTAGAGACAGGGTATCACTGAGTTTGTTTAGGGCCTCACTGGTTTGCTTTGAACTTGTGATCCTCCTGCCTCAGCCTTCGAAGCTGTTGGTATTATAAGTGTGTGCCACCGTGCCTTGCAGATCATTTTAATATTTGAGGTAACAATGTGATAGTCATCATCCACTGAAGCCAGCTCAAGGTTCAATATTTGGTTGTGCTACATTTCTCTTGATATCATATTTTGTGAAGCTGGGGTTTTAGCAATTGCAGTAGTAGAAAGCATGTACAAGAATGTTAGAACAAATCCCACTATTATGTATAATTAATATATATGTGTGTGTGTACATATATATGTATGTATGTGTGTGTGTGTGTGTGTGTGTGTGTATATATATATATATATATATATATATATATATATATATATATCAGCAATTACCAAAGGTTTGAGCAGTCGTATAGTGCCCAATAGACACACATATCCCATTAATATATAGTGATGATAATTTAAGGATAAAATAAAAAATACTATTTTTCTTTCAATTTACTTATTTTTTTCAAATGCCTCCTAAGTTATTAGGACACAAATACTTACCGAGGTGTTTGAGTTTAAATACTGAATAAATAGAACTGTTAGATATTTATGTTGGCCACAAGCTCTATGTAAAAATTACTGATACATGAAAGGTGCTGTGACCTGAGAGTTTTGAAATTTGTCCAAGAAGAAATGATGTAGCAAGCTAGATAGGGGGAAAGGGAGAACGTAGCAAGAAGGGTGTCAGCCAAAGAAGGAAGGCCAGAGGCAGCACTGTATTTAGAGGGAAATTAGAATTAGGTGATGCTAGGGCAAAAACTGAAAAGCTGGAGTGGATAAAGATGAAGCTGCAAAGGTAGGCTGCGGTCAGCTCACAAAGGTCTTGCATGCTGTGTTAGAGAGCTTAGACCTGATTGCATCTGCAGGGATCGGAGAAGGATGTTCAGCCAGAGTGGCATGCTGGGATTGGAACAGAGGGATAAACTCAAGGGAGATAAGCTCCCCTGAAGCCCCATTGGGGTGGTGGGAGACTGTAGAAGGTCTTGACCGCAGATCAGAAGGGTGCCTGGAGAGCATGCACTAGAGCAGTGGAGGTGGCGATGTTGGAATGATGTTTGGATTGTGGATGGAGCAATGTTCAGAGGCTGTCCTGGGACTGTAGCTTGACAGTATGGATGGTGGAGTTTGGGGTTTTGGAACATTTCAGAGGAGGGAGAGTGCAGGAATAGAAACAAGTTTGGGCAGAGGGTGGTAGTTATTGATCCAGGTATCATGATTAGAACCATCTTGTTTCTAGGCATCTCCTTCCTGGGATGTTATCTATTTCTTTTATTTTTTTTGATACTGGGGATTAAACTCAGGGACATTCAACCACTGAGCCACATCCCAGCTCTTTTTTGTATTTTATTTAGAGACAGGGTCTCATTGAGTTGCTTAGTGCATTGCTTTTGCTGAGGCTGGCTTTGAATTCGTGATCCTCCTACCTCAACCTCTCAAACTGCTGGGATTATAAGCATGTACCAGTGTTTAGAATGTTTTCTAGACTATGAATCCTTGTCTTATTCTTTTTGTGACCAAGACATTTCTTTTGGGCCACCATTGAGTTCCTACTTCCTGTCTAAGGAATATCTTCTGCTCCTGATTCAATACTGAGGCCAAAAAATATTCAAGACATCCCTAATGCAGGTGGGTATGACCCCTGGTTCTCTAGCATTAACCTCCATGTGACTTTAGAAGGAGAGTCCTTCCCTTATATTATTGCCACTTGACAAAATTCCAATGCCTGTAATAAAAATAATATATATATATTGCCTACTACATATATAATTATATATATTTAAATGGACATATATTCCCTCAAAATAGTGAGACTTTTTTTTTTTTTTTTTTAAATGGTGCCAGGGATTGAACCTAGGGCCTTATGCATGCAAGGCAAGCACTCTATCAACTGAGCTATATCCCCAGCCCTAGACCTTGATTCAATTAGAAAACTAATTTTTTGAGCTTTTCAATTATAGGATGAGTATCCCTTATTCAAAGCACTTAGTACCAAACGTTTTGATTTTGAAGATTTTGGGGTTTTGAGATATTTGCATATACTTTACTTCTTTAGCATCCCTACTCTGAAAATCTGAAGCCTGAAACAGTTGAAAATGAAAAGCATTTTAGTGTTCAAAAAGTTTTGGGTTTTGGAGCACTTCAGATTTTTGAATTAGGATCAAATTAGGGAAGTTCGACCTGTACTTGGAGTTGCATTGTCTTTGATTTTGAATTGATAGACATTAACTCCTGGCCTCTGGCATGCCATCTGCTCTATGCACTGGTTCTCTGTGACCAAGGACCTATCTGTGAGGAAAAGAGAATAAATGGGGTCAAGAACATAATCCTCCAAGTGGATAAAACTCCCTGCGAAACCAAAATTAAATAATATATTTCCTTTATGTAGCTAAGACCATCACAATTTTTTGAATATTTAATAAAAACTAAAGGATTTAAAAAAAAATCTCAACCTTCAGGATGCCAGTTGCTCAGTTTTCCACACCTACCACTTTTAATTCAATTTTAAAATGGCCTAATTAATGAGATGACTCATTTTCTTCCCTCAAAATCAGCTTAATGGGCTGCACTATACGGGGGGATGGGGAGACATAGGCAGAACCCAACTCATATTTTTCACGGTGGGTGAGTTTAGCTACACAAAGAGGCTACCAGTATCATGAAGGAATATTGAGGGATTCTTTTGTGGTGTACTAAAAAACAATGCTTTTTTTCTTAAGTAAGTTTAGATAGAATGTCAGAGGCCTTTTCTGTGCTCTCTGAATGCTTGCTCAGCATAGATCATCTTCGTAGGCTGATCTGCAGCATCCTGAGGCTGACAGCCACCTGAGCATCAAGGACAAACAGGTGACTCTACATGTATTTGTTTCTCTAGTAGGAGAAAAATGAAGACATCAATAATGATGAAAGTCTTTATGCACCATACACTTAACAGATATTAAACCCTCATGACAAACTTGGAAGCCCATATTGTTAGCACCTGACTGCCCCTGGGTGGATTGGCTCTGAAACGAGAGCCAGATCTCTGTGACTGTCCCATTCCAAAGCTTGGTTCTGGAAGTATAACTAAAAGCCATGAATCAGCAAAAAAGTAGACAATAGCTCCCCTCACCCATGGGGAGGGGGTATGTTCTAAGACCCCAAGTGGATGCTGGGGAGTGTGTATAGTACTGAACTCTATAAATATTTCATGTTTTTTCCTATACCTACACACCTATGATAAAGTTTAATTTATAAATTAGAGAGATTAACAACTAAAAATCTAACCATTTCAGTTGTCTGTAATAAAAGTTATTTAAAACTTATAAGCTTTTTATTTCTAGAATTTTCCATTTAATATTTTTGGACCAAGGTTGATCTTGGATAACTGAAACCATGGAATGAAAATGGATAAGCGGGGACTACTATACTGAGCAGCTGTCAATCTTGGGAGATCAGATGCTTCATTCTGTTTTTTGAATACATGATTTGGTATCTCAAATCATGATGATAAAAGGTCCTAATACAAATATTTGGGTTTTATATTACTGACAGGGCACTGATGTGGTTTCTCCACACTCCTCTTGAGTGGGAATTCCCTGGTTGTGGGAGTGGAAGGACACTGTGTCTGCACTGAGTCACCCACCAGAGCCACTAAATCTTGTCTAGCTATTCCTGACTATTCTCAGTGAAGTTATGTAGCACTGGGGCTGCAGACAGCTTGAGACTATGGAGGTTAGAATCTTTCCTTTTCATGGAAATTATTTTTATATGGTAAGAAACTTTGCATAAGGGCTCTCAATGTAGTAGCCACTTTTATTCTATTGCAGATGAGGAACCCATCCAGTAGTACATGTCAACAGCTATGTATTCAGCACCGAAGGTCCATGTAAAATGCATAGAGGACATTAAGACATTGTCCTTGCTCTCAGGAATGCACTATATCTGTGAGGCTCCCAGATTGCTCAGTTATACCAGCTTCAGAACCAGATTCTTGCACCACAGCACGGGCAGGTGTTCTCTTCAGTGAGCCACATTTGCTGCCCAGTGAGACCTGATTGCAGTCAGAGCTTCAAAAATCTCGCTCTCCATCCTTCTGTGTTGCATGGCTTGGGGAAAGTTATTTTGCCTCTCTGTTGTCAAGTTCCCCCACCCCACCCCAACTGCCTTGAAAGACAGTAAAAGTATAAGGATCCCAGGGCTTTGAACAATGCTCTTAGCATCTGTCAAGTAATAAAGCTGCGGGGGAAAGGATATTTCCTAATTTGTTTAAAATTTTTTTTTCTGTCAACGATTACTAGATGTCTCTGCTCTTCCATACTCACATTTGACTATGACCCTGGACTACTGTCAGAAGGATTGTTTTAGGGAAGGGTTTGGGGACATGGGTTGGGGAGGGGAGACTGGAAGCATGATTGCAGCCAAAGGGAGGTAAAATAAGCCCATGCAAATGCATGCCAGAACCAATTAAAAATGTCCTATTACTATATCCTATTTTTATCACTCATGCTTCTTCTGACTCCTGCTCCTGTATCCATGGCAGAACAGCATAGGCAGTTCATGATAGCTCTTGACTCCTGAGGCCACATTCTCACTCAGAGATGCTTCCGGTCCACTCAGCTCTGCTGAGAAAGACCCTAGACACCCTCCGCAACTCTACCACCCTCTACTTTTGCTTCTCTCTTTAACCACAGAAGACAGGAGGTCCTCTCCCCACAGTGCCCTAGCCACCGGTGCTGCTTAATACAGGAGTTCTCACTCTACAGATAAAGTCTTACCCGCTATGATTCTAAAGGGAGAAGGAGAAGATGTCTAGTGTGGTGACAAGAAGTGACATGTGAGTGAGATGACCTTGTAAGAAACCGAATGAAGTGAGAAAGTGAGGGTAAAGACCCTGAGGCCACATCCTGGCCCAGGAACAGCCTGGGCACAAGATCCTGGACTTAAACAGATGTGAGCTCCCAGAGTTTCCAAATGACCCATACCTTGGAGATAAGGTCTACAGATGAAGAATGCTGGGATTCAGTGGGTGGCCATATCAAGCAGTGGTCACCAAAGTGGTTAGTTAATTATCAGACACTTCTAGTCTTATAAACTTCCTCCTCTAAGATGAAAAATTTGTCATTTCTCTTCCAAAATGAAGACTGAATATCCCTTATCTAAAGTGCTTGGGATCAGAAATGTTTTGTATTTATGTATTTATTTTTAGATTTTTGGAATATTTGCATAGACATTACATTTTGTAGCTAGGTTCATGGTTATCTTTGCTAGAAAAAGGCTTTTTCCTTCCGAGTATGCAGTCTTGTTAATCATTTAAACTAGTAGCATAAGGTTATTATACCTGAAACTTATCTAGTCCTGCTCCTCCTGGTTGAAGACTGATGTAAGTCAACAGACTGCCAGTTACCTAAAGATAAAAGGAGCTTAAAACTTGTGCTAAGATGGTCTTTCAGGATGATAGTTCACCATCTTCTGGGTCTTTCTGGGTCACTGAATCTTTTTCCTTGCTGGAAACAACTTTACTTTGATTCATTAGGCACTTTTCAAGCAGCAAGTAAATGAATTTGGTATTGGTGACAGGTTGAGAATCTGAACCTGAATATCTGAAATCCCAAATGCTGCAATCCCCCCCACCCCAATTTTGAGTGTTGTATATAGTTCAGAAAGTTTCTGACCTGGGAGCTTTTCAGATTTTCAAATTTTGGATTAGGAACACTCAAATTATGCTGAGTCCTGGAATCTTGGAGTCTTGAGCAAGTAGCTTCACTAATTTTCTCCTACCCTTTGTCCCCTAAAGGACTTGGATAAGCTGGCATCCTTGAGGCTCAGCTCAAAGCAAGAGCCCCACTCATCAGTGTAGAAGCACTGAGCTCAAACCCTGGGAAGTGTCTTGGCTAATGGACCCCCAGTTCTCCCTTCTCTGGAATCCCAGGCAGAGGTGGACAATAAACCTCTTATTGTGTGTGATCATAGGGATGTGCTCCTGATTCCTGGGGTGCCTTCCAGGTGGGACCAGGATTTCTTGGCAGCAGAGGGATGGTGATATGGAGAACTTCAGTGTTGGTCTGTCTTTAAGCTGGTGCCCAACATTTATCTCAGCCATATCAGAAGAGGGCTTCTCTCTTATCTTCCAAAAGAGTGGGTAAAACCAAATCTATTCTCTGTAGAAGCAAGTCTAGACAGGAAAAAGGCTTTTATGACTAAAACCCAAACAAACTCTGCTAATCTAAAAGGGGGAAGTTCTGATCTTTTTTTCTGAATTGGAATTAACTTATTTCTTTGGCTTTTTTTTTTTTCATGTTCATTCTTCCTAGATTTCACCTTTTTCTGCTGATGAAGGTTTTGTACCTCCCCAAACTATATTCCGCATGTTTCCTTTTTCTCTCTTGTTGGCTTAGGTTGGTTCCAGGGATGGCACTTTCCCATGTGTGGACAACTGTGTATGAGGATGGGCAAGTGGATATGAGATATAGAGCCAATGGGATCCCATGCACTCCAGTGGCCAAAGCTAGGAGAAGCTTGTTGTTTTAGTCAGCTTTGTCACCACTGTGACCAAGACTGACTAGAACAATTAAAAGGGGAAGAAGTCCATTTTGTGGCTCACTGTTTCAAAGGTCTTAGTCCATAGATAGCTGACTCCATTCTTTGAGGCCTAAGGTGAGAACATCATGGCAGAAGAGTATGGCAGGAGTAAGAGGCTTAGGACATCATGCCAGGAAACAGAGAGAAAGAGACTCCCTTTACCATGAACAAAACCTAAACATCAAGGGCAAGCCCCCATTCACCCACCTCTTCCAGTCACACCCTACCTGCCTACTGTTCTTGCCCAGTTAATCCCCAGAGAGGATTGATGGACTGCTTAGATTAAGGCTCTCATACCCCAATCATTTCACCTCTATCTAAGCTTTGTTGCATTGCCTCACACATGAGCTTTTGGGGGACACTTAGTATCTAAACCATAACATTTGCCAAGCAGCCAATTTAATTCCTTGACTTCGTGCTCTTCAGCTCCTCTCATCTATTAATGCTCATGCATTGAGACTTCAGTTTCTGATGTCACCCTCAGCTGCCAGTGGCCAACAAGGTTCTGTTCCACTTTTCATTGATGATAAGAGGCCAAATGTCACCAGTCGCAGTGGTGAGAAACACTTAAGGATGAGCTAGGAGCCACACAAACCAAGGAGAATAGCAATGGTCATTTATCCAAACCTTCCCGACTACAGTAAAATCTAGGACTGGCCAAATACTGCGGCCCCAGCAGGTCTGTTTAGGTGTAGAACATGGACACTGGTTTTCAGGTCCATTCCCCAAAGGAAGTCACTTTTTAATTTAAGGCTTTAGTTTGCCCATCATCAGAGAAGAGGAGATGATCAAGCCTACAAGAAAGTTGAGAAGAAAAAATATGACATGTATAAAGAGTTCTGAGGTTTCAGAAGCAACCTTGAGTGTTAGACAGCAATTCTTTGCAAAGTACCTTGCGAAGATCCTTCCCATCCTTCCTTATGGTCAGACAAAATTGTATTTAAGACTATCCTTGACTCTTAAAGGAAACCTCTTCTCTCCTTGTAGACATTGAGAAAAGGAGACTCAACAATGGTTTTTGATCACTGAATGGCTGTCGCTCTCAGAAGGTTCTTCCATGGGTCCGAACTCCTTCCAAGTATATTCAAATTCATGCCATAATTTTCTATACCTATGTCATAAAAGCCATTGATTCTATCACTTTCACACAGGGAATTCCAGCTACTATTTGCCACCAAGGCCAGTAAAATAGGCTTGTCAAGAGCCCAAGTGGTTCGTTTTAACCACCTTATCTCCCACATTTTGCCCCCACCCCCGGCCTTCTCCCCATGAGGCAGAGACCGCCATGGAGAAGCCTGTCAATACGCATCCACCATAATGGTCCTATCCATTTCCTTCGGAGGAAATGAACCTAATGGAGAAAGATATATTGATCCTAAAGTCCCTGTTTCAGAATCAGTCTCCTGGCGGTGAACCCTTTCAGTGAGCTGGGGTTAATGGCCTCTGCTTTCAGCCGTTGTGGCCTGTTTGAGAGCTGCACATCTAACAATCAATGGGACAGGGAGCATGCCGGGGCCGCTACACCTAAGGCTGGCCTACAGGAAGGAAAATGTGCTTTAGAAAGCTAATCAGGAAAGGAAAAAAATTACTGAGCTATTTGGGGGCTTAAGCAGTCCTACCAGATGAAGAACTCCAACCTGCAGCCACCCCCATCCCTATCAACAAGACTCTCCCTTCCAACCATAAAGGGCCTATTAAGCAGATCTCCTCAGGTGGTGGTTAGCAGGGAAAATGCTGTTTAGGTTCCCTGATGTTTTTATGTGGTGAGGCCCAGCAGCCCATATGGGAGGCCTTGTTTTGTTCTTGCTAAAAAGGGGCTGGAGCTCTGGTCTCTGCTGCAGGGAGGCAGCAGTTTGTAATTGGGAAACCAGCCATTAGACCATGGGTGGTGACATAATAAAACACATTTCTCTTTGCCTCTGTTGTAAGTCTCTCTAGGATCTAGACAATGCTTTTCCTCCTCACAAGATCAATGCGTTTTGCACAGAGGCACAGGTGGGAGTGTTTGCAGTGTTAAAAAAGTACATTCTTTGGAGCCAAACTCTTTCTAATGGTAAAGGCTGTGGACAAATTAGTTATCCTAAGGCTCATCTTCCCAATCTCTTAAATGGGGCTAATACACCTACCTTGCAAGGTAGACTATGGTTAACAGCAGACAATGCATTTGAAGGGCTCAGCACAATGTCTAACATACATTAGTCACTTAACAGAATAACATTTGCACATATACCTGTGCTTATTACCTAATCAATCTTTGTGGTTTTCCTAGAGTAAACTTAAGTTTCATGCTAACAGAAATATTTCAAGACTGGGCATTGAATGACCCAGATTCCTTCTCTGTTAAAACCATGCACGGCCATCTGGGAAGGTCTTGAGGAGTGTTTAGGATTTGGGGAGAGAGAAAAAGCTTTCCAGAAATTCAATCACACAAGGAAAGGCTCAGAGGTGAAAACCAGTCAGCGATGGGTGAGCCTGGCACAGGAGGTCTACTGTAAGGAGGGCTGAGGACACAGATTGTTGGGAGTCAGGCAGGGAAATTTAGATTGGGTCAGGAGGAAAGTGGGGGAGAGACTGAGGAGCTGCGAGCAGTAGGGGAAGGACAGCAGGAAAGCAACACTTTCCACGGCCATAGTCATCCAGGCTGCCATGGGAGGATAGGAGTTTCTGCCCAGCAAAGGACCCAAAGAGAGGCTCTATGGCCATGAGCTGGGAGCCTACAGTTGTCCAGCTCTGGGGAAAGGCTTGCTACGGCTGCCTCTCCTTCCTAAGACCTTAGATCCTAAGTCACTAGCATTCCCCGTGGGACCTTTATTCTCCACTCTGCAGAGTTCACTTCCTAAGGGAATAGCATATGGGCTTCAAATGTTCAATCAATTGTATACATGGAAGTAGTATTGTTGCCTGAGCAATGAGGGTCAGGAACTGTCTCTGTCTTGCCCAAGGACACCAGCAAGCCAGGGCATGATGTTCCTACTGTGAGATCCTGGATGTTTTTTCATAGTACAGTCTCATGCCCATGATAGGTGCATAATAAATATGGCCAGGGTTCATATTTTTAGGACTATATCTTCTCCAGGACTTTACCATTTCTGCAGGCTTTCCTGGGCTTTTTCTTTAGGGAGATCTCTGAGAGCAGAATGTGGGTTAGTCCTGTAACAAGCTGCTGGGTTCAATTTCACATTTCAGACATCAGTCTCTGACTCCTTGTCAGTCCGGAGGATTCTGTTTCTAGGTTACAGGTTCTGTAGAACACCATGGAAATAAGGGCTCCCCTGGAGCAATAGCATCTGTTGTGCAGAGTCACTGCGACTTCCCGGAGGACAGCCCAGCTGGTTTGGGGGCAAAGGTGTCCTTGGGGGGCACTATGGAGGGTGAGAGGTTAACACAGAGCCTTGGCAAATCCCCAGGCACTGTCTAAAGCCAGCAGCTCTATGGGGAAGTGCTCCAGGATGCATCAAAGGTGGAGAATGTTCTGGGGGAAGAAACAGAACACCAGGAAAGCAGCAGCTGCCCTCAGGCAGGAGGATGGAGCTCACTCATGAGCAAGTACATCATCAGTGCCATGGTGGTGCTGGAGCTGTGCTAAAGACATTTGTATAATCACTCCCAGGACTCCTCAGAACAGCTGTAGAGCATCATGGGTATTTTCATTGCACAGAAGAGAAAAAAGCGGCAAAAGGGAGGTGAGGAGACTTGCTGAGCCTTTCTCAGTGGAGGGCAAGGGTGTGCCTGGAGTCTTGTTGCCTCATGTTCAGGGTCTGAGATCTGCTGTGTTGAAGGCTCAGGGTGCAGGGGAGTCATGTGAAGTTAACCTCAACCCCAATGATCATCAAGGGGGACTGAAAAGGGAAGAGGGAACAGACCCCATCTCACTCCACTCCACCAAAAGGAAAAAAAAAAAAAAAAAGGATCAGGATAAACACATGGTAATGAGGAGTCACTTCAGGTTGCAGATGACAATAGAGACTAATTTTTGTCTCCTCCCATCCCCACCCCCCACTCTCTGAGCCTCTAGAATCAGCTAAAAATATTTAAACGTGGCAGATTTTTTAGTGCTTCTGAACTGGTTTCAGTGCAGAGCGGCAGAAGAGGTTCTGTCTGACTCACAGCTTTGGAGGGTCAGAGAAAAATCCCACAGACCAGAAGGAGCCATTGTCCTCCTCCTAGAACTCTACCCAATAAGTCATTGTACTTCTTGCTTCACACTAGAGGTACAGACCTGGAGTTTATGGGGGCCAGATGCTCACTGTATGAAACACTCAGTGCTCTGAGAAGGTGCCATTATTTCCCTCAGTGAACTTGTGAGGAAAGTGAGGCCTAGACAGAGTATGTATAACTTGGCCAGGTCACTCACTTCAAGAGAGAAGAATAGGTATAGCACTGGGATGTAACTTGGTGACAGAGTGCTTGCATAGCATGCACAAGACCCTGGGTTCCATCCCCAGTGTTGCAAGAAAAAAAAAAAAAAGGAGGGTGTGTCCTGTGCCAGTGGGCACCGGTTCACATGTCCTCCTGAGAATCAGAGGACCAGATGCATGTCAGTACTGGCAGTGGTTGCTTTGTTTCTGAATGGTGATTATGTTAGACGAAGAGATGATCTTCTATAGGGACTTTCTACAAAACATTAATGGCACTACCTCTCAGTTCACCGTTAGACTGTCCAATCAGTCATTCATTCAACTAAACATTCCTTTGATAAGCATGTACTAAATCAGCCTCTGTTGCCTGACACTGTGTTAAGCCCTGTAAATATACAGACAAGGGAAACATGGCTCTTGCCTCTTAAAGGGAATCATCACACTTAAACACATAGAGGAAGGAAGAGGAGCCGACATTAATGAGATGACCATTTTGTGGTGTGTCACTTACAGGTTTTGTCTCACTTGATTCTTAAGCCAGTTTTGTGGGGGTGGGTATTACTACTTTTGTTTTACACATGCTTCAAACTGTGGGTAAAAGATCAAGAATATTGTCCAAGGCAAGGCCATTAGTCAGTGAAGGATCTGGGGCCAAACCAGATCTGGCTTTTAAACCCATGTTCTTGTTGGCACACCCACTCCGACCTTCCCTTCTTTACAGAATGATGGAGGTCAATTTCAATAGGGAGTGCGTAAGCAAAAGTGAGTCTGGGGTAGAGGAAAAGTGGGTGAGTGGAATAGAGGAAGAGGAAGAGGGGGAGGGAGGAGGACAGGAGAGGGGGAGGGGCACCTGGAACTGAACTGAAATAAATAAAATTCCATGTATGTATGATTATGTCAAAACGAACCCAACTATTATGTACAACTATAATGCACAAATAAAAGCAAAATAAGATATATCAATTTGAAAAAAAAAGTGAGTCTGAATTTGGAGAATTAAGATGGGGGTTTTTGGCAGGAGATTGAGCTATAGTCATGAGATTCTTGGGTGAGGTTTCAAGGTGACTGGGGAGATGCCACTGAAGAGAGGCCATCCACTGCCCCTTCAATTCTGCCAACTGATACTCTGAAAAAGATTTGAAACTCTTCTAACTGGCATGGCAGAAACTCTTGTACAACCAAATCCCACTCTGCTGGTCATTTATCTCAAAAGTTAACCAACCCTAGAGAATGAAACCCAGACTAGCAAAAGAAAGTCATGGAGTTCATGGTAGGAAAGATGACCAGTAGAGTTCTAAGTGGGTATGTGGGTGGGGGCAAAAAAATAGGAATTCATGTTTACATTCAAAGAAAAGCAAACAGGGGCTGGTTTAGCCACCTGCTGCCATCCAGGATTCAACAGCAAGCATCACGTCCTTTTTTGGTGGGAAAGGTGGGACCCTGGGGATTGAACCCAAGGGCAATTTATCACTGAGCTACATCCTCATGTCTTTTCTTGGTGGGGGCGGGTACCAGAGGTAAAACCCAGGAGCACTTAACCACTGAGCCACATCCCTAGCCCATTTTGAGATGGGGTCTTGCTAAATTGCTTAGGGCTTCACTAAATTTCTGGGGCTGGCCTTGAATTTGGGATCCTCCTGCCTCAGCCTCCCAAGCTGCTGGAATTACAGGCATGTGCCACCACACCCAGCTTTGCATCCCTTTTTAAAACTTTTTATTTTGAGACAGGGTCCTCAAGTTGCCTAGGGTAATCTCAAATTTGTGATCCTCTTGCCTCACTCAGTCTTTGAAAGGCTGGGATCACATATGTGTGCCCTGGCTCAGCAGATCCTATTTTTGAAGATTGTTACCTCCAGAAACACATAAAACTCCCCACCCTGGCACACTGAGTCCTCCATGACATGACCTCACTCCGGTCTACCTCTTCAGATTCACCTGCAAACATTCTGCCCCTGGACTTTGTCTCCTACTCAAAATCTTTCTCCTCTTGGTTCCTTTTCCTGCAAGGTCAACTCACTTCCCCAGCCAGTTCCTGTTCATCCTTAAATACTCACGTGGGTCTTGTCTCTTCCAGGATGCTGTCCCTGATTGATCTGGGCACTCATATCACCCTATTCCCAGTTGAATGCCAGCCCCTCCCAAGGTCTATTAAAATGATGTCTTCTGCAATGGATTGTGAAGGGGATAAGGAAAATATTGACGATCTTCCCTGTCTATGTGCCTGCCATGACCTTTGCACATCCTTGACGGGACATTTAAAGAATGCTGACTTCTTGGTGGATTTGGCTCGCTCAGGAGAACTCAGAGTCATTCACTTATCTCAAGGATATCACTCCCTCCCTTTGGGGATCTGGCCAACCACAGGGTGGATGAAGTGCCCTTGAGGGGATCACCAGGTCATGTAGGTTGTTAGAGTTTTATTTGTTCTAACTTGTATTTAAGGAACTCCACTATAAAACTTCGGAGTCTCACTTATGGAGAGGAGAGGATGCTCTGACCAGGTCTTCCCAGTTGGGACCCTGAAAAGCTACCCTGGGACTCCCCTGCTGCATGACTTCAGGTGTTGGTGCTTCCCCTGATGTGGTGGTATATTTTCTTCTCTTTCTTGCTCACCTATCACTTTTTCTCTTCCTTCCATAGTAGTACTAAAATAAATGCTATCCTGTAGGAAGAGAGTAAGTATCTTTATTGTCTATCGGATCTGACCTGCCAAATTCAGTAGCTGCACCCATAGGTAATGCTTTAAGGTCACAACTGTGAACTATCATTGCTTATTTTCTTTGTAGTTCTAGCAGCTGGCCTAGGATTGGGTAGATTGTAGGTGATAACTTTAAAAAATATGACCTTCATGAAGATGTTAAGGATTTCTATATCTAGTGTGGCAAACAGACCCTAAGACCCTTGTCACTCTGTTCTAGCACACATGCCTTTCTGTGATCCCTTCTTCTGGAGTATAGGTGACCCCGTGAATCACTTCTATACAACAGAATATGGCAAAGATGATGTCAGGTCTGTGAGTCCATTAGAGTATACATGTGAGACTGTAAGTGATAGACTTTCCTATTGGTCTTGAAGCAGGAGCACGATGTGTACTGTCTTGGCAGAGGCCCATGTGGCAATCTCTAAGTGGCCTCTAGGACTTGACAGAAGCTTCTAGTCAACATTCAGCAAAAAGCTGGGGCCCAAAAGAAAATGAATGCTGCCAACCATCTGAGTAGCTTGGAAATGAATCCAGCTCCAGGTGAGAACACAGCCCGCTGACACCCTGATTAGGACTTTGGGAGTCTGCAGGCAGACTCAGCCATGCCTGGACTCTTGGCCTAAGCAGCTGTGAAATAATAAATAGGTGTCTTTATCCTCTAAGTTTAGTGCTGAGTAACAAAAGTGTATACACGTTCAGTAGGAGAAATGGGCAGAAAAGGAACGACGATTGATTCTTGGTTGGTAGGAGCTGGTATGACCAAGCTCAACGTTACAGGAAAATTGGGAATTTAATGTAGGATCTGGAAAGCCCCAACCCCAGACCCACTGGGAAGTGCTCTACTACTGAGCTATACATCCCCAGCCCTTTTACTTTTATCCCAAGCTGTGCTTTTATTTTTATTTTGAGACAGGGTCTCCTCAGGCTGCTGAGCCTGGCTTTGAACTCATGATCCACCTCTGTGGGCCTCCTAGGTCACAGTGCTTGCTTCATATGGAAATTGCTGCCTTGATTCATGCATCATGAACTTTTTTCATCCCATTCCAGATGCCAGTTAAAACTTGATGTAGGTCATTCTAGGCCAAGAGTTACAGCTTTGTGACTTAGAGGACAGAGTAGAGTGGCTAGGACACGGGCTTCAGCATGACACACCTGCCTTCTCTAAGCTGGGTGCCCACATGTATAGACTAAGGCTGAACACAGCATGTCATGGTTGTGTGGAACGCAGTAAGGAGGTGCTAAGTTGGAGCCTGCACAGGGCCTGAGTTCTACAGATCCTAGGTACCCCCCCCCAGCCCTACCACTGCCTTCTACAACTTTATAGACTAAGATAAAGCCTGCTTTGAGACACTCCTGGAGGGAACCCTTCAATAGTTCCTTTTCTCCCCATTTTTTTGTTGGTACATTAACAAAATAGTTCTTAATGAATGCTTTGGAAGTTTACTCTCTAGCTGAAATCCCAGGAAATTCTACCTGGCCTCTTATAGCACTGTTGAGCTAAGGGAGGTCAGCCTCAATTTCCTGAAATGGCTTGCTACTTCCCCCTTTAAGGGGGTATTTGGTATTGATTAATGGGACCTTATCAAACACATCAGGAAGTGAGAGGGGTCCAAACCCTCCAGGCAGCCATTTGTTGGCTGGCTCAACTACATTCTCCCCTTGCCACATCCTCCCCTTCCTTCTGGCACTCAGGCATCTTGAGTGCTGGTGTGCAGTAAACACACTAATGCCCTTTGCAGACTGGGGGCCCTGAGAAAACCTCATCAAAGGGATGGCTGAGTTTTTATTAGGGTCTTGTCTTTCCATTGGGATAAAACACACAGCCTGGATTCCCTAGATTTAACAGATATGCACTGTCTTTGTTCATGGGCTGCTATGACAACATGCCATAGACTGAGATGGCTTATGAACAATAGAAATTTGTTTTTCACAGTTGTAAAGACTGGAAGTCCATGATCAGGGCGCCAGCAGGGTCCTGGGTGAGGGCCGTCTTCCCGCTTACAGACTGCTCACTTCTCCTTATATCTTCACTGGGTGGAAAGAGAGTGAGGGAGTTCTCTGAGCCCATTCATGAGGGCTCTACCCTAATGTCCTGATCACTTCCCAAAGGCCCCTTCTACTTCCATCCCAGTGGAATGGAAGTAGAGAGGATGTTGAGAGGGGCACTTTGAGCCATGACATCTATGAAGGCCCAGTATCCTGAATGTGAGTGAGTGTTTATGTGTGTAGGCCAAGATATTTAAGATCTGATAATAGTATGTGTGTTAATGTGAGATATTTAGGATACAGTACTCACAAAATTTCAGGCCTTGGAGACTACGATCAATCCTCCATTCAATTCTCTCATGTTACAGATGAGGATCCACACAGGTAAGTGGGTTGACAAGGTCTCCCAACTCCCAGAACCAGGCTCTTGGTAGATGACAGGGCTGGGTCTCTGTCTTTTCTGTTTGGACTACACTACTTCATTTCCTTTTAATCTAGTGCAACCTCTTGAACTCCTGAGAAAGTGCTAATTTACTGAAAGGCCTTGGGACCCCCTTCAGACAGAGCATCAAGAAACCCTTCTGCTTACAGTGTGGTCATGACTGGGCGGATGGATTGTTCCTTCTTCAGAGTTAGCACTTCCGCCTGGGATCCAACTTCCTCCTTTGGCTTCCTCCATGTTGTTGACTCCCTAGGCCTTACCAGACCCCTCCACAGAGGGGCACCATAACCTTTCAGAGCAGCTAGGACCATCCAGGATGTGAAGGGATTGGAGTCTGCAAGGAGCCAAAAATGGCTCCTTTCCTGGTTTTAAGAACAAGACACTGAAAATAAATGGGGTGCAGAGAGGATGGGAAGTCTGAGATTAAAGAAACAGCCCAATTTCCTCCTCTTGGTGGGTAGAAGGAGAAGAGAATCTCAGCACAGAGAAACACAGGGGACATTAGAACTGAAATGGGCCCTTGAGATCACCTAACAGGCCCCTTTCCATTTTCCAGGATTCCTGGGAAAATAGGAGAAGAAGAAAGTGAGAGAGGCACAGTGGGCACTTTTGTTCATGTAATAATATAATATCTGATTTAATTTTGCTGCCAGAGCTTGGAGGCAATTTTTAAAGAGGAGGAAATAGGCATTGTGAGACAGAGAGGGGGGCAGTACTGGACTTCAGTTTACAAATGTGCATGCTTCAGAATCCAACCTAGCCACTGGCTTTAATTATGGAAACATGGTCCTACATTTCTGGAGTACAAAGACTCAGCTCTAGATGACTTTGTATGGGTTTCAAGGCAAGAAGCTCTTGAGAATTTTCCACACACTTTATTCTTATTGCTGCATTCAAATGCCACCCCTAAATATGGTCAGCCTTGATTTCTGTTAGGCCAACATGTGGTGGTGCTTATGTCTGCATCAGGCTCAATTCATTCTGTTCTAAATTAATTGATGTCTTATTTAGCCAGTGCATGAGTTGCCCAGGAACACCTGTGTCCAGTGCCCTCCATGACAAAGCAGAAAGGGGGTACTGCAGGTTTGGACACAAGACTGTTGTAATGAGTTCCAAGCCTCAGGAAACAAATAATCAAACTAACTAGTGAGGACCAGAAGCAAAGCAGATTATAACTAATGACCTGCATTTCTACCAGGTTTGTCTTTATATCCAGGAGATTTTTAGAAGCACTTTCTGGTTTGTTTTTCTTTCTTTCTTTCTTTCTTTCTTTCTTTCTTTCTTTCTTTCTTTCTTTCTTTCTTTCTCTCTCTCTCTCTCTCTCTCTCTCTCTCTCTCTCTCTCTCTCTCTCTCTCTTTCTTTCTTGGTACTGGAGATTGAATCCAAAGGCTCTTTACCACTGAGCCACATCTCCATCCCTTTTATTAGTTTATTTTTTATTTTGAGACAGGGTCTTACTAAATTGCTTAGGGCCTTACTTAGTTGCTGAGGCTGGCCTTGAACTTGCAATCCTCCTGCCTCAGCCTCTCAAGATGCTGGAATTATAGGTGTGTGCCACCATGCCTGGCTTGTTTTCTTTTCTAAATATAAATCCAGTATGATAATTATAGGACCTTGGGCCTGGTTGATGAAGCCCAAGTTGGGCTGTGTCCCAGTTCAGAGGAGGATCTTAATGAGTCACTTCCCCCAGCCTCACTTCCTCTTGGCTGATAAAGCCTCTGGGTGGAGTGAG
This sequence comes from Callospermophilus lateralis, assembly GCF_048772815.1. Classification (NCBI taxonomy): domain Eukaryota; kingdom Metazoa; phylum Chordata; class Mammalia; order Rodentia; family Sciuridae; genus Callospermophilus; species Callospermophilus lateralis. The sequence continues at coordinate 105,577,907 of NC_135306.1, forward strand.
AGTGAGAGATAACCAGCTCCCAGCTGAGGACCACTTTGGTGGGATTTGGGAGTAGAGGGCATGCCCTGCTCTGCAGAAGCATCTTCATTCATATTGGAAGCTTTTCTAAAGAATCCTGGGCAAAGCCCCACAGACCAGATGGACACTCCAATTGCCACACCCTCTGGCCCCAGCGGCCCCTCCTCCCTAACTGATAATATGACCTTTACTTTCTTCACTTCCACTTTCCTTTAAAAAAAAAAAAATCCATGTGTGGGCTGGGGCATGGCCTGGGAATACAGCACTTGCCTAGCATGCTCTAGGCCTTGGGTTTGATCCCCAGCACAGCAGAAAAACAAAACCACCAAACATAGCCACTTAAAATGCCCTGGTCCTTTCCACAGAAAGCTGTAAGTCAAAGGGCCAGTTGCTACCTGGGTGTGATCTGAGTTTTGTTTATGGACTGGGTGGCAGGGAGTGGCCCTGAGAGAGGGGAGAGAGGCTGCAGAGTCCTTGTGCTAACGTATTAAGCTGAATTCACAGAATATGTGGCTTGAGAGTGACCATGGTGTTAACTTCTATTAAATAGGTTTAAGATCTGTAGGGCATCATTGGATCCCACAGAGAAGCAGAAGGGGAAGAATCATGTCATCTAACTTCTCCATTGTACACAGTAGGGAACTTAGGCGTAGAGAAGAAAAATGACTTCTTTCAGGTCATGGTGAGTCAGTGTAGAGCTTACACTAGAATACAGGCCCCACCACCACTCCACCCTGTGCCTTCTCTCCACCCCAGGGCTCACTCCTGCACAGCCTGTGGAAGGCAGTGGTAAGGCACACAGAGTTCTAGACAAGCTCTGTCACTCAGTCCCAGTGTGACCTTGAGTGAGTTCCCCAACCTTCCAGAGATTATGGAAAATAAAAAGGGGACTCTTATGTGGATCTCAAAGGCCTCTTCCAGTTATAATAGCACATGAGTTTTGGTGCGCTGTGGATTCTCTTCTTCCAACCACCAGGGGGAGGAAGTTGAGCTGTTTCCTTAACCTTGGACTGAAATGAGTGGATGTAACAGAGATGTGGGCCGGGTACAGCCTGATCATGAAAGCAGCCTGCAGAGAGTGAGGGGTCATGGAGAATTCTCAGTGGGAACTGATGTCAGATTCCAAAACAGAAGTGGCACAAGCCCTCTGCAAGTTGGCAGCTCCTGTCTCTCACTCTGCTTTGTCACAGCTGGAAGGGACCACATACTCTCCAAGCTGCTTATGTACATAGTCTGACCCTTCTAGCTGGTCTCCTAGGTACAACACATGTTGGGTTACTCCAGTTACACTCATCCCTCTGTATCTTTAGGGCAATGGATCTAGGACTTCCAGCCCCAGATACTAAAATATGCAGATGCTCAAGTCCCTTAAGGAAGATGGCATAGTAGCCTGGCACAGTGCTGCAGGCCTGTGATTCCAGAGGCTAATGCAGGAAGATAGCAAGTTTAAGAACAGCCTGGGAAACACTATTAGTGAGACCTTGTCTCAAAAAGAAAAGGAGGAGGAGGAGGAGGAGGAGGAGGAGGAGGAGGAGGAGGAGAAGAAAGAAAAAAGCCAGGGATGTAACTCAGTAATAGAGCACCCTGAGTTCCATTCTAGTACTGCAAAAATAAGGGGAAAAATAAAATTGAAAGGTATTGGCCTATAACTTAAGTACATCCCCCCAAATAGTTTAAATCATCCCCAAATTACTTATAACACTTAATACAATGGAAATGCTGTGTAAATAATTGTTATACTGTAGTGCTTATGGAATTACATCAAGAAAAAAAGTCTGTGCAGTTTCAGTCAGGCACATTTTTTTCCCTGAATATTTTCAAACCGCGATCAATGGTCTCCATGGTCAGATCCTTTCTATGTATGGACACAAAGGGCTGACTGTACTTTTTTGTGTTTAGGAGAATGATTCTTCAGGAAAATGAGGTGCCTGTTTTAGCTTCTCAGGAAGACGATGTGCTGGAGGAGAAGAAGGGAGAAGGATAAAGGGCCCATCTTTACTTCTGGAGAGGCAGTGATAGGCCAGAAAGCCAGCCTCTACTCTGCCCAGGAAAAGACTCATTTCCCGCAGTGGTTTGCCTGTCTTAGCCGTGACTGCCGCTTTGGCATTCCCCTCACTATTATCTGCAAAACCATTCCTTGAAAGCAGTGCCAGCCAATGTACTCATCATTGACCACAAGTTATATAAAACTAAAAATTCAGTTCTTCATCACGCTAGTCATACTTCAGGTGCCAGCGGCTGTCATGCTCGTCACTACCATCATCATAGGACATTCAGCTGGACAGTGACGAGCTAGAACCTAAGTTTCACAGGGAAGGGACTTTGCTTTCACTGAGTACCCAGTGCAATGACTGGCATGTAAATGGCTTTAAATTTGCTAATGCATTTATTGAATTCATGGTTTAGCAGTTAGGGCGGAGAATACTGTAGTATCTGTACAGTCATGTTGAGAATTCAGAATTACACAGAGGTTTCTTTCAAGAAACTTGGGCTTTGTTTTGTTCTATTTTTTTCCCCCTGGTGTTCATTCTCAAAGTTTTTGAGCATCCATTGGCACTTCCTTAGACTGTGTGCTAAATGGGACAAAGAATTGGGAAAGAAAAGACCCAGGGCATGGTTCTAGACCAGGTTCCAAATAGAAGGGTAAGCAGGAGTGAGCTGGGTAAGTCCCTGTGAGTCTCAGTCAATGGGAATAATGATACCATCCTCAAGGGGATGTTTGTATGATGCACATGAGGTAGTATAACAGAAAACACTTTGGAGACTAGACAGGGTTGGTGTTTGCATTATCGACCATGGCCTCAAGTTGCTCTTGTGTTCCACGGTCATAATCCTTGACAATACTTTGCTGCCTCCTCCAGCCACTCTCCCTGCCTTGGGATGATTACTTCAGTCCATCACATGCCCCTCCAAGGAAGCATTTCTGCCACAATACCTCTATTATCATGCCTCTATGCGTCAAAGGCTGAAGTGGCTTCTTACTGCCTCAAAGATCAAGACCAGCCTCCTTCTGATATTTTACACTATCAGATGCCTCATTTGATTAGAAAGCTTCTATTTTACAGTGATCAGGTAGGACTTTCTTGAAACAAGAAATCTTACTCCTGTTGCAAATGTGCTCCTGTCCCACCCAGGCTTTTCCTTCTCCCATTCCTCCAAATTGTACCCACTACCTTGAGTTCACCCTGCCTGTAACTCCAGCCCCCAACAATCCTGACCTTCTTGTGCTCATCTAACTCTGCACATTAGAACACGTTCTCCCATCCACGCTTGTTCTCTGATTGTTTTGTGTGTCTCACCTCCTTAACAACATTGGACAACAGTCAAAGGCAGGATTGGTTCTTAGGTAGTGCTCGGTACCTGTTATGATTTGAATGGTGTCCTGCAAAAGTCTGCATGTTGGAAACTTAATTCCCAAATTCATATGTTAATAGTATTTGGAGTGGTGTCTTTGGGAAGTAAATAGGATAAGACAAAGACATGAAAGAGTAGAACTCCCATGATGGCAGTAGTAAGTTTACAAGAAGAGGGAGACTTGAGCTAGCATCTTGCTTTGTCTCACCATGTGATGCCCTCTACCTTGTTATGATGTAGCAAGAAAACTCTCATGGATGTCGAGTGTCTATACTGCCATCATGCTCTTGGACTTCCCGGCCTCTGGAATCATGAGCTAAATGAACCTATATTCTTAAGAAATTTCCTGGTCTCAGATATTTTGTTATAGCAACAGAAAATAGAGTAAGACAGTACTCTTAGGGGTACCTAGAGATGGGGCAGCATAGTTGGCCTATAGACTGACATTTTAAGTTGGGCCAGATAAATGGAGAGTGAGGTAAACTAGAAAGAAAACTAGGTTTGACAAGACAGCTTGTACAAATGGGCTATACTTTTCTTTCTTTAATGGATTCCATTTTTTAGTATAAAAATTTCAAATACTTGTATTTATTAATTTATTATATTGTTATTAATGAATTTATTAAAAATTCATCCCCCCCACTTTTTTATAAGTTGACATAATTCCAGTCCAGTCAAAGGAACACAGAGTAGTAGTTGCTTGTGGTTTAGAGAATGAATTCCTTTTGCTTGCAGCAATTGGTCTCACCCTGGATCACACCTCTGTGACCTCACTGTTCATTTAAAGGCTTCTCTGATGGGTCTAGGATGAGTTACAGCCACGAAGTGAGTGACGAGGGACTTAAAAGTGGCACCCTAGGGAAATGGGGAGCATAGTCATTAGCCAAGATCACCCAAAAAGATGAGCCCAGGCTCCTAATCCCTGCAGAGGGCCTGGGATGTGGCTAGACTCCATTCTCTTCATAACGTACACCGTCTTCTCAGGAGAGCAGGTCGCAGCCAGGTAGCACTGCTATGCGAGGCCCGGCCAGCACAACTGCTCTGGCCGAGTAGAAATAGATCACCCAATCAACACCTAATTACAGGGCAGACTGGAGCCGGGAGGGGTCTTGTTGGTGGCCTTGATACCAGAAGACAGCCAGGCTGCCAACTTCTCCCAGACCAGCCACAAATGACCTCAGACTGGAAAAAGCTCCACAAGGACAGATGCTAGAAGCTCTGGATGGCAGACAGCAGCTAGGCACATCACACTGCTTCTTATCCCGGGGCTGTGGAGAACGTTCTCCCAGGGAACTCGGCAGCTTTGGGGAAGACTATGGAGAGACAATGCTCTTTGGTACAAGAGAATTGGGACTTCACTTTGGGGGGACATGTTGCCTCATCTACAGAGAGACATAATATCTAATTCATAGGAGGAGAGTGATGATAAATGCTGCCAGGCATAACTTAAAAGCTCTTTGCCGTTGGCCACGCACCAAAATAGATGATGCACTTTCCCAAACACTGCCAGGCAGGGGAACACTGTGAGCAACATGGCCCCAAACCCAGGCTCCTCGTAGGGTTCTGTCTGCCTGCAGGTGTTCATCCTTCTAGCCAGGCACAAATATATTGATGCTCCCTGAACTCTACCTCAATCATCACACTGGCAGCTCTTATGCTTCTCAGTGACACTAGTAGTGAAATGAGTTTCTGTACCTTTCCCCCTAAGACCTCAAAGCATGGGTCACATGGTTGTCTGTTTCTTGGACTTTCCTAAAAGAACGACAAGAAGAACAGTTGAATCTTAATGGTGGAGCATGGGGGATATATGTTCAGCTGACTTGTCCCTAGCTCCCCTAAGACAAGAGAGAAAGAGCTTGGACAGGGATCTGAACATTCAAGCAATTACAGCCGTCCTCCTGAGGCCCTCTGGGTGAGTCTCAGGGCTCTGCTGAGAGTGGATAGTCCGGAAATGCAGACCCGAGAGAGCAATCACCAGTGGAGTTCAGCAGAGTCAGATTCTCAGCTTCTCAAGTCATTGCACGAAAGTCCTTGGGGAAGAATGCTTTTTCTCTTTTTCTACACTACAAAAGGCTGATGGATTTGACCCCTTACCTCATGGATGATGCCATTATTAATCAGGACCTCTTAGCCCACATAGCCCTGGCTGAGTGGAGACCTTTGTAGCTTTGGGGGTTTAGATCCTGTGAAGTAGAAAGCACCCTGCCCTCCCAATCAGCCTGAATAATATGCCAGGAAAGAAGAAAGTCCGGCACCCTGCAATTGGGACCCCAGCTCAGCAAAGGGCTCCCAGCACTGGTGAGCCTGTTCTTTAGCTCAGGCAGCCTCTGACTAAGGGACAGGAGCTGCAGTAACAAATGCACTGAATAATGAACTTTGAGCCTTGGCTCTGCTGTTTACTAAACGAGATTTAGGGAAAACCTCTTTGGCCATTGGAAGCTCATCTATAAAATAAGAATAATAAGGATTGTTCACAAAGCTATCATTAGAGTTAGAAGACAGTTGGGTGGTCCACCCACAAACCTGGATTTAAATATTACTCCTCACTCACTAGTCGTGTGACTTTTGGGCAATTTACTAAACCTGGCTAACTCTCAGTTCCTCATCTCACAGTAGAGGGTGATAGGAACACTAGAGTATTGCCTGGAGGTTTTTATTGACACCATGCCTGGTGCACAAGGGCACTCAATAAACTTTCTCTGTGAATATTCTAGAAGATGAAAAGCATAAGCCCAGTGCAGTGGCCCATACCTATAATCCCAGCTACTCAAGAGGCTGAGGCGGGAGGATCATAAGTTCAAGTTCAGCCTGGACAACTTGACAAGATCCTGTCTCAAAATTAAAAATAAAAAGGAATGGGGATGCTCAATGGCAGAGCCCTTCTAGGTCCAATTCCCAGTACTCGGGGGAAAAAAAGATGCAAAGATGCAAAACAAAATGCAAATGCAAACTATTGTGATTATTTTCTAAACTGTGGGAAAGCGTGGCAAATACATGAGATGCTTTGCATACAGCAAATGGGTAACAATTATCTGCTATGCATAATTATGGCACACATGGAAGCAGTTTCACTCTGGAATTCAGTTCAGAGATTAGTATCATTTGCAATTTCCAGGCTGCCAGCCCCACAGATTAAACCTCCACTAAAGACATACAGTGCATGATTCAGCGACACCTCAGGGGAGGAGTTTTGATGACAGTGAAAGCCACAAGGGATTCAACCTGAGTATTTTTGATGTGTCAGCAAAAGGCTCTTCCTCTCTCAGTTGAAACAGACATACTGCCATGTGTGGTACATGCTACAGGAGAACTGCAGGTGGGACCAGGAGAACATTATAACCATTCTGGGCTGTCTCGACTAGGAAGATGTTCTTCACTCAAACATAGGTAAAATTGAGGGCTCTCCTCTCATCTCCTTTCCTCCAGGTGCATAATCCTTCAGTGTCAGCTCATAGCCTTGTTAAGTAGCAAATCAGTATTAAGCACAATGGTGTACAAGGGACCCAGGGACAAGGACAAGATTCAGGGCTGTTAAGAGCATATAGTTGGATAGAGAGCAGGCCTTACATTTAGCCTCACACCACTGTGATCCTTAGCTTGACCTTTCACAAGACTCTTGTTTCTTATTCTGGGTTCAAAATCTACTGCAGGCAAGGAGGAAATGAAAGTATCCCAAGAAGCCTCTGGGAAGATAAAAATGTCAAGAGATGCTTGGGGATAATAAGTTGTATAGGCTTACATTATTTCGCCCAGTGAAAAGAAAGCTCAACCGAGATTAAATGACACTTCAGAGGCACTGTCCATTTTCACTAAGAGAAGAACAGCACAGAGGAGAACTGGGCTGCTGCATAGAGTTGGGTCAGTGAAGGCCCCATCTAAAGGGGCAGCTGGAATGAAGCAAGGCTGGCCATATGTTGATGATTACTGAAGCCGGATGAGGATGCACAGGGGCTCATTATTCTATTCTCTCTACTTTGGTGAATATTTGATAATTTCCACAATAAAACATTAAAACAATGGAAGAAAGGAGGCAGCTGCTACTCAGCTGCAGCCTACAGCTCACATGCAGAATGAAGGTCTGGAGAGGCCCACCCTGATTTTTTGGGAACGATGGAGTAAATTGTGAGTGAAGCGTGTGAGGCTGTTCTTCATTTTATTTGCCACCCTGTATTTCTTCATGCACAGGGTGGGTATTCTGGCTCCCAGTTTTGTAGGAGTAGGAGACTAAGCGTGGAGACCTCCCTCCCAATTAATGGTTTTATAGCTGCTGTCTAATTGTTTATCCTGGGTCACCTTGTACTGCATTTTTACCTGCATGGTGTTAATTCATCCTTGCAACAATTAGGTCACTATGATGCCAGATAAATCCTCACCACAGCCAGCTCCTTCTTATCACCCTAGTTATACAAATAGGAAAATGAGGCTCAGAGGCTACTTAGCATGCCCAAGGCAATCGTGGCTCTTAAGTTGCAGACTCAGGATTTGAAGGCAAGCAGTCTGACCTGAGTAAGTCCCTCTGCACTCTTGTGCTATAAAGTCTGAATTTGGGCAATCTCCCTTTGCTCTTTCCACATTGATCAGCTCTCCTAAAGAAATCTTTCCAACCTGTCTGACTTCAGTGTCCTTCGCAGGATCTTCTCCAGGCTTGGTTTTTCTCTATTATTGTACAGGAACCCAAATGACTTAACATCCCTGCAGGATCCTTATACAGAACTTAGAAAAAAAATCCATTATCTCATTTTATTCTCATAGCAGTCCCAAGGCAGGTTCCAACAGGCAGGTCAGAGGATAGTTTGTGGTCACAGAGCCATCACTCAGCTCAGGACCCATGACTCCAGGGCACTTTTCTTTCCTCCTACCTAATATGGCTTCTTGGTCCTGAGCTCTGCGTGGTTCCCTCAGGGTGCCCTGCATGACAGAACAAGAAGGACATTTCCCATATCTTGCAGGCTGATGTCATTGGGCCAATTCATTTGATTCCCCAGGCACATGCTCTGCTTGGTTTCACCCTCCCCAAACCCCCAGTCCATCCTCCACTGAGGCCAGAAGATCATGCCCCTGTCTTACTTAAAATCCTTCAGAGGCTCCCAAATCCCTGGCTGCCTCTCCTGCTGTGACACCCACCCCAAAGCGGAGCCTCTGCCTCAGTCACAGAAGCCTCTGTCACTGCCCAATTGCACCCTGCTGTTCTCACTGTTGGGCTCTGTCCACTTTCCTTGTTCTGCTGGGATTGTCCACACCCTTATTTTCTGTCTCATCAAATTAAAGGATGACTTTAAATTAAGACTTCACCTTCTCAGCAGAAAACTTCCAGAACTTCCTTTCTGAAGTTTTTGGATAATAATGATCCCAAAACTCCCCTAAAACCCTTCCCAGGCTTTACTTATCTACATTCCCCAAAGGACTTTAAGGTCCTTAGAGATAAGGCTCTATGTCTGTTCAACTCTGTGCCTTCAGAATTGATTTCGCAGTAAAATGCTCTGAGAGAGGTGTGAAGTAAGGACAGAATGAATGAATTCTCCCCTGCCGTCGTCCCCACCCCAGATAGCAGAGCTGCTGCCTTCTGAGGTCACAGCGCCTTATAATATTCTTCTGTTAGCCTTTACTAGTCATATCCCAATCATTTCCTTCTATGTCCATTTCCCCAATACATGGGAATATTCTTCTCCATCACACACTGGGATTGGCAAGGGCAGGACAAATAGTCCTGAGCACAAACCCCAGCACATAGTAGGTGTTTAATTCATTGACTGAGTGAAGTGACTCAGGTCCTTGCTCTTTTCTGCCAATGTCAGTTACCCAGGGACAATATCTTAGCTGCCTCAAAGCTGTGGTTTGATTTCAGCCATTCCATAGCCACCTTCAACTTGTCAGCCAGCCACTCACATCTTAGATCCTCCCGGGTCTACCCTATTGGTGTGGAACTCCACTACTGAAAGAGCTTTGTGTCACTCCAAGACCAGGGGGTTTCACTCTGAAGTTCCTCTTTGGATTATTTATATTTATAAAAATGCAAAAGCAGCCCTGATTAAATATCAGTCATGGCTAAAATTCCATCCCTGCAGGGTTTCAATCTACTTCTTTTGTGTGTTTCATTACACAAAGAGGGGAAAAGAAGCATTCTCTCCCCTAAAACCAAACACCGAATGTTTTCTTTGATATAAGGAGGCTGATTCATAGTGGGATAGGGAGCGGGAGCATGGGAGGAATAGATGAACTCTAGATAGGACAGAGGGGTGGGAGGGGAAGGGAGGGGACATGAGGTTAGAAATGATGGTGGAATGTGATGATCATTATTATCCAAAGTACATATATGGAGACACGAATTGGTGTGAGAATACTTTGTATACAACCAGAGATATGAAAAATTGTGCTCTATATGTGTAATAAGAATTGTAATGCATTCCACTGTCATATATAAATAAAAAAAGAAGCATTCCCTTCAGGATCCATCTGCCCTCCCACCCATTTATCCATTTATCCATTCACCTCACATGTGCTTAAAGTCTAAGGGCGAGGTCTTGTTCCAGGCTCTGGGAGATTCTGCAATAGACCCAACAGATTCTCTGGGCTCAAGGAGCTCGGCTGAGACAGAGACAAACACAGAGCAGATGATCCAAGCACTTGTGATACATGCTCTGCTGGCCACTGTAAGCATGCAGGTGGATCACCAAAAGGAGAGTCAACGCCCCTCACAAAGCCGGCAGGACTAAACCTTGAAAAGTGAGTGGAAATTTGCCAACAAGACTAGAGGAGAGAAGAACAGCAGATATGAAGTGGGCGGGTCTGAAGGTGCAAGGAGAAGTTACAAGGTGGCCAATGGGTGCAGAGAGGCATAACAGGATGGAGAAAACTTATCATTTAGATTTTTCTCAATAAGAGGAAATTTTTGTTTTCAAAAGTTTGTGAGCCCAGGGCTGGGGTTATGGGTCAGTGGTAGAGCGCTTGCCTCGCATGTGTGAGGCACTGGGTTCGATCCTCAGCACCACATAAGATAAATAAACAAAATGAAGGTGTTTGTCAATCTACAACCAAAATAAATTTTTTAAAAAGTCATGTAACTTTATATATATAAATAAGTGTGAGCCAATAAAATTTCTCTTGTAAAAGAAGAAAAGGTATATTGATCATGGTCTTCTCTCTACTGGTAGCCAGAAATGGTGAGTCTCCTCTAAAAGGCTGTGGTAAGAGCCTAAAATAGAAACCATTTTCACCCAATATTAACAGCACCTGACACATTTCTGTATGTATATATGGGATTATGATGAGCTACCCCCAAAACTGTAAAGTACCTAGGATCAAAGATTTTATTGTGATCCACATGGAATCCCCAAATCTCACCAATTCATGGGACATTGTAAGTACCCCATAAGTGTTTGCTGAAGGAATTCACTGTGTTCTGCTGGCTGCCAGGAACTGTGCTAGTTACCAGGGATAAAAAAATCGCTAATGCATTGCCTACCCTGTGAGCTGGGGGCCACAGGATCTAGTCTAAGAGTTGGAGGTCATTTTTGGAATGCTAAGAAATTTTGTTTTAAAACTTGAAAAACAAAAACTTTCAAACAAGCTGAGAAACGGGTTTTTGGGAGCCGACAGGAGCAGCCTCAGCAGCTTTCCTGCCCGGCTTGCAGGTGCCCTTTCGGCTCGGCTCCTCCCTCGTACTACTGGGTGGACAGATCCCTGGGAGGACACAGCTTCTCACCAGCCCCTGCAGGGGCAAGCCCTTGGCTTCAGTTGCCCTTCCCCCAGCTGTGCAGCACACTCATGTTCACCCTGGGTCTCACACATGATTACACAGGCACATGTGATCACATTCACACAATACATGGTCACACAAGATCACAATCACAGTCACGCAACACACGGAGCTGCATATACTTGATCACACACACACTCGCACGCACATACACACATACATACAGAGCCCGCATCCCTGCTTAAACACACACATGTCCACGTGCTCACACAACACACACTCATAGTCACCCATAGGCACACATCCATTCATGTGCATCGGAACACACATCTGTGTACACACATGCTGTCACCCTGGCAAACCCACACTTGCACGTGCACACTCATGCATGCACATACTCAGTCACACAGCACAAGCTTACACACTCACACCCAGCCCCAGCCCAGCCGTTAAAGCAGCAGCACTCACATTTTCCATCTATTGGTGGTTTCAAAACAGGAAGCCCACATGGGGGGGAGGTGTTGGTGAAGTGAGAGCTTCTGAGAAGGGACCCAGGTGCATGGGCTGGACTCACTGGCGCCTGTGTCTTTCACAGGCAGAAAGGCTGGGTGAGCGAGGCTCTGGCTTGGCCCAGGTCCATGTAGCATCATCTTGGCTGGTTAGCTTATCTGATGCAGCCATTCAGACCAAATTATGTGTCCCTTAGCTGGTGGTTTTCTGAAAGGAAGAAGGGAACAGCCTATACCTGCCCATCTGCCATTATGTAGACCTCACCTTTGGAAACTCTTCCCAGAGCCCTCCTGGACTATTGCTGGGCTGCTTCACCTCACCCCTTAGGCCTCCCTACTCAGCTGGGCTCCTTCACAATGGGAACATTCTGCCTTGTGCCCTGCCCCTGTCTGCTCCAAAATGAACTTGACCAGGGCCTGCATTCTCATATTCAAATCCTTGCAGAACTTTATGTTTTGCAATGTTTATTCATAACCAGTCTCTCCTTTGATCCTTGAGACAAGATTTTCTGTGGTGATAATAGCATACCCATTTTACAGCTGAGGAAGCTGAGAAGAAAGACATTAACTCACTTTTTCCGGGGTCTCAGAAGCATAATTTAATAATCAAGTCTCCATTTTAAGACAGTCACAATCTGTGACTCTCATCCTGGCTCTGAACACTGGGCATGCCTAAGTTGTTTAGGTTTATCAGGACAGCCAAAGCAAAAACGGATGGCTACAGGGGTACCATAAAGGAGACAGGACTAAAGTTAGCAGGAACAGAGCACTGTCACAGGGTGGGGGACCAACACCTCATGTGGGCCAGGAAGCATCATTTCACCCCATACCACCCTGTACCTCCCCCACATGCATGTACATGTACACACACACACACACACACACACACACACACACACATGAATAAAGTCTAGCTGGCCTGGCTAGCATTCAGGAGGTCTGGCTGCTCCATTTATATACTTCAAATGCCCGAGGCAGTTGGAACTGATTTCCACTATCTACAAAAATTAAGGAGAAGCCATGGCAAGATGACATCTCTGGGGGTGAATGACATTTCTGGAACTTCTCTCTTTCTCTCCCTCTCTCTCTCTCTCTCTCTGAGACAAGTTATAAAATCATTTTTCTTCAGCAATGACCTTCCAAAGGAAATGGGCCTCAGTGCTCTAAAGCTGAGAGGGCTCCCTCTTTACTATTTTCCTGCCCAAGGGGGTTCTGGAGGGTGGAGTAGTAGGCCAGGAAAGGGTTCTCTGGATTCAATTCCACTGTCAAACTAGCAGGACACCCTCCCAAAGCAGCCCAAGATACCATTCATGTGGTTGGAAGGAGACAAGGTGAGCAGAATGGACTTTTCCTCTAGGCTAGCATTTCCCCTGTCAAGCCATAATTTCTTTTTACTACCTCTTCCTTTTAGGTCTCACATATTTAAGGGCCAGGACCTGCAAAGTGGGACAGCAGAAATCACAGGAAAAAGGGATAGGCTAGACCCAGGGGAAACCCTGGAATTTGCAATCCTGGAGATCAGGTCTGAAACCTGAGACTCCTCCACTTGGGCAATTTCTTGCCCTTCCCCTTGGTTTGTTTTCCCTCCTCCTGTCTGGAATACTGTCCAAATCTTCCCTCTCTCTGCAAGTCCCACTCTTTTCTTAAAAGCCTCTTCCTGACCCTTCAGGCCTGAATGCTCTCTGAGGTCAGAGACTGTGATGATGGAGTCTCGTTGAGTGACAAGAGAGGAAGGATCTGCAGGAAGCAGATGCCTGAGATGACCTTGGAGCCCATCCCACTCCACTCTGGAGCATCTGTGGTCGCTGTACTATTTTTGTTGGGAGGCCGGGAAAGGGTTCTCTGGATTCAATTCCACTGTCAGACTAGCAAGGTTAACTCCGGGCTTGTGGAGGTAGAGGTGGCCCAGGTTCCTGAAGAGATGTGGCAAGGGGAGGAGAGCAGTCCCAGAGGAGCTGTACTGCTTAGTTGGGGTGAAACACCAAGGAATTGCTTAAGGCTTGTTTTGTTGGTCAGCAAAAGGGTCCAGGAAGTGGAAGCTATGGGAGGGAGAGAGGAGGAGGGAAATGGGTCTGCTGACTCCAGAAGCTACTCTGAAGCAGCCTGGCCAACCAAGTTCAGAGTTCATGTTTCTGGGGCCTGTGGAGAGGGAAGAGGAGACTCTTTGCTTATGGATTTGAGATTTTCCAAGCTAAGCATCCTGGGCTTCACAATGCATATGGGTCAGCATTCCTACCAGAAGATTTCAATTTGCAATATTCAATTTGCAATATTTGATTTTCAAGATTTAATATTCTAAAGATCTTATGGAGTGGGACATCAGACAACCAACCACGATATGAACTGACTTAAGTCTTATAGTGAGGACTAGAAAAAAGTATATGTAATTCTTAGTTAGAGTCCTTGCTGAATTCTGATAAGCACCCAAATTTTTATTTACTCAGAGACCAACACAAGAGTTTCATTGTTGTGGATTTGTATGTTTTTTGCTTGTTTGCATTTATTTTTTTTCTGGTAGAAATACTTAATATTGCTACTAGAATCAACTTGGAAATTTTTGCAATTTGCTGTTGAAAAAACAGAACATGAATATGTCCTATGAATAGAAAGCAAACCGAATAGATAATTTATTCTGTGCAGAAATCTGAATCATATCACAATCATAGTCCTTAAGCTATCTGGAGGCTAAAGCCAGTCTGAAGTCTTTTTTTAATGGAAAATAAATTTCATCATTTTTAAGGCAAAAAGGACTAATAAGTTGGAAGTACTTTCTCATTTGGGGGGTTTACTTTGATGATTGAAAATCCATTAATATGTGAGGATGCATTCAGAAGTTAAAAAGTAATCAAATTCCCTAAGAATAATTTTTAAAGTTAGATTATTAGTCATCATCCCCTTGTCTAATTTACACAATTATTATAACACACAAATATATGACATCAGCTAAAACATGAACTAAATAATGGGTTCTAACTCACTTTTAAATAATACAATTAAATTTTATAAAAAACAAACATGCAAATATATTTGTCAATAAAACCCTTACTGTTCAGTACTTTGAATTGGCCTCAGTTTACCTTTCTGCCTTCAGCTTGCCTCCCACCCCGACCCTGGCATATCAGAGCATGACTCCCATGCTTCTGGTATACTGGGGTGGCTCAGAAGCACATATTCTGGGTAAGTGGATAGCTTATATTCAAATCCTCACTCGTCAGTGTGTGATCATGGGCAAGCTGTTTCATGTGTAAGCATTGGTTATGTTCAATGTAAAATAAGAATGATTATAGGACCTAACTCATGTGCTTGTTCTGCAAATAAAAATGAAGTAAAACAGGAAGCATTTAGCACTGGGCATGGCACATATAGTGTCCTCTGTGTCCACGGGTTCCCTGTTCTCCATTCAACCATCTGCAGATGGAAAATGCTAAAAAAATATTGCATCATTATAGAATATGTAGATTTTTTATGTCATTATTCCCTAAACAATATAGTATAGCTACTATTCACATAGTATTCACATTGTTATTAGGTATTACAAGTAAGCAAGAGATGATTTAAAGTATATGGAAGATGTATGTGAATTATATGCAAATACTACACCATTTTATATATGGAACTTGTGCACCCTTGGAATTTGGTATCTGTGAGGCATCCTGCAACCAGTTCCCGATGGATACCAAGGAAGACTGTACTGTGCTCCCAGTAAACAGCTGCTGGCATCCCAACGTTGGGACAGTAAACAATTCACCCATTTCAGAGCCAGCCATTCTTTTACCAGTATGTGTTACTTTTTCAGGAAATGAATCAGAAGAGTGCTCCTCCTCTTTTCTTCACCTGGGAGAAACCGAGCTCACACTTTGAGACTCAGTTTGAATGCCAGATTCACTGAATTTTTTCCTTACATCCTTCCAACTCACTTTAAAGCCAGTTGGTAATTCATATCTACCCTGGCCACAAGCTACTAAAATTATGTCTTTAGGATCATTTGCCACAAAATATGGGGGCATTCAAAGTGCTGGACTGAATGTTATTCCTCTTTGTACTGCAGATGCCAGGCACCAAGCAGACACTCGATAAATATTTATTGAATGAATAAAACTAAATGGAATCAAATGGCATCTGCGAGAATGTCAGGATGTATGGAGCATATGGCTTTACAGAAATACAATCCACTTTATAGCTTTTCCAGAAACCAGTTATTTCTGGGTGGAAAAGAATTTAACCAAATCAGCTAACGTGGAAGACAGAATGAAAGGAGAATGTTGGAGAAGAAATGAGGGAGGATGGCTTCAGGATTTTGCTCTTTCCAGGAAAAATGCGTTATCTATCTGCCTTAAAAGTTTAATGGGAATGAGATACTTTTTTTTGACACTGCCCAGCCCCAAACCCCAAAATCCTTGTCTTAAGACAATTTGATATGTAGAAATTAAATGATGTCAAGTTGCCAAACCAAAGAGTGAGCAAAGATAAAAATTTATTCCTGCTCTTGAAACAAAATTTTTTGGAAGACAAGATTGTTGTTTTCCTTTAGCATAACAGAGTTAGGAAACCAATTTACATGTCTTGAGAATCCTAGGAGAGCAACATAGAGTGGGAGGAAAGTGATGATAGGGAATGGGACTAATTGAAGCACTTACTATATAACAAGCTACTTAAGATCAAATGTAACACTCAAAAGAACCTCAGAGATAAATATTAGTGACCCCATTTTTTTTTGATGGGAAACTGAGTCTTGGTGAGGTAAGTGAACTGGATGAGGTCAAATAGCTACAAGTATTTTTGTCGTTGTTGTTGTTCTATAGTAAAATTCTTTTACCAGGAACCACAAAGTGGAGAGCTCTTACATAAATCTTTCTCCTCTATCATCCATCCTTCTCTCTATTATTAAGATTAGCTTTCCTACAACAATCAGGTTGAACTTTCTACTCCTTTACAACTGCCAGTAGCTCCTTTATACTTACAGAAGATAATTTCAAATATTCAGGCTCATTAAAGTGACCTTCTGTACGGGCTTGGCTCCCACCATAGCTCTTCTGCCTGCTCTCCATCATCACTTGACCACACTTCAGGCTCCTTGGCTCAAGTCTGTCCTTTGGTGATGCTTTTCTCCATTGCCATTAAAGGCCAAGCCAACTTGCATCTCCTTTCTCTTCCTCCCAGAGAACTGCTCCTTTACATTTAAACACTTTCTCCTAAACACTCAATCTCCCTTTTCTTTCTGACTAAATGTTACCCTAATTTGGTACTTCATTTATTAGGTGTTTTTCCTAAAGTCCTCTAACAGTTACTCGTGTCACTGAATGATAATTGCTAATATTTACTGGATATTTCGATGCTGGCCTAAATACCATCAATCATTCCAATTTATAGATGAGGCCTAAGGTCACTCTCTCCAATGGGCTTTTTGAAAGTCATCCTTGCCTGACCTCTCAGCAGCATTTCCCATGATGGACAGTCTTTGCTCTCTGCTTTTATTTCCCTGACCTCACACCCTGTTGGTTTTTCTTCTGCGGTTTTCTCTGGCTGTTCCTTTTCAACTTCCCTTTTATAAATGTTAGTTGCTGGTATTCTGCAGAGATCTGCCCAGTCTTTCTCTTCACATTTTACTTACCCTCTGGATCCCAGTCACTCCCTAATGATGTCTTAATCTTTAGGTTCCACCCATTTCTCAACCTTTGGGCTTCTATAATCTACTCCTTATTGTAAATCCCCACTTAAATATCTTGCTTGAACTAAATTTCATGGGTCCAAAAGACTTAGCTCACTCCTTTTCCTCCAAACCTGCCTCTCTCCTAATTCCCTTGATTAATGGCACACCAATTTCCCAACTCAGAAATTTAAGATTCATCCTTGACTTTTTTCTTACTCTCACCTTGTACAGCTGATTGATCACCAGGTCCATGTCTGCCTCCCACACATCAGCTCTCTTCACTCCTGTCTCCTTCCTATGCTAAGCCACCACCACCTCTCACCTTGACTAATCCAAGGCTTCCTGCCAGATCCCCTGCTTTCAGTTTTGGATTTTCGAACACATGTCCAATTACACAATGATCAACATAGCAGTAGCTCCCTATACCTTCAGGATAAAGTTCCTGAATGGTAACAAGGCTGACATATCTGTGTGATCAACTTTATGGTCTCTTCCTGATTTCTTGTAGCTGCTGTCCCTTCTCTATATGCTCTGGCCACATTAGATTTCTTTCAGTTTTTGAACATGTCAAATCATGTTTTTTTTTTTTTTTTTTTGCACACTGAGCAAATGAACACACAATTCTCAATTCTCTCCTCAATTCTCTCTCTCTTTTTTTTTTGGTATGGGGGATTGAACTCAGAGACACTCAACCACTAAGCCAAATCCCCAGCCCTATTTTGCATTTTTTTTTTTTTTCTTTTTTAGAGACAGGGGTTTCACTGAGTTGCTTAGCACCTTGCCTTTGCTGAGGCTGGCTTTGAACTCTCGATCGTCCCATCTCAGCTTCCGGAGCTGGGTGGAACCTAAATTACTGGGATTATGGGCGTGCACCACCATGTTCTGCAGGAACACGCTTATCCTATGCCAATATTTTTGCCCATTTTCCCATCTCAGTTTAAATCTTCTATGTAGTTTCCCTCATCCTTGACACTGACTTCCCAGTGTCACATTCTTGTGATAGTTGCATTTCTTTTTTCCAACATTCATTATGCTTGCAATTAATAACTTATTTAATACTTGTCTTCTTTATTAATTGTGTGTATATCAGGCTGTTATTCTCAGTGGCAAATGTAGAATAGGGAATGGACATGTGGCAAGTGATGAGTGAAAATGAATAACCTCATTCAAGCCCTCCCTTCTAGAAATGTGACACCGTGAATTCTTCCCAGCCAACACTCTGTGGTCCCTGGTTCCTGTGTGTTCATGCTGCCCAGGTTAGTAATTACAATGATCTGTTTTTCTCTTCCATTCACTTATAAACTTGTTGGAGAAAAAAGTTCAAGTCTTCATTCTTAATGCTTTATCTTCTAGTACGATGCCAGTGATGTTTGCTAAGTTGAAGAAGAATTAAAGAAGGAGCCGGGTGCAGTGGTGCCCACCTGTAATACTAGCCATTTAGGAGCTGAGGCAGGAGGATGGCAAGTTCAAGGCCAGCCTTAGCAACTTGATGAGATCCTGTCTCAAAAAGGGCTGGGGGTGCTGGGGTTGTGGCTCAGTGGTAGAGCACTTATCTAGCATGTGTGAGACACTGGGTTCGATTCTCAGCACCACATATCAATAAATAAAATAAACCTCCATTGACAACCAAAAAAATATTTTAAAAAGGGGGGACTGGGGATGTGGCTGAATGGCAAAATACCCCTAGGTTCAATCCCCAGTACTCCTCCCCCCCAAAAAAAAAGAAAGAATAAAGAAGATCTAAAAGCTTTGTTTCATAGATAAGGTATGAGTTAATACCTTATCTTAACTCTAGGGATGAGTTAATCCACTCTGATGGGAGATGAAGGAACACTGAGAAACAACAGGAGTTGTATTTTAGCAGTAGATGTTTCAAAAATGGCTCTTTAAAAATGGGATGCTAATTGAAGTAACTAGAAATTATGAAGCATTCTCAACCTTCTCATCTTCCTCATTGCTTTCCTCTATCAGGTATCAAAGCAAAAGGACTATCTCCTTTGCTCCAAATGCACCTCCACTATGTTATACCAGCATATTTTTATTTTTAACCCAGCAATTCTGCTCAGTTTCCATCTTTTCTCTCCTATACACCATCCCACATTGCTGTTGGAATTATTATTCTAGAACTATTATTCTAGAATTATTATTCTAATTATTATTAGCAGTCTCCTCTCAGCTTAATCCTCCAGGGACTCCCTGTAACCTATAGTATAAAATCCTTTTCCTATACCATCTAAGGTGCTCCAGGATGTCGCTCAAGCCAGGTGCTCCATAAATATTGAACTACTAATGACATAAAGTCTAGGTGTGTGCAAGCCTTATTGGTGGAACAGGTCTTCCTGTCTATCCAGCTTGTCATTTCTTTCTCTAACTGGAAGATTGTACCCGTGGCCTGTCTTTGTGACAGTTGTTCTTGTTAGGAAAGAGTTATATTACACTAGCTTTCTGTTACCCACATGTTGCTGAGCTATCTACTGTGAATTTTGTGCCCACTTATTATATGCATAATAACTGCAAATGTAGCAGTTTAGTGTGCTAAAAATAAGATTGTTAAGTACATTCCAAGGACAGATAAACCAACAGGGGAGATGGATGCTATTGGGTATTATCCATATGATTGCTCTAATGCCATTTTCCTGGTAATGTATGCAGTTTCACTCCTCTACTCAACCTCTTAAGTGCAAATAATTGAAGCTTGTCAAAACATTTGGAATAACTGTGACCTTCATGTGCACAGTGCATAAGAAGGTGCCGAAAGAGTACTGACCTCCAAAAAGGGAAAAAGTTCAGTCCCAAATGGCTTCAAGAAAGACAAAATGAGTTTATATAAAGCTTGCTAGGAAACAGGAAATTAGGAAAAACTGTGATAAGAAAAGCCATAAAGAGAAATGCTGACCCAGAAAAGACAGATCTGAAAATGCAGAGGGAAACTTTTTGACACAGATGCAGGATCATTTATCTGAGGCTTTTTTAAAAAGGGCTGAAAAAGTGAGAATTGAACTCATCATAATTCTATAAGACAAGCATGTCTGATGACTGGGTGGGGGTTGATTATTCCCTCTACTGGAAATTGCTTTAATGGAATCTTCTTGATGAAAGCTGCGTCTTAAAATACTCATCCAGTGATGAGGAGTTATTTCAAGATGTGAATCAAGGCCCAGGGTGCAGTGAGGTTCGCATGTGAAGCAGCCATATCTTCAAGGACGTTAAGCGGAGCCAGAGGAACATCGTGCTGACAGCTGTCCACACTGGCCGTTCTGGACAGCTGGTTCTCGCCCCAGCGGCATACTGGAAACTAGCAATGACTAGTAAATCCACGAACACTGCCCAGGCAAAGAGGGAGGCTTTTGAGCCTTTTCCTTTCCACTGGTAACCCCCATTCATCTGGCTCAGTCTTACCAAGCTCTTTGCAGTTTTCTCTTTCCTCACCCATAACTGTTGACAAGGCCCTCAGTTGATCCCCAGGACACCAGCCCTCTTTCTGTAATCCTGAAAGCTGAAAACTGTGGAAGTGCAAATCTCAAGAGAGAGAGAGAGAGAGAGAGAGAGAGAGAGAGAGAGATTACATTTCTACTCCCAATTCAGCTGTCCCTTCTGTGATTCATTCATGATCCAAGTTGAATGAAGCCTACTCTAAGATAGCATACTCAAGCCAGGCAGCAAGACACAACTTCTGAATTCATCTAGTCCAATTCATAACTATTATCCTACAGGCTTGTCATTGCTATGATAATCTGTTGACACACCCATGGATGTCTGGAAGGCAAGGACTGCTGAGCTACTTAACACATGATTATGGAATGTCTGAATGAATGCAGGTCTGAAAGGAGGACGACTGTGGGAAGTAGATTCTATATGTTGACACCAATTGAGAGACAAAAAGCAAACACGTGGAATGGCAGGACTTACCAATGTGAAACTTGGATCTGGGCCGAGCTTGGGTGCAAGTCAATCAGGCCACATAAACAAGCAAATTGGATGACTGGGATTTGTGTTGAGTGACTTATCATTGACATGTTGGTTGATGTGAAGACTCCCCTTTGCAAAGTCGATACCCTCCTCTAGTCATTGCCAGACATCTTTCCCTGAAGCATTTATTAAACTGGGCACTGGGGAGCTCCAGAAATAATGGAGCTTGAACCAAGCACTTTGCATTTCTGATCATTTAGATTAAAATTTAATTGGGCTTTGAGATGGAGTAAGCAGGAAGCTGCTAAGGTTGGTCTTCTAGAGCAAAAGAGGAACATATTTTCTGTTGTGTATGAAGCCACTTATTTGTTCATCCAAAGTGCTCTTGTATTTCTGTTTAGCATGGGGCTTTGTGTCTTTAAACAGAGGAAGGCCAACTATATAACCCATGTGGGGTGGGAGACCTCTGCTCTGATACCCTAAAAGGCCTTCAAAATCTTTGATATTACCTATATATATATAGATAAACACACTACAATTAATCAGGAATTTCAGTCCAACTCACTGAGATAGCTGAAAACTTTTCACTGGAAGGAAGGTGGGATTTTGCTACTATTTGAACCATTTTAGGAAACTATGATTTTAAAAATAGCTCCACTTTTGGGGTCTTTTAGCTAATTTTGTTTGAACAGTCCCCTGGAGCTCAGGAAATTTCAGAGGAACCTATTCATGCTTAAACTGTTGGCACACACATGTCCTTCACTTAAGGCTAGTTTAAATAACTTGTTAGCTTATGTACTTGAGGTTCATTGGGGAAGGGAGATGGAAAGACAAACCATGATTTCACCTCCACTATAAACACAGGAAACAAACAGTACTACGACAAGACTTTACAAGCTGTATTTTACAAGTTGCAGGAAATACCGTGGAAGAACACAAGCCTTCCTTAAGGCAAGATAAAGTCCAGCTGAGGGCAAAATTCCTGAGCCTCAAGTAGGAAATGGAATGCCTCAAATGTGCAGCACCTGGACAAGAGTATAAAGGGAGAACACATACCCAATGTGTAGATGTCTAAAAAAATATGTCAAGTGAGCCAAGAGATGGAGTAAGCAGGAAGATGTGGTAGAATATGTCCTCACCCCCCACCTTGACTGTTGGGCCTTCATAATGGCCTGGAGTTATAGCTCATGTGTGAGACAATGCAAGAGCATTCAGAGGAGGCATGATTGGATTAGGAAAGCCCTTAACCCAATCAGTAAATTAATCCCCTGATGGGGATTAACTGAGTGGTAACTAAAGGTTACCACTAAAGGTGGGTAGGGTGTAGCTGGAGGAGGCGAGTCCCTCGGGTCATGCCTTGGTGTATATATTTGGTATCTGGCAAGTATTTCTCTATTTTCTGATCATCCTTGAAACTGCTTCCCTCTGCCACACTCTTCCACCATGATGTTCTGCCTCACCTCAAACCCCATCTATGGACTGAGACTTCTGAAACTGTGAGACCCCAAATAAACCTTTCTTCCTCCAAAATTGTTCTGGTCAGTCTTTTAGTCACAGCAGTGAAAAATCAGACTGAAACACCTGGCAAGAATGCTCAGACTCCTGCTGGGTGTGGTGGCAGAGGCCTGTAATCCCAATGACCTGGGAAGCTGAGGCAGGAGGATCACAAGTTCAGCGGCAGCTCCTAGGCCTTGATCTCTCTACTTGTGGGCTGTTCTATCTGCTATCGTTCTATTTGCTAGATGCTCTATCCTGGCTCCTTTGGGTTCCAGGAGGAGCCTAACATGTATGTGTAGTGACACCCCAGGAGCATGTCAAAGTTCTGTCCACACCCTCACAGATAGCTACTCCTTGATCAAATTCAGGGCAGGAGTGTCTGTTTTCTTGAGGCTGGAGGGAAAGACCCAGGAAGCAGGTCCCTAGTTATTTGGGTTTCTAATATCCAGAACACGGTGTGTGTGTGTGTGTGTGTGTGTGTGTGTGTGTGTGTGTGTTCTAGGTGAGTGAAGGGAACACAGGCTCCAGACAGCATGCGTCCTTGGATCTAAGGACTCTTCATTCCATGGGGTATGGTGTTGCACATCTACAGTTCCTGCCACTCAGAAGGCTGAGGCAGGAAGACCTTCATCTGAGCCCAGGAATTCAAGGCCAACCTGGGAAACAAAGTAAGACCCTCACTGCCATTCTCAAAATAACAACAACAACAACAACCCAAAAGAAACCTTCACTCTGTAAAGGTATAAAGGGCAGGGCCATAGGAAGACCAGAATGGAATACTCTAGTTGGCATTCCATCGATAGGTACAAAAACCTCATAAGTGAGTATGGTTAGAGATTCAGTAGATTGGACTAGTCATAGTAATGTCCCTCCCTTGTAGAGGCTATACACCTGCAGGTAGTGATGGTTTACTGTCAGGGAGAGAGAGAGAGAACAGAGGGACGCAGTTACAGACAGAGGGTGATAAGGAGACCCGCAGCCATGTGCAGTACGCAGTGGATTTGGCTGAGAATGGGCCTCTCTGGGTGAGTGTGGAGAGGCTGGCCTGAGACAGAGATGGACCAGTAATGTGGATGGAAAACACCAGGGCGGTGCTGAGTCCATCTGGCTGCAGAGGAAGTGGTTTCACAGACATGACAGGGACGGGACATGGGGTACTGAGTGGTGTCATACAGGGCCTTGAACAAACACGTTCACACGCAGGATCTCAGATCTCCCACACACCCTCTCCGATAACGAGGAACTCAGGTCAATGATGCCGGGGCTTCAGCATCGTCATCCTCACCTGCAGTCAGTCACTACAGTTCAACTCTCCACCCTGCCTGGACGGGTTTCTGGTAGGCATAGAGAGCAAGGCACCAGCTTCAGCCTTATCTTTTTAAACTTTTTATTTTGGAATTTTCCAAACACATACAAAAAAGTAGAGAGTACAGGACAATAGACTCTCTGTACTCATCACCTTGCTTCAAGAATTACAGTTAATGTTTTGTTGAATTGTATATGTGTTCTTCAACTTTTTTTTTCTGGAATATTTTAAGCAAATCCCAGCTATCATACCATTCATCCAAAACACATATAATGATTTTTTCTTCTTCTTTTTTTTTTGGTCCAGAGTATTTTAAAACAACCCAAACATCAGTATGCATCTCTGCTTGGTTAGGCCTGTTTTCTAACATAAACACTCCATATAACCTTGGTCACCAATATAATTGAATGTCAAGTCCACATTTATTTCCCCCGGATTTTATTTAAAAAAAAAAAAAAAAGATGTCTTTTAATACGTAGGTAGTTTGAATTAGCATCAACTAATGTCCTGGCCTGATTTTAGCAGGACAGAAAGCTGTTGCCCATGGTTCAAGTATGAGGACCTCTCACAGACCTCATTCTAAACAAGTGCTGAGCCACAGAGTCAAAGCAATGAGGCTTCTTCTTCTGGCTTGAATTCTACCTCTTGTGAATGAAGTCCCAGTGGCCACTGCAGGTAGTTGGGCCCCTGCTGCTTGTGAGTAGCTCACTTTGCACTTCAAGTCCCAGAACCACGGTCCAGAGCTTCTCAGTACTCACAGGATTTAGGTCACTGAGCCATGGTAGACCTGAAATAAAAGTGGCTCTTGTCCTTTCTGGTACTGCCAATACCTTTCACGGTTTGATCTTTCTAGTTAAAGGCCAAACAGGAGCTGCATGGGGTGACAGAAAGATCAGTGAGCAGGGCCTGCAGGAACATTCTCTCTGTCCCTATCTGATTGGGTGGCCTTGAGCAAGTCTCTTACCACTCAGTTTCTTCCTTTCTGAAGTGAGAGGGAGGAACTCTGCAATGCCTAAGAACCCCCAGCTCTGACAAAGCTACCAAGTGACCTCTGTTTCTGCCACCATGCTAGGTGTTGGGGGTCCACAAATGTCTTCCCTCCAAGATTATAAATTCTATGTGGAGAAAGGTTATCTCTTATTTGAGCACTGCCAGATTCTGTTACAGTGTGAGGTACATAGTGGGCATTCAATAAATGTTGCTGCATGAAATTCTAATCCAAGAACCAATTCTGGAGCAAGCATAAGGAGCCAGACACTGGGTTAGTCTAGGGGGTCATAAACATCTCTCTGGAGAGGCTAACCTTTAAATACGGAGTTGTAGTGTGGAAAAGCAAAGTTCTCGGATTTAAGAGAAGTGGTTATGGGTCTTAACAATTCAGAGTTAAGGACATAGGATTGGTGGCTTCAGTCTATGGGTTTTCTGCTTTTTAAGTTGAAACCCTAAGATCAGCTCTGCTTAACACCTGCTTCCCCGACACATTCCTGGTCCCAATGACTTCAATAGCAACACTGGGAAAAGTGGCCTTAACAAAAAGAAAGGGTGGAAAGATGCTCATGCCAATCCACAAAGGGGAGTATCCTCACTAGCTTCCAGAATATTTTCCAGGGTGAGTCGTCCCAAAGCAAAGCCCGCGAGAGTAAAGCACACTGCTACCTGGTCCTTGTGTGAACTCAGCGACTCTGTGTCTTCCTGAACATGGTATGCAGATCCATCTAAGTTGACTGCATAGTTCCACTTCAACAAAGACCCTAACTACAGGGCAGGAGAGGGTCCCCACTTAGATGTGTTTGCTCTAGTTTAGGGTAGGGAACATGCCACTGGTGGCCATCTTGCTGGGCTTTGTGGGGAAGGCGGAAGGGCTGTTCAAAATCTTTTGGGGTCCTTGGGTGGGACAAGGATTTCTTGAGGTCACAAAGCTGGCAAAGTTTTGAATCACAACACAGAATTAAGCTCTTCATTGCCAAGCCCACATCTGAGAGAAAACGGCCTCACGCTCTACCAAGAACCAAGACAGATGCACCGCCTCAAGAAAAGACTTCCAGGAAGATTCCCAGTAAATGGAACCCAGATCCCTTCCACAACATTAACCAGGTTCTGCATTTATCAGGCAACAGTATCACTGTCTTATTTTACTTTCATTTATTTATTATACTGTGCAAGTTACTCCCCACTTTGTGACAGGCAGTCCCCAAAGAAGATGCCAATGGAGTGTAATTTTTAGAACTGAAGGCATCCTGGAGATCATGTAGTCCAGCCCT
Source organism: Callospermophilus lateralis (assembly GCF_048772815.1). NCBI lineage: Eukaryota > Metazoa > Chordata > Mammalia > Rodentia > Sciuridae > Callospermophilus > Callospermophilus lateralis. The sequence continues at coordinate 105,604,107 of NC_135306.1, forward strand.
TCCCCCGTTTCATGCACAACTTCCTTCCTCTGAGCCTCTCCAGCGACCCTTGGAGAATGCAGGAAATTCTCTACAGTAAGCAAAGATCACCATGTCTTTATGATCAGAAGGAGTTTTGCAATTCTAGCTAATTACAGTCAGCACTGGCTCACTGCTGCGATTTGGAGTCTTAAAGCTTCCGTGTGGCTCAGCACATATGGCGGAAAAAAATAAAGAACTCTGTAACAGATACTGGGGAAGCACTTGTAGCCACATATGTGCCGCAGGAGTCTCCAGCGGAAAGCAGCTTCAAATCAGACACACATGGCCCTGGTAGAGACCAGGCGGCCAATTAAGGCTCCAAAGATTAGGCAGGAAGAGCTTTAGGGAAGGAAAAAACCCAACAACTTGTTAACAATTAGTAGTCTAAATTCTTTCTTTAAAAATAAGTCCTGGGACAAGTGAACAAGGGGGAAGTATTTGGCTGAGAAATCATCAAAACGGCCTCACTCTGAGAATCCCTTCCGCTGGGAAGCTGGAATAAGTGTATGAATGTGAAATTGCTTACAACTTTCCCCACATGGAAGCCAAGGCAGACAGCATTGCCCCTATTTTATAGAACAGGGAGACAAAATCACTACAAACATTCTGCGTTTATTTCATTCTAGAAGTAATAACTGGACTAGTTAGAAATCCCTCATGCATGAAATTTATTTTTCAAAACCTGTCAATATACCTGATACATATTCCAAAAGTGCCCACTCTTTTTTCTTTTCTTTTTTTTGGGGGGAGGGGTACTGGGGATTGAACCCAGGGGCACTCAATCACTGAAGCACATCCCCAGCCCTTTTAAAATATTTTTATATTTAGAGATAGGGTCTTGCTGAGCTGCTTAGGGTTTTGCTAAGTGCTGAGGCTGGCTTTGAACTCCCGATCCTCCTGCCTCAGCTTCCCAAGCTCTGGGATTATAGGCATGTGCCACAGCACCGGGCCCAAAGTGCCCATTCTTATGAGGGGTTACGGTCAGAATCTCTATTCGTTCTTCCTGCATAAAGAAATGCTACGGGATATGCAAGAAATGAATAAGAATGACTGGGGATAACAAGGTGATGGAGTATAGGGGCAGGAACAAACTTATGTTGAAGAATAGCTTTTTCTATCATTTTGCCTTTTGTACCATGAGAATGTAACCTATTAAGCAGTGCAATTAAATGCAAATGAATTCTTCTGATCCCCACTTTTACTTCTAAGTAGGCTGCACCTGGGGGAATGGAGAACAGTGGCTCCTCCATTACGCAAAGGATGCAGGAGAGGCAGCATGCAGTCCCTCTTGCACACACAGAACAACTGGGAGTCTGGACGCTCGAAGGGCCCTTCTCAAGGTCACCCTGAATGTCCCGGGAAAGACACTCAATTCTTGCAACTCTTTCCTCCCAACCATGGTTGGTGTTGGGTTCTCTGTGAAATGATAGATGACCTATATTCCCATTTAATGAGGTGAAAAACTCAAATTATCAGCTTCATTTGTTTCCTTTTCTCTTTTATTGTGCCATCACAGGAGCCAGTGATTTTTATCAAAACACAAACTTGAAGATGTTGCTCACATGCTCCCATGACTCCCCAGTGCCCTCCCTCCGGCTAAAGTTCAAATCAGCTTTGACAGTTCTGATGGCGCTTGCTGACTGGAGGGGTCTTGCCTTCCATCTCCTCTTTAGGCATCACATTCTTCACCTTACGTCATTTCCTGTACATGCCAGAGTTTGCCCCGTGTATGCTGTCACCTCTCCTTGGAATGCCTTTTCCTTTGCTTCCAGCTAGTGAGTTCCTACTGATAACTTTTAATATCAACTGCCACTACCTCCTCCAGCTCATGTGCATGGCCAGCTTGTTGTCTGAGCTCCCACAGCACCCCAAATGCTCCTCTCTAACTGCTGTTCCCAAGGCATACTGCAGCTTCACACGGCAATGATTTGTTTCCATGTTACCTGGGATCCTGCAAGTGGTGAACTCAGTCCTTAATGTTGGCTGAATAGTAGTGGCAGTTAGCACTAAAACAGTATCTTCTATGTGCCTGCCCTGTTCTACATGCTCCACTCATAATTCATCAAATTCTTACAAAAACCCCAGAGAGCAGATACTAGTGCTGTTTTGATCTTACAACTAAGTAACTGTGGCACAGTAACATGAAATATAAAGCTAGTAAGTGGCAGAGCAAGAATTTGAATCCAGGTAGTCTTTCTCTACCACACGGGCTTTTAAACACTTTGTAATGGTGTCTACAAGTAAATGAATGAATGAAATAACTAGAAATCAAACTACCATTGCTAAGGCAAAGGTTCTCCAAGTTCTAATCCCTAAAATCTCCAAATAGCAGCCACTGGAAAACCTGGACTGAAGAGGGCACCCTTCAAAGTCACCATGAACATTTCGAGCCTAGGAGTTCTCTGTGGACCAGGACCCACTAGAACAAAAGAGCCACACTGACATGGCCTCATCTAGAAAACCCCAGAACATCCACACACAATTTCTCAGAGCCACCCCCAAGGTCACCCTGCATCCTTTCCATTATAATACAACTTGAGATTTTGAGGTTTCTTGTGATGATCTGGCTCCCAAACATGATGTATATTTGTCAGAGGGGTGATTTACCACTCTCAAGCCAGTGGTCAGTGGTTCCACTCTTTGGAACTTTTTCTTGGAACTGGGCTGAAACATGTGTTTGGGCACAAAGTCTAGTCTTCAGTCTTTGCACTCCCTGACCAGCAATGGCCTTGTGGCTGTGCCTGCTCCAGTGTGAGGCTGGGCCTATCTGTCAATATTGCCTGGTGGCTCCAGAGAACTGATATGGAAGGGTAGCTTTGAATGCTTCACTGGTCTGGCCTTTTGCTGGTGGACAATCAGAATATGAGAATCAACAGCCCTAGGAAAACAGAGACATGGAGTCTCCAAGGGAGACTGTAGTGGAAAAGGAATCAGGTTTGGAGACAAGGGCCTTAGGCTGGAGATTTGGCTTTTCTATTCACTAACTTGGAGACTTAAAATAAACTATTTACCGTATTTGAGTCATATCTGCAAAGGAGGTTAATCGCTTCCCCATGTGCTGTGAGGAACAAATAAAATATTATGTACAAAAGGGCTTTGTAATCTAAACAGTGGTTTCCAACCCTGGTTAGTTGTCAGAATTGCCAAAGAATTTCTTTTTTTAATTACATATTTCTGGATCCTTCATAAGCTTACTTAATTAAAATCTCCAGGGGAAGGGTCAAGGAATGTATTTGCAGAAACTTCTGGGTGCTTCCAAAGCATAGCCACAATTCAAAAGCACTGTACAAAATTGGCATTATTATGATTCCATGGTGAAAGAAATACCAGGTAACATCTAGAACTGCTTGACCTGCAAATGGAGAATTTCCAAGGGATGTCACTTCACTTGAAGTGTCAAGAAAAGAAGCCCGATTCCCTATGGAGTTGGAGCTCACATACCCGTGAGCTTAGGGATGGCAGCTCTCCATGGAGGTATAAATGGTTCCTTCTGTCACTAAATATTTTCCTGGAGAAAGGACAATCTCCAAATACAGAAACACTGACACTTCCCTTCTCTCTTTCTGAACCTGGCAGCAGGGAAACTAGAAGCAAGATGTCAAATCATAAGTGGAATCCACAGCAAAAGACCAATACCAAGTATTGGAGACCAATCATGGGGCTCCTGATGGGCAGGGAGAAACAGAGGGATACCTATCCATTGTAAGGGGAGGCAAAATGCTGAAATGCAAGTCCTGCAGGGTCAGGAAATAAGAGCAGATGTCCTGAGCTCTAGATGTGACTGGGCCACCAACCAAGAAAGGCTTCAGCTAGTCACCACCTTCACTATCCCTCTGTTTTCATCTGTAAAATGTCGTTGCAACTTTACTACAGGAAACATTCCAAGCATTAAACAAAATAACAGATGTGAAGGGTTGTAGAACACTGGGAAAGGCCACACAAATACAATGTAATGTTTTTATCCTTCAAAAGTAGGATGGCCAGTGCATCATACTACAGAAAAGATTATTCTCCAAAGAATTAAAAAAGTCTATGCAACTGGTTCATCCAATGAACAGTGTATTGTGTGAATACCATTCTTTGGTTTCCCAGGAAAAAAGAAAGCTCCCTGTCCTAAGAGATGTCCTTAGAAAAGAGAGCAGCAGGTCAGATGCAATGGCACACACCTATAGTCCCAGTGACTTGGGAAGCTGAGTCAGGAGGATCTCAAACTTGAGCCTAGTCTCAGCAATTTAGTGAGACCCTGTCTCAAAATAAAATAAAACCCACTAGGGATATGGCTCAGAGGTAGAAAGAAAAGAAAAGAAAAGGAGTAGTGTGCCTTTAAATTTCATCATACAGCAGAGGAAGTATACTTGGAGATCTGCAGATGAGCTACCAACTCTGAGGTTATGTTAGGTGATTTGGAGAAGGGTTAAAAAGTGAGCAAACTGGGGAGAAAAGGAAAGAGATCCTGGAAGGCTTTTAGAAACCACTAAGTAACAAATGTAGCTCCCACCTCCCACCCACACGCCACTGGAAATAACTTTAAATAATGCATCTGAGAATGTCTGCAGAACAGGCAGTCTGGATTAAGGAATTTTAAAGGGATGATGTTCCAACAAGGATCCTTTCAGGGAAATCATCTTGGGAATCATTGAACTCTCAGGCCAAGTTCACCCCCACAAATATCCTCAGGCAAGTTTTAAGCTACAGCTGGAATTCTGGTGTGGTAAATACTATCATATGGAAAAGTAAATTATGGTGGTTCACTTAGCCACGGCACTCCAAATCCTACCTTTAATGGGTGTGTAGAAGATTCACTTAACTTTAACTTAACAAAATTCCAAAAAGAGCTTGGCTGGTATTTTGGAACCCGCTGTCAAAACACATCTAAAGTCATTCATCCTTCTATCAGATATTCATTGACCATCCACCATGTGCCAGATATTGTTCTAGCTTTAGGGATACAGCAGTGTACAAAATTTAACAAAGCTCTTCATCCTCATGTGGTTTATATTCAAGGGGAGACTACGGAAAATAAATAAACACATGCACCCCACAATAAGTGTTTGGGGAAAGAATAAAGCAGGAAAGATGGGAAGAAATCCATATTTTCCATAGACTAGATATGGTAGCAATGAATCAGGGAGGGAACAGCCTGGTGGACATCAATGTCAAGAACACTTCTGCAGACAGGCAAGCACTAAAGGCCCAAGGCAGAAGCATATTTAGTGTATTCAAGGAACAATGAGTAGACCATGTGGCTTTAATTGATTGAGCAGAAGAGGGTAATAGGAAATGAGATCCACAGAGGCAGCAAGGGACACACTAGTAGGGATTTAAAGGCTTTTAGATTTTACTTAGTAATGGGAAAAACACTAGAGCATTTTGAGTAGGAAGGCAATCTGCCTTGCATTTTTGAAAGGATTCCTGGATACTTTGACAAGGATAAACTGTAGGAAACAAAAGCAAAAACAAGGACACTAGGTTGGAGGGCCACTGCAGCAATACACGCACACCACATTATGTGTGTGGTGAGACAACACTAGTGACCTGGACTGTGTGGAAACAGTGAGGCTGGCAGATTTGTTGGTGGGCTGATGTGAGAAAAAGTGAGGCACTGAGGGTGACTGCAAGGCCTTAGACTGGGACACCAGGGAGAATGGAGGTATCCTACCTGGGGATGACAAAATGGCAGGAGGAACTATGTTTGGGATGCCCGTTTGACCCTAGGGAGATGTCGAATAGAGGCTCTGGAAAGCAGGAGAGAAGACTGGGTTGGATGTGAATGCAGGAATTGTTGGCATAGGGATGCTATTGAGAGCTAGGAATCCAGATGAGACCACCATGGGGGTGAGTGTAGACAGAAGAGAAGGGGTCTGTGGTTTCAGCCTGGAGTCCTTCCATATTTGGAGGTGTGACCGTGAGGAACCTGCCAAGGAGTCTGAGCAGAAGCAGCTACAGAAGTAGGATGACCACGAGAGAAGAGATTCCTGAAAGCCAAGTGTCTTCAAGGGATCATCAAGAGAGGAAGTGCCAAGACCTGCATCAAATGCTGATGGTGGAGGCTGGGGTTGACCACCAGATGCCGCAGTGCTATGGCCACTGATAACCTTAACAAGACTGTTTGGGTTTGAGGGGTGACTGGAAAACATTCAAGAGAGAAGGGGATAGAAGTGGAAACAGCTGACTCTGAGAAGTTTTATTGTTAAAAGAAGTTGTTTTAATGGTTTAGGTTTCACAAGAGAAACAGTTGAAATGATCTTTCAAGTTAAGTCTGATTGTTACTACCATCTGTTGGAGGCTCCAGGCTTGTATGAGGGATAGGTGCTTAAGTTTTGCCATCTCAGGAGGCATGCCACAGCTGCATGTGGGACACACGTCTGTAATCCCAGATGTTTAGGAGACTGAGACAGTAGGATTACAAATTCAAGGTCAGTCTCAGAAACTTTGTGAGACCCTGTCTCAAAATAAAAATAAAAAGGGCTGGACATGTTACTCAGTGGTTAAAAGCTCTTGCATTCAATCCCCTGTTACGAAAAAAAAAAGCATGCTATAGGGCTTTCCCTCTCAAAGACTAATTTTCAAGAGGGGGAAGAAGAAAGACAAGGATAGAATAATGAAAGCAACGGGTAAGCGAAAAATGTAAGCCTTTAAAGTTTCTGAAACCATTTATTTTCCATCTCTAATGTTGGCTCCCACATTTTCACATAAGCCAGAAAGGCAAAAAGAAAGGAAGAAACAAAGAAACAAACAAACAAAACAGGAGGAAGGAAGGAAGGAAGGAAGGAAAGAATTGGGAGGAGGGAAGGGAATTATTTTATTCCACACTATTACTACTAATATAATATATAATGGAGCCCTGCTGAGCACTATGTTAATTTGCATTTACACATGTTGTGATACGTAATCATTGCACAATCCTAGAAGGCAAACAACAACAAAAAAAATCCATTTTCTGGATCAAGAAGCTGGCGCTCAAAGGCTAAATGACTTGCCCACAGTCATGTGGCTGGAGGTGGCAGAGCTGGGGTTCAAACTCAGGTCTGTGGCCATGAAAGCCTTTTACAAATCCTCCCAGCACTAAACACTGATGCTACATACTGTCTTGGTGATCTGCCAGGAACTTGTGGCTCTCATTCTTTACGTTAGATAGTTGGGGCACAAGGAAAACTCAATCTGAATCATGTTCAATATTAGACCAGGCATTTCCTTTCTTGGGTGTGTTTAAAACTTAGGTGAGAAATTCATTGATAGTTGTGCTTCTTCTCACCATACAAGCCCTGGCCCAGTGTTATGAGAGCTGGGCCAGTGGAGGAGCGTAGGGGAAAGCAACAGGAAGTCATTTGCTGATGGTTGACTGGCAAGCCCCCTGCAACTTCTCAGAGCTGCAGAACTGTCACCATCACAGCAGTTTCTGGAGAATGAGAGGCTTTGGTCAGCCAGAAAACACCTGTGGTGACGGCATGGGTACAGCAGTGGAAAATGTGTATACTCCGAGGGGCTGTTTCCCCCTTTGCAGAACATAGGGTACCCAAGAAGCTAATTATAGCCCTCATCTCCCAACCCCCACTGAGATCAACTGCCATGGACAAGTGCCTTGGCTGCTTAAAATGTTTCTCCCTCTCTTGATCTGTAGCCACAACCACGCCTAATGCATGTGGTGGCAACCACAGGATCCAGGCAGCCTGGGTGTGGCAAGGACACCCATCTCAGCTATTGCCAGGAAATCTCTTTACGTGGGTACTGGTCCATTATGTGCTGGCATGCTTCTCTGATGGGACTGTAGGGTAGGTTCACTTCCCTAGGAGCAAAGATGGGGACTTGGCATTTTTGTCACCAGTCTGGGATGTAGCAGTTCTTGGGACAGAAAAGGAGGATTTGGAAGGCAGGCCTTGGATGGAAGAAGAAGGGTGAATCTCCTTGTCCCTAGGCTTTGCTCTCTTACGCTGAGACTCCAGGGAGTCTGGAGATACTTGAGGAACTTTTTGAGACCTGGAGGATGGGATCTATGCCACATGGAGGCAGCCAAGCCCAGGCCGACAGGAAGACCTGAAGCAACCCAGAATGGGCTGGTCCCAAGAGTAGACTTGACCTTGAGCTGCTGCTCAAGTCTTGTTCAGCTGGATATTTTTTTGACCTTGGCCGTGCTGCGGGACATCCAGATGCCAAACTGTGCCAATTCTTGGGTGGGAAGGAGAAGGGGAAATGAGACCATAATTTACAAGTCTCTTTATGATCTACAAATTTTGAGGCCAGAGTAGCCATGCCCAGGGTCTTCCAACGGGAGAAAAGGGAAGGATTCCCCCCGGCTCCCTTTCAGCCAACCTGTCTGAGGTTTCCCCTCGTCAGCCTGGTCTGATGCTCAAGATTTGGAGAACCGGACTCCTCAGGAATTTTGTCTTAATAGATAATATTATGCTCACAGATGGGAAGAGTCTACATTTATAATCCAAACCTCCTTGTAGAGCAGATCAGTCTGAAAGCTTTGAACAAGGTTTTCTAGAGGCAAACTGGCCTCATAAGATGAAAGATATCCAGATGTCCTAAGCAGCAGAAGGGACAGAGATTCCCCACAGAGGATGTCAAAGTCCCTACTCTTGTCCCAAGATTCCCTTTCCAAGTTTGTGGCCATGTAACTTTTCTGCCCCTACAGAGGGATAACAAAACCTGATTAGAAAATTTTACCTCCAAGTCCTGTCTCCATGGTCTTCATTGCTTCTAAATCCAAGGCTGAAAGGAGAGTGCTAGAATGATGAGAAGGAAAGGAAGCATTTGAATCTCTTTTATTTCTGGAACATTTTCAAGAGAAGAAAATGTAATAAAATTAAAGGAACTGAACTCCATGACCCCCTAGTCTTTGGAGGAAGGATGCTGCCTCTGTCAGCAAATGGTCCCAAGGCCAAGGCCACAGGGGAGCATCATGACCTCTGTCTGGTTTGTAGAACCTGGCAATGGCCAGGAAGCCATTGTGTTCTGAGACTCAAGCATAAACTTCTGCTGGATGTTTGGATTTTTGGTTTTGTAATTATTCCATTTTGAGAGAGAAAAAAGGGGTGTGTGTGTGTGTGTGTGTGTGTGTGTGCACGCGTGCGCGCGCATGCTTTGAAGGGGTGAGGGAGAAACAGATGGGGTGAGGAGAGAAGATAGAGGAGAGTAGCAATCATTACTAGAGACTTTCTGATTAGTGTTTTGCCAGCAATTTCTGTGTGCAATTTTAGCAATGGCATTAGAAGACAATAGCTCTGCTGCAGCCACCCCAGTCACGGGTTCTTTTGATTCAGAAGCTTTCCAGCTGGTATATGCATATGCAGAGTTAAGCAGCACATGTCTAACCACATTCTTAATGGACACTGACAACAGCGCTATGATTATTCTGAACCAAGCAACCACCTCCCCTCAATGGCAGCAATGCAAGGTCCGTCCAGACATAGAGGCCTAGCCCCAGCTGCCAGTCAATAATCGCAAGAAATAACCTCGCTTGAGTGTTATTTATGTGGCAAGCACTATGTAAGCATTTAAAATGTATCTTATTGGAAGTGGATCAAAAGGGAGGGAGGCATAGAGGGCACGGGGAACAAAATCTATTAAAATATGCTATGTGCATGTATCAATATGTCACAATGATTTCTGCCTACGTATATATACATATATAACTACAATGCACTAATTGAAATGATAATCCCAACAATAATAATAATAAATAGTAATAGAGGGGAGAAGATCAGTAGCGGAGCACAAGGGAACAGGGGCAGGGAGAATGGGAAGGTACTGGGAAATGAGATCAAATATGTTATGTGTATGTGCAAATATGGCATAATGAATTCCATTATTATGTATAATTATAATGTATCAATAAAATTTAAAAAGTAATAATAAATAGATAAAATGTGTCTCATTTACTTTCAGAACAACTCTGTGATGTAGGTACCATTATGGTACCCACACTACCCATGAGCAAAGGAGAAGGTGATAATTTGTACAAGGTTATGTTAATGGTATGTGCAACCCAGGCTCCAACTCAAGTTTGCCTGACACCTCTGTTCTTAGCCACTGAGCTACCTTGCCTTCCCATCACTAGCTAACATGGTGCATTGCTAAATGTACCATAAGTCTATTTAGCAAGGATGAAAGGAAGGAATGAAAATTGTAAAATGTTCAGGCTTGGTTCCCACCACCATTAGAATCTCCAGTTTACTGATGAGGAGACTGAGGGTCCCAAGTTATTGAGCAATTTGTCCAAAGTCACACAACTAATTAGTAGCACAGCCAGGATTCATAACCAAGATTGGGTTGGATCATTTTATCACATTGCCCCTGGACCGAGTTCCTGGAGGAAGGGATCTCCTCTCAGTTGGTTCAAATTTTAAAGTAATGGAAGAAGATGAAGCTCAGAAAATTTTCTTCTCAATGTACCATGGTATATTTAGCTGGCATTTGGAAAGGGCTTGAGCCTAATGGCCAATGTGTAGCAATTTGGGGAAGGCAGATTTAGGTTGCATGTGAAGAACTTCTTAGTAATCATCAAATGTGTCCCAAGAGAGACAATGGACTGCCTTGGAAGAAGGTGAGCTCCCCAACCATGGAGGAGTTCAAGCAGTCTTGACCAACACTTGGTGGCAACTTGTACAGAACAACCATTGTTTTGGCTCTCCAGTATCTTCAGAATATGGGTGAGATTATTCTAAAACATCGATATTGATGAGAGGGGTGGCCCTTGAAGGCAGTTCTCTCTGTAGCTTCCTGGCAGACAATGCCCAGGTAGATGACCTGGACTAAGTCAACTAACTGCTCCCATTTAAGACTTGAAACCTTAAGGAAGTGACCAAAGTGTAGGGGTGTGACAAGAGTGGATAGCAGTGTCCTCACTTCCCCCATGTTTTCAGAGCCTGGTTATCCAAGCTCTAGTCAGTTCTCTGAGCTACTTAAAATCTTTTTCTGCTTAACTTAACCAAAGGTGGTTTCTGATGTGGGGCACAAGCATCTGACAGAAGGCCGGACTATGTCAGGCTCTCACACTGTCCACTATCTGAACTATTAATGGAGCACAGGAAAAATGCATATTCCAGGTTTCTCAACAACTTCGGGGTCAGAATCTTCCACTGTGTATCCCAAAAATCTCATTCTTAAAAACTCCCCAGAAGATCTGATATGTAGCCAGATTTGGGAGAAACTAGGATGAATACATTCTAAAGTCTTCAAGATAAAATATTATGATTATCTAAAAAACTCTTACTAAGAATTTGGGCTCAACCTTCAGAAAAATGAAAGATGCCTATAGTTTCTTTAGCTCCTAACAGAAAACTTCCCCTTGGGAAAATCACATGCACTCCTCAGAGGCTAAAGCTAAGATATTCCTTCCACTTCCTTCAGATGTTCCTTTCCAAGGGCTTTCACAAAAGATCTGTGCCTCCCCTCCTCCAGTGGGGGGAACCTATGTTTTCCAATGCATTCATCTGATGCCACAAAGTCAGCATTATTACCTGAATTTTCCTTTCCCATACCAAGGCCCCTCTTTCTCTTGTGGCACTGCTCTAAGGGTCTTTGTGTCCTAAGCAAAGCCTGGTCCCCATTCTGAACCTCAACTTTCCTGCCAGAAGATGAGGAACCAGTACCAGGTTGCTTTGTCTAGTCTCAGGGTCCAAGAAAGACAAGCGAGATCGAGAAGTTAGTGCATCACAATCTCCCGGCACTATTATGAAGGCTCAGAAAGGTCTCTCAGACAAGAAAGATGAATGTCAGTCAACTTTTAGGCTCAGCTCAGAAGCACACATCTCCGTGCCACCATTGCTCATTCATCCTGGAGCAGAATCCCCACTTCTCCAGGAAGCTAAACTGCTTTTATGAAGCTGCATTGAGGCCAGTGGAATTTTCTTTCTGGGCATTTTGGTTTTGAACATCATGGTAGGAAGGTTCATGTGAAGCCCATTGAGTCCTCCCTTTGCCTCCCACCACTCAGATTTTTCTAGTCTTGTTATCTGGGTACTTTCTGGGATGGGGAATTCCGTAGCTCCCTTCATAGCCTTTCTGGTGCTCAATAAGACTGAATGTAAGAAAAAAAGAGCTAAGGCCAACAAGACCCTGGCAGTGCCAAACTGTCCCTCAGGGACAGGCTGGAAGCAAGCATGAGAGTCTCATGGTCCTTTGGGGCTACTAAGAAATCCCCTCATGTGACCTCCCTTTTCCTCTGGAGGAAATGCTCAAGTTTCCCCATATCTGCCAGGTAGCTGCTTAGAAAAGTTAACTGACCTTCCACCTCCTCACCCCAGAGCTTCAATTGGCCACACCCTCCCAAGGACTTGGAGGACAGTCCAGCCATCTGGTTTCTGCCCAGTGTGCATCCGTACAGTGCACATGAATTCATCTTCCAGGTCCTTCAAAATGTACACAGCTGAATTCCACTGCTGACTTTGGCACTTGCTCCTGGTATCTGAGAACAGATTTCAATTAAAAAGGAAGGAACAGATGCTGCAAATCACTCCCTCACTTCCAGAGAGGTTTTTTTCCCCCCCAATACCCTGAATTACTTGATGATGAGCAGAAATTCAGGGGAAACACACACACACACACACACACAGACACACACACACACACACAACTGGCAAGGCAACTTCCAACTTGGCTTCAAACCCAGGGGAAGCTGGGGGTTCGCCTTCCTAGGTGGTCTTTAAGCCCTGGCATATTCTTTTGCCTGGCACAGGTATTGTTGTGTGGAGAACTTGGCTGGAGGTGGAGGAATGGACAAATGAACCCTAGGGTTTTTCTCAGCTTTAAGATTCTTTGCTCTTACTCCCTTGTTTTCATAGTATCTTTGGGGTTGGGTATGGTCCAGGGGACATAAAGGCAGGATTAGTACTCCATAAGACAGAATAAGGAAGGGCCAAGGCAGCAGGTGATTTGCTCAAACTTAAGTATAAGATAGCAATTCTGTTAGGAAATCTGTGGTTTTTTTGTTGTTGTTGTTTGTTTTTTACTAGGGATTGAACCCTAGAGCATTTAACCACTGAGTCACATCCCCAGCCCTTTTTTATATTTTATTAGAGACAGGGTTTTGCTGAGTTGCTTAGGGCCTCTCCAAGTTGCTGAGGATGGCTTTGAACTTGCAATCCTTCTGCCTCAGCCTCCCCAGAAGCTGGGATTACAGGTGTGCACCACCACTCCAGGCTCTGAAATCCAAGTTCTTTTCCCAAATGCATTTGTACCCATTACACAGAATGAGGTAGTAGAAATGAGGCCAAGCCTATGCCGAATATTCAGCAAGCATGTGCAAGAGATAGACTTGAGTATTCTTAGAACATGCCCTTGCAAGGCACTTAGGGGTTGACAATATCCAGCCTTCCTTGCCTTCCACTCAGACCTGTTCACCATTCCACATCCTGCCCAGCACTCAGACCCATTCTGCATAAGTGTTATGAGCTTCCCTAAAACTCAGGGGATGGGGTGACCATCTTGTCATGAATGACTTAGGATGGGACCCGTCTGGCTAGAGAGCAAAGAAAGGAAAAATAGAAGGAAGAAATAGACTTTTTGAATGAGATCTTATTACCTCACTTCTCTTTTTCTGAAGTTCTTAAGGATTTCAGGGTTTAGACAGAGGATGTGGGTCTCTCAAAAATGTCTCCTGCAGAGATTTTAGCCAGCTGGGAGCTGCATGGCTAAGAAGCTTCCTTGCCACAGTTTAAAGGGGCTCCCCTTGAGGGAAATGGCTGAGGAGATCCTGTCTGGATTCAGAGGTACAAAGTTAGAAGAGAGGCGCTTCTTTCCGAGAACTTTGCTTCTAACAATCTTCAGACAACAGGGTTCCTATACTCCCTAACCCCATGACTTTCCTGGAAACCTTACTTTCTGACACAGGAGTCAAAAGCAATGTTTTGTTTATGATCTGTCAATGAAATGGATAATTTTAAAATTAAAATATCCCTGAAAATCCAGCCTAGCTATTCCCATGACCTCTCTACCACCTCCCCAGGTCATAGATTATACACCTAGGGCCTCTCTCTCCTCATAGGATTAATGAAAAATCCCAAAGAAGTGACTGCAGCACAAGTTTTCTGTGTTCCCACAGCCCACCGTGCTACCTCCACCTCTACCAATTCTCCTCAGCAGAGACTTCCTGGCGAACCTCCACCCCCACTACCACTTTTGCTTTGGCACCTTTACCTTCTCCTTTTGGGCCACACTGGGATTGGCTACCATTAACTGTAGCTCGAGATTATGTGCTTCTGGAGGAATACATTGGGGATACAGTCATAGCATAGATGGATGGGGGTGGGATTTCTGTCTTCACTACTTTTCGGATGAGGGACATCAGATATAGTCCTTAATGTATAAGTGCCTTCTAGAAAAATGGGAGGGGACTGAGCCTGTCGGTGTTGTTGTTATGCAGAGTGAGATAATAATTATGCAAAGGACAGCACAGCACCTGGCATGTAATAAACAAGCACAATAATACTGGCCCCACCAACTCCCCAACTACCAGGACACTCAGGGACTTGTTCTTCCTCCTCCTGAATGACTTTCCTATTATAAACTGGAAATTGCATTTAATTATAACTTCTAACTTTACTTCTGTTGGCTTATCTTCCTCCTATTGTGGAGACCTGGAAGCAAAGTCATATCATTTATTACCCACCATTTTAAGTCCATGGCTGAGAATGTTCTTTCAGTCCCCTGTAACTCAATGAATGAACGAGTGAACCCATGAATACAGTCACTAAAACCAGCTTAGAGCTTTAGTTTCTTGGACATTGTGATAATCTCATCCCGTTCTTAAGAAGAAAGAGCTAGGTGGTGACTGAAATTTCCCATTTGCAAAAAGCCTTGGACTAAATGATTCCATGTAGAATACCAACACCACACATGCCTTCCCTTCTTCTTGTGTTTAGTAAAGTTAAAGCTCATTTATCACCCAATACACTTGTTTGGTTGACTTCTATGGGGGCTGGTCTAAAACTGGTGAAATCTCCATTCTCCTCCAAAATTCACTGTTGCAATTACATCATGACCAAATTCTTGCTGTGGGATAGGTATTGGTCTTCTCTTTGAGCCTCTTTTGCAAAGCAGCCATAAAGGTGGGGCTGGGGAAGGGAAGGTGAAGAGTTTCCAGTCTCTCGTATCATAGCATGAAGGTGTTTATTAAAGTGTTTAAGGTAGCTGGGTCTTGGGTAGTCATGAGACTGCTCCCTGCAGTAAAGGGAAATGATGGGAAATGGCCAAGTGTTGAACACTTATTGTATGCCAGGTACCAGGCTAGATATATTACATACACTTTCTCATTTCATTTTCTCAATAACTATGACAGAAGGATTATAATAAACATTCAGCTGGTGAGAAAAACTGAAGCTCAGAGTGGGAAGTTGCTCCATATTACATGGCTCCTAGAAGATAGAGCCAAGACTAATACTAACATCAAACTCAGAGATGCCAAGACTGGGGCCCTAGCTCAGTGGTAGGGTGCTTATCTAGCACGAGTGAGGCCCTGGGTTCAATTCCCAGCTACCAGCTAGGGAGTGTGGAGTGGCAGAGTACCATTCTTAGCATGTGTGAGACCCTGGGTTCCAGCACCTCCACCCACCAAAAAAATTACCAAAAAGCAAACAAAAATAAAGTTCAAAATTTAGTGAAACTCTCTTGAGAATAGTCAGCATGTCACCTCTAAGGTTCCTTCCTCCTCACTTTCCTCCACAGGATGTTGAAGCTGGTGAGAACTTTTGAAATAGTCTCAATCACTTTCTTTTATAGATAGAAAACTAGGTCTTCAAAGAATAAGTGGCTTGGGGTCTTGGGCTGTGGCTCAGTGGTAGAGGGCTTGCCTAGCATGTAGGAGGCACCGGGTTCGATCCTCAACACCTCTTAAAAAAAAAAGAAAGAAAGAAAGAAAGAAAAGAATAAGTGGCTTGGGCAATGTCAGAATTAGAGAGCAGTTTTTTGGATTTCTGGACCAATACTTTTCTACTAGCATTATTATGTCAAGAGAAGAGATGGTCAAAGAGAAACTGCATCATAATATTCACATATTGTAAGTTAATTCTATGAATTAGTTACTTATTGCTACTGGGAGACAAAGGAGACAGTGGGCTTTAACTGAGATTTAGGATACTTATTCATGCAACAAATGTAGCAGGCACTATGCTAAAAAGAAAGAAAGAAAAAAGAAACATTATCAGGGACCTCATAGTTCAGTGAGAAAGAGGCTTACTTCAATAATTCTCTTTTATCAATGTTAAGTGCTATAACAAAGTATGGACAAGGTACCTGGGCAGGACAGAAGGGGAAGGAGCCAGTTAGTTCTCTTGCAAACATATCTAGAAGTCTTTATTGGAAAGAGATAAGGAAGGAGGGTACCAGGCAGAAAGGGCGCAGGCTAGAAAGAAGTGTATGACTCTCTGTCAGGGGAAGGAAGAAAATATTGGAAAAGATTGCAGAGTAGGGTTGTAGAGTCTTTTCTTGAGATAAGCAGCAGGAGACTATTATCTGTCTGATGGCACACAAAGAGATGGAAAGACCAGTTGGTCCCAGTTATTTGGATTTTATGGACCAATGCACTGTGAAAACAGGAGCCAGTCAGGTGGATCATATAGATTTGTTAACTTTTTATTTTCTCTAGTATCTGAATCCAAATCCCCATTCCCAGTTATCATCATTAGCTCATTAAAGAAGGATGCTTTAATATGAAAAAGGTAGGAATAGCATGAAAAAGAGGATCACCTGGCAATTTTTGGCTTTTTTACTTTCTTCATTTCACTGTGGACTAATGACACTGTTGACAGGATTAGGACCCATATATAACTGAAGAATATAATCCATCAGTGAAGATAGCTACAGATAGAGATGAACCTTTTTTTTTTTTTTTTTTTTTTTAACCTGGAATGGTGCCATCTCCTGCTGGCCTATACATGAGACAATACAGGAATGTGTACCTGAAATTCTCTGCCTTACATTCCCTTTTAAGTATGTGAACCAAGCTACAAGTTGTAATTTTCACATACACATATGTAACTTCCTGGTATTCCTTTTAATCAAAAACTTCTATGACCATCCATCTACATTTTTCCTCTAAAAGCCTTTCATTCCCTTTTAGATCCCAATATCAGGAGAGTGACAAGCTTCAAACTCATCAATCAGAGGGCTCTCCATGGGCCCCCTCCTCCCATGACTCACGGTCAGTTACCAAGACCACTAACTCCCTCCAGTATCCAGGGTACTGGAGGAAAATGCAGCATGTACACTTTCTACTTTAACAACACAAGTTGTTAGCAGAAAAACCACTTCTCCAGAACCTTAGGGGAGGAACTTTCCCACAGCCTATCAGATATGCAAACCAGACCTTTGAATACCTTTCTGAGTACTCAGAATATGGAAGCCACCATAAGTATATGGCTGAGGAGAGAGCTTTCAAATCCTTTTATAAAAAACCCAGAGATGAATTCTTCCAAACAACCTACACTTTCTGAAGTCCTAAGCCCTAGATCTGAATCAGTGGTGGCATCAAGAACGAAAGCTTTGACAAATACAGGAGGAATGTTTGTATCTCCGCTCTTCATGACGGGCATTTTGTCACCTAAGGAGCAGCCACTAGGGCATGAGGTGGCCTGAGATCTAGACCCAGTCAGTCACTAGATCTGTGACACAGGGCCTCAGTGTGACTTGTGGACGATGATACCACACTTCACTAGGCTCACAGGACTCAAGGCTGGCCAACTACTTTGCTCAGGAAAGGAGGAAATCGGCCTGAGGACTGTTGGGCAGAACACGGGTGGAACAGTCTTGTGATGAAGTTGGGCGGTGAAGAGGGGAGGTCAGAACATAATTCACTTGCAGTCACTTTCTTTCTTCACACAGCTGCTCACCACACTTCACTGCCTCCTCGTTAAATATGAGGTGGGGATGGTGGGGGAAGCCCCGCTTGGTTGGTGAGATTCGAGGTCCCTGGTGAAAAAGTCCCAGAGCCACAAGCAAGTCTGTGATGGTAGCTCCTGGGGAAGTAGCCTCCCCTGAGTCAGGCTAGAAAGCAGGCTTGGCTTCAAGAATTTTTGAGACATTGCTGGGGTGGGCAAAGGAAAGTGAGGGCACTGTCCTCAGGCAGTGGACTGTGGGCTCATGGAGTGATTGCTATGACTCCGTCCCTTTGGGACTCTTGAGTCTGGGTGGCAGTTAGGAAGGCAGCCTGTGCCCATGGAGGTGGCATCTCTCTGCGCAGAGACAGGGCTGCAGTGTTTTGGTCAGGTCAGACCTGCTTCCTTTTGTAGTCGAAGTTCTGAGGCAGAGATCCCCCCCAAATAAATCCTTCTTTACTAGGTTTTTCACGTGGATGGCCTTCTTTTTCTCTTTTCTAACCTCGCAAGTAAAAAACAAAACAAAACCAAAAACATAATCCAGGCACATGGTAGTGCACACCTGTAATCCCAGTGGCTCAGAAGGCTAAGGCAAGGAGGATCACAAGTTCAAAAACAGCCTCAGCAAAACCATGGTGCTAAGCAATTCACTGAGACCCTGTCTCTAAATAAAATATAAAATAGGGCTGAGGATGTGGCTCAATGGTCAAGTGCCCCTGAGTTCAATTTCTGGTACCACCCCCCTCAGGCTCCCAAAAAAGAAAACATAAGACAATTGCCTATTTCTACCTATTGCCACATCTAGAAAGATTAGACCTTATTGAAATCCAGGAATGAAGTTCTATATTAAAAATAATAATTATTATTATAGCATGAAAAAGGGTACTTTTCTCCCAAAGAGGATCACCTGGCAATTTTTTGCCAGTATATCTTTTTTTACTTGAGTATTACCCAAATATGAGTATTACCCCAAAAGAGTCAGCCATCTATAACCTCTCTGGGGAAAATGACCTCTGTAATATGCCTCAGTCTTAGACTCGGAGAGTTCTCTCCTTATATGCTACTTGTGCTCAGGTCTCCCTGGAAACTATTCTCATATGTGGCTGGCCTCTGTGACCTTTTACAAGGCCATCTTCCACCAAGGTAAAGAGCAGAAGGTGGTTTAAAAGCTGAGAAATGTGAACTTCTTCCAGGTGCCTTCTTAGAGGAGGATGCTGGGAGGTTGTGATTCAGATGCTCCATATGACCGCTCAACTGGCAAGCTGCTAGCCAAGGACTCAGCCCATAAATAAAAGGTCAGCCAGCTTTGGTTTCTCTACATTCCTACGCAGCCTACGAAGCATTTGCTGCTGCTGGCAGAACTCTGCGTTGGCCTATCTGAGACCTGTAGCCACAGGCACCTTGAGCAAGTCAAGCTGGTTTCCAAGTCCAAGTGAGTCATCTTTGAGGCCATGACTGCTTGCATGGAGGGGACAGTGGTTCTGGAGCCAAGAGGTCCTCTTGTCCACCAAGATAAAGAGGTACAACTACTCCAAAGCCTGTGGGTACATTCCAAGGATGCTGGGCCCCTAGAGTGCATGCCCCAATATCATTAATACTCTCTTTTCTACCCTAGAAAAATGTCATTTTGAGCTAAACCAATGCCAGGTCACCATGTTCTCTTTCTTTCAGAAACTCAGTCAGTCATCTCCTATGTCATGAGAAGTGGGATGTTTGTCCTTCTAACCAAGGGGCTCAAAAGAAGAATAAAACACTTCTCACATTTATAGTAAGCACTTTGTGTAAAATCCTTGAGTCTTAAACTCACTTATTCTCACTTATTATTTTGGACATGATCTGAACTTGTTTTTGAAATCAATAAATTGCCTGTGTTCCTACACCTAATCTGTCACTCTCAATCATAGGGGGTTTTCCATATTCTTAAAGGGAAAAGCATCATTTCACTGCCATTTATTTTGAAAAAGAAATTTCCAAGATGTATGTGACATGTCTATAACCAACCTAATTCAATAAGCATCTACTGAGTACCTTCCATAGGTAGAGCTGGGCAGAGTGAGGGACAAGCTCATCCCCAAAATGAACCAGGCACAATGCACAACTTTGAAAAGCACATGACTGGTTCAAAGAATGAGTGAATAAATGGACAAATGAATGATGAATGAAAGCAGATTCAGGATTCATAGTAAATTTTGTAGCAATTCCACTTCTTCACTTAATTGCATTAATATGGTCCATGGAAGCATGAGGACAACATAACATTTTTTGTCAGTTAAAAAATCTGATGATTTTTCCTCCAGTTAAATGTTTCATCTGTTCCCTAAAATATATATATTTTTTAATTTCTGGACTCTTGCAAGCTAGTGTCCTCTGAAGTCTCCAATCTGACCTTGAATGATGAAGGCAAGGGGTCCATATGCCTTTGGGGCGTGGAGTCCTATATTCTACTTTATGTGATGATGTTCTATCTTCCTTTCAGGACTTTCAGAAGATTTACATCTCTCGCCTTGCTGACATCATCAGTATTTTGGGTGAAATGGTTCCTTACACATAACTATCTTGGATTTGGATGCGTTGCTAAAACAAATAATTTTGTTTTCCAAGGAACAAATGGCACTTCTCTTAATGGGGTGTTTGACGATCGTCCCTCCTTATGAAGTATACACACTATGAAGTACTTGAAAGCCACATGTTAGAACTAAGGGAGGCACACAGAAGTAAAGAGCACAACCTCTGCCCCCAAGGAAATTGTAGTTTACTCTGGAAGTCAAGATTAAAACATGGCAGTACGAGGGCTCAAAAGGGAGGCAGCCAAGGTGGGTCCTAGGCGTTCGGAGGAGGGAGATGGTTCGTTATGGGCAAACGCTGTCAGGAGAGCTTTTCAGACCACAACAAGGACATTCTGAGGGGAGAGTCAAAAGGGAAGGATTTCCTGTGTTCAACCCCAGAAGCACAAAAATGGTGGGGGAAGAATTGGTCCTATTCCCAGGCCTCCATTTTTTTACCATGAATACCCTTAGATCCTCATGAGAAGGGGTGGGCTGATGAGCGCTTGATACAATTGAGGGTCCTGTGATCTTGAGCAGATCATGGAGCTCATCATGGAGCTCAGGGTCTTGTGATGATAGTCCGGAGGAAGAACAGGCTCATTTTGAAAAACCCACAGATGCTGGAAAATATGAGTATTACCCAAAAAAGAGGGTTGAAAAGGCTGACCAGTAGAACTTGCCACTGTGAGTGCATCCTTCTCATTAATAAGAGTTCGTTTTATCATTTCCATGCTATGTGATTTCTCCCATTGCGTCTTGACTGGAACATTTAACTTTCTGCACTTCAAGCTAATTACTCTGGGGGACTTCCAGCCATGGAATATAATAAAAAGACCCAATTAGAACATTTCCCGCTGTCTTTTTCTTTATTATTCAAAATCAATCAATAAGATCCTTGGACCCTCCCAAGAAAAAACTGGATCTGTTAATACCCTCCAACAAAGAGGCCAAGAAACTCAAAACAGATGGAGCAGAATCATACAGCCATGCAAATTAGCAGCAGCTTATGGGCTTGACAGAATCAGAATGCTGGGGGCTGAGAATTTTTAATATAAAACAGAAACCATGACCCATGGCACTAATGTGCCTTTTGTGATGAAACGTGTTATTCTAGTTAAGTGTGGACTAACCTCCCGGGATTCTGAGCACATATAGACTTCTATTGCAGGTCATTGTTTGGGGTTCTTTGTTTACCCAGCTGAAGTGTCCTCTCATCTGTTGGTTAGCAACCTTTCTCAATAACAACCCAAACTATTACTATCAGAACCAGAAGTAAAATATGGTATGAATAAGATGAACACATGAAACTCTAATATAAAAAACTAAGATAAAAAAATTTAAGATGCAATGATGTTAAGAAAAGAAATGTTAAGTTTATCCACCAAACATAAAGCTTAACAAAATCCTAAACTTGGGAAACAATTTTTATTTATTTATTTGTTTTTTAAAAATTTACTTATTTATTTTTGGGTACTGGGGATTGAATTCAGGGGCACTTGACCATTGAGCCACATCCCCAGCTCTATTTTGCATTTTTTAATTTAGAGACAAGGTCTCACGGAGTTGCTTGGTGCCTTGCCTTTGCTGAGTTTGGCTTTGAACTTGCAATCCTTCTGCCCCTGTCTCCTGTGCTGTTGGGATTACAAGCACGCATCATGGCACCTGGCGGGAAATGATTTTTAAAATATGTACTCACTGTCTTTAACTCAGGTCAGAACCCAAAGCAAGGAAGAGACAAAGCTCTGGATGTTAAACCACTCCACTCAGCTCTGGAGACTTTGTTCTAGTTTAAAGCCTTGAGTTGGGTCTTGAACCAGGTCTGTAAAAAAAAAATACCTTCTAGGTCTTCACCTATCACCAGGGAGTGACCTTCACCTCACTCCTAGAGGGCTCTGCTAAGGGTGATGATGGCTGCTACCTTCTCCTGGCATCCCGGGTGCACAGCAGGCTGGGCCTTCTCTCTGTTCATTTCTGACTTCTCACACTGCAACTTACCCACTGAGGGAGCCCCTGACCGGGAACCACTGATAACGACACTGCCTCTGGTCCTGCTGCCATCCTATAGGTACCACCATTAATTTCTTGAATGATTTTCAAAAGTGAATATTCACATTCATATAGAGCTTATTAGATCACAAAACATTTTAGGATCTGTCATCTGGTGCGTTTCACATAGTCAATGTGAAAGGCACATATTGCTGTCTGTAGGTATTTCACAGAAGAGGAGACAGCATCCAGGAGGCTGTAGGAAATGCCAAAGCCCACAGGGCACTGCCAGGACATGATGCAGACCTGGTTCTGTGACTCCGGGTGCCACTCTTTTCAGTTGTGAGATCTTTCAAATCGGGGTGATATTGTTCCGCCCTCTGGAAGAGGAGGTTGAAGGTTAGTGCTCTGTTACGTTTGATTTGTGGTAAAGTGGAAACAGTGTGGCCTCTGGAGAGAAGGCCACATGCTGATCCTGGTCTGCCGCCTGCTAGCTGGGAAACCCGGAGCCTCTGAGCTCAATGTGAGCCTCTGAGCTTTTCCCTCTGTAAAATAAGACTAACACCCACCTTGTAGTGGTGCCGTGAGGATGAAATGAAATACATGTATAGAGCAGGCATTTAATAGGTGCTACCATTCCCCCCTCTCATGCCCCTGGGACCCCAACAGGGACCAAGAGATTTAGAGCTAATCCCAGCACGTGGCTTGCATACATGACATTTAGACACACAACTTCAGGTTAAAATGAAGACCAATGACATTGCCGAGGCGAACAGAATTTCAAATGGATGAGGCGTCTAAGGAAGGTGGGAGATGGAGACTGTGGGGATGGATCAGGATTGGGGGACTGCTCTAGGTTTTGGCCTTGGTTGCAACACAGTGAGCCCCACACAGAGCACTGGAGGCACTCTGAGGTCTGGTGTCCAATATCTGCACAGTTGTGCCTTCCTGGTGTTCACAATGGGCCCTCCAGTACTGTGAGTGCAGTTTCCACTAAGGGAAGCCCCTGTCTTCTTTCTCTACTTCAGCTTTATGCCACGCCATTTTCCTATAGTCTCATGAGCCATCCAATCCTACCTTGTTGCAAGTTAGGGAGAAAATTTAAAAATCAAATGTTCAAATAGGGTGACTGGCAACGAACTTTTGCTAGGGCTGAGAGGAGGGGCAGAGAACATTCTGGAAGGTGGGGAGCAACAGGAGGCAGAAATCAATGGCTGATATGAATTGCAGCAAAAAAGTCGGCATGATTCTAGGGGTTCCAGATGGGTGAAGGGGCACTGAAAACTTTTCATTTGCTGGGAAAGATAGCAATCCTGACTCTAAGATTTGGTCGGCCGGGTGCACAGACAAGAGCCCTGGGTTCATACTGCTGAGACCCAGCTCTGCCCTTGACCTGACATGGGACAGAGGAGCCATCCTGCCATTCTGGTTTCCTTGTCAATAGACTGTGGGGGTTGGCTTTGGAATCAGACAAACCCAGATTCAGGTTCAGGCTCTACCACTTACTTAATATGCAACATTGAACAAGCTGCTTTATCTCTCCCAACTCTGGTGCTCTCATCTGTCAGATGGGGATGAGAAAATGTGTCTCCAGAGGCAGTTTGAGGTACTTAAGTATACCCCTTGCACAGTGTCAGGGTGTGAAGTTCCCAGCACAGTAGTTACTTACTCAGTACTCATCTCTTTCCTTTATTCTGTCTCGAAGTTGCTGTCAACCTATGACTCTGGGGCAACACAATGACTCAATCTCCTATAATTCACCTGACTACACTGCCCTTCCATCTATCAAGGCACTGAAGTGGCCAATGGCCCATTCCATCTGGATAAGAAGACAGAAACCAGGGTAAGATGGTGGAGGAAAAAAGACCCAGCATCGGGAGGCAGTGGAGTCAGATTCAAATTCTAGCCCTCTTAGTCACTGTCCAGCCAACACAAGTTTCTTCATATTTCTGAACTTTGGTTGTCGGATCTGTCATATGAGAACAATCAAGGAAAAGTTCTTTGTGGACTGGAAGTGCAATTGGAATATGAGTGGTCAAATTCATGCCACCATTCCTGGTGCTGGATTGAAAAGTCCGACTATTTCGAGTTTGAAAGTGTAATTTAAGTGTTTGGGGAGCTAACCTTGTATCTTTAGCAGTCCAACTAAAGTTTAAACTTTCCCCAAACCCTAATCTTCAAATTCAAATAGCTATTTTATGAATTGTTAATGTATCACTAAAAGACCTGGACTGGTTTTTCTTTGCTATAAACAAGTCACTTCAGTGACCCACTGGAGTCACCAACTCCTGATGGCTTGATCTTTATTTGAAAAATAATGCAATAAACTACCCTCTTATTTTAACAGCTAGCACAGGGCAGGGCAGGAGGAACCCCCACCTACGCTTGCTCTGAACAGAAATCGTGCTGCTACCGATGTGAAAACAAGATAAGGAGAAACGTCTGTCAACAGCATCAGTTCTCCCCTAGAGTCGGGCTGTTTTGTGTGTATTTTGGACAGACAGGAAGCCAAAGGCCACGCACTCATGTGCAGTGCTGCTCTGATGTGGCTTTGGTATTAACCACGGCCCAAGGAAGGTTGGGCAGCAGCTTGGACATACGTGCACCTAACTTCCTGGTTCTATTTTCTACTAAAAGTTTTTAAAAATATGTACATATTTAGTGACTCGGTGTCCCATAAAAATCATCATTAATGTTAAAAATAT
This sequence comes from Callospermophilus lateralis, assembly GCF_048772815.1. Lineage (NCBI taxonomy): Eukaryota > Metazoa > Chordata > Mammalia > Rodentia > Sciuridae > Callospermophilus > Callospermophilus lateralis. The sequence goes on from NC_135306.1 coordinate 105,629,181, forward strand.
GCCTGCCTAGAATTGAGAGATTAAAAGAACATTTAAACTAGATGGAATCATAAGCTCAATGTGCCTATTTAGTAAGCTCCCAATGGCTTTACCACAAGTAGTGCCAAACGAACACTTTCTTTTTTGCATACTTGAGACACAGGAACCAATGGGCTACTGTAAAAATCCTGCAAGCAGTACTTTTCTCTGACTTTTCTGAGCATCATAGGACCTCTAGGGAGTGAGGCACAGTGCAAACGGAGGTCCAAGCAACATATCCAAGGCACTTAGAGAATTATAATACATGAAACATGACATGCATAAAGGCTTATGAATGGTGAAAAGAGTGTTGAAGAGAGAGAAAGAGACCCCAAAGTCTCTCAAGAGCTACTGAAATGGTGATCATGTCAGACGCTTATCAGCATTTACTCTCTGTGACTGTCATCTCTCTGAGAATAATGGAGTGATCACCATAGGACCCAGGAAGATATTTCTAGGAAAGTTGGAAGCATTTTTTGAAACACAGAGTTGGGAGAACTCAGCAAGTTTGCAGAGGAGGTCCCAGATGCTCATGCACATCAGCTTGCTGGACCCGGTACTAGATTCTCCTATCCATTTTCAGGTTCCTGACAGAGAGCGCCAGTTTCCAGCTCCTTTGAAGCATCCATGCAATTGAATGACGACAGAAGTAGACAGAATCAATAAATGCAAGGTTTTAGGTTTTAAAGCAGACTAGTTGTGAATAGCATGCCCTAGAAACTCCAAATTAAGCACACATGAGCCAAACTCTACACTAAGAGTTAGGGATCTCAAAACCAGGATGACACACTGAACTCTGCACTCAAGGAACCCATAGCCCAAACAACTCTAATCTAGGTGTTCTTCATTCTCTGGGCTTAAAACCCTCTCTCCACTGCTGTCTGGACATCAATGGCAGCCATTTCCATATTAATTTGTTAGTTTTGCTTTGTCTGCATCTGTACAATTTTTACATATTTTTCGTTAAAACAACTCATTTGCTCAATGTATTTACTCAAATACATTTTGAAGGAAATTTTATATTTCCCTATACATGGAAAACTTGCAGCACTGCCTGTAAAAACAAGATTAAAAAAAAAAAAAAACTGGAAACTGGAAACCAAGCACTTTTACTAAATTCTAATTAGATTCTCTAATCTGCCAGCATCCTAAGCCTAAGGCCAATAGGCCTTCGATAAAAGAGAGAGGGGGTGCTGTAGGTCAATTAGCTCTGAAATGAGACCCTCCCAGCTTTGTGATCAGAATGGGGAAAGAAATCATGGTTAACTATGTGACTTATTATTTCCCTGAAGTCTTGTTGGCATATCACCTGAATCAGGCCCATGGTTCCCCAACATCAAGTGTGCTCCCTATTAATGTCCTCTTAATGATTGGGTCTCCATCATTGCAACCTGAACCTAGGACATCACATAGGAGAATCATAGGCATTCAGCATGTATCTGTTGAGTAAATGAGTGCTCAGCTTAGCCTCACCATTCTTTATGCTAGCCACACTTACAGGCTAGATTTTCCTCCTGTGGTCCATGCTCACTCATCTCTCCAGGCCTTTGGACCCTCTATGGAATGTTTTACCTTTTGCTTCCTCCAGCTGGTTAACTCTAACATCTTAAAGTGTTAGATTGTGTCATCTTCCCTTAATGGTTTCTCCTTATCACTTTGGGCTGAGAAAAGAGATCTTTCTCAGTGTGCTCAGTACACAAGTACCGTGGTTATAGCACTTACCACATTATAACCATGAATTTACTTATCCTTTCTCTTCTTCCCATCTCTAAATTCCTTGAGGGAAGGAGATGTTTCACCTCCATCATCAGCATCTGTCATTAGCGGATCTTCCATCAATGATGATGTTAAATGAATGCACTTCCACATATTTCCCCTTAGGCTTTTACTGTGCCAGACTACCCCAGCCTTTCCTTTTCTGATTGTTTGTACACTGTGCCTTTGCTGGAATGCTCTTGATGATATGCGAACTCCCTTCCAAGGTCTTAATGAGAAGTCTTTGGGACCCATTCCCCAAGCTAAATGCAACATTTCCCTCTCTCTATTCCTATCATACACCCATATATCACTTTTACTGTAGGGCTTATCCCATGTCAATGCAGTTCTTTATTTTCTTTTTCTTTTGGTCTTTCTTCTGTGGTGCTGGGAATAGAATCCAGGGCCTCATGCATGCTATAAAAACACTCTATTACTGAGTTATATCCACAGCCCTTTTTATTTTATTTTATTTTATTTAGACAGGGTCTCATTAAGTTTCCCAGGGTCTCACTGGCCTTGAACTTGTGAACCTCCTGCCACAGCCTCCTGAGTAGCTGGGATTACAGGTGCGCACCACCATACGGGATGCAGTTCTTTTGTTATGTGTCTCTGTGATTTGGTATACTATGAGTGTCTCATTTTTGTGTCACTAAGGTCTAGAAAGTGCCTGGAATATAGTGAGGAATCAATAAGTATCACTTATCAAAAGGAAGGAAGGATATGTTAAATAGAAAAATATTTTTGATATTACTTTTCTTCTTTAATCAATTCCCAAAGCACCTGAATTTGAGCTCAGGGAAAATCATAAATCATCAAATTGATTGCTGACATTCATAGAGTGTTTACTACCTGCCAGGTAATTTGTGAAGATGATCTTATTTAATTAGCCCGACCTTTGTAAAATAGGTACTTCTATTGTTGGCAGTATGCAGATGAGGAAATCTGGGCTTAGAGAGATGATGTCACTTGTCCAAGGTTCCGTCACAGGGCATGGACCCAGGCCTGAAAACTTCCAGTGTGCATAACCACCCTCTGGCCTGGTCTATGACTTATTCTATCTGACCTACTGCTCTTCTTCATGATCAGAAGCAAAATCCTGGGCAGATGACCTGTAGGTAGCATTGATTATACTCTTTGAGATCACAATTAAGTTACCAAGCACACCCTGACCAAAGCACAGGACCCCTGCCACAAATGGCAATTATGGTCTCTTGCTTAAGGGATATGGACTCACCAAAATCATGAGCTCCCCCAGCAGAAGGCAAAGCAAGGCAGGCTTTTCATTGATTCCAGAAGTGTATTTTTTCATTTAAAAAAATACCCACAATTTGACATTTTGGGATTTTTCCTGCAAGTGGTGGGTAGCTACAGCAATAACAGATGAACTGGTGTCTTTGAAAGCTGAAAAAAAAAAAAAAAACACTTTTCACAAAGATTTGAAACCTTTAATTGACTGAGGAGTTACATGAGAGTCCAGCAGCACCCCAGAGGGAGAAAGAATACTGGCACAATTTTTATAACTGTGTTCTCTGCACAAGGAAAAGAGCTGCAGCTGTGTTCTTTACTCAGAGCCCTGTGTCGAAAGCAACTGTGATAACGAAGGCCAGTTTCTTCTTGCACTTAAGGAAGTTAGAGAAATGTTTCTTGCTTGGCTGACGAAATTTTTGTTCAGAAAAGAGTGACTTGATTCTACAAAAACCATCTCCAAATATTTGGATAAAATTTGGGAGGGGAGAAAAGAATTAAGAGCCATCTTATAAAAGTTTCTTCCTACTTCTTTCTTAATTTTGTGGTGCTGGGGATAGAACCCAGATATGGTAGGCAAGTGTTCTTCTACTGAGCTACATCCACAGCCCTTTTACTCCCTTCTTCTTGATGATGATTCCAGAATGCTCTGGAAGGCGCAGCAGAGGCCCAGGGTGGGACACGCAGCCATGTGGTTTTATTTTTCCAATGATGAACGTCTCAGGAAAAACACTCGGTTTTGGAGAGAGGCAAACATATCTGGACAACAAGTTAGCCATGACCTTTCATTTCTGGAAATAAGCATGGTCCAGGGGGAGAAACTCTGGAGAGGGGGAAGGTACCGGAAGAATAGAGGTTTGGTTCTGGCTTTGCCACTTATTTCTTTCATGGCCTTGGGCAAACTGTTTAAACCCTCTTGGCTTCAGCCTTTCACAGAAAAAGGGAGGGAACCAGGCCCAGAGCCCAACGATCCCTAGGTTTCCTTCCAGTCTGAAATACTATGATAGCAGACAGCAAGATGGCACATCTGACCACTTTTCCAGGGTCACAGCCTAAGGTGAATACTCTCCCAGTAGCAGCCATAATTACACTGAGCCTAGCACACCACCCTCAGCCAACAGAAAGATGTGAGATAAGGGAACAAGCATGAGGTTTGGAGGGAGAGGCAGCTTTGTGGTCGCTACCTGGCTCTCCTGGATATGTATCTAAACTTGCTGGGCCTATGACACAGTGGATTTGAAGGCTGGAAGATCTCCTGAGGATGCTCAGGACAGCAGCAGTATGTCTGCCATCTCTGGTCCCAGGGCTGCCTTACCTGGTTGGCTTAGGGAGTGGTTGAGCTGATATGTCACCTAGGATTTCCATTTCACTCGACCTTTGGATAGGCTAATTGTTAAAACCACACATGTTTCAAAAATCATGAGATAGGGCTGGGAATGTGGCTTAATGATAGAGCACTTGCCTAGCATGCAAGAGGCCCTGAGTTTTATCCTTAGTATTAAAGGGGGGGAAAAAAAGCAGTCATGAGTATGTAATTCTACTTCTTAGCAATTCGCTTAACAAAATAATGAGACATATAAAGTAAGCTAACAGCAATAGCTACCATTCATACACGGCTGACTATGCACAAGGCACTGGGCTAAGTACTTTATATGAATTATTATCTATAATCCTCATCACATGTCTCTGAAGTAGTTTTATATCTCCATTTTATAAAAGAAAATACTAAGGTTTTTATTCTCAGTCTTACTGTGCAGGACACAAAAAATTATGTGTTAAGTATATTAATCTCAATAAAATGACCCAGATTTCTAAAAATAGGAAGCTGATTAAATGGCATTATTATATAATTGCACACTAGGAATGCATGAGCAATTATGTTAGGAGAATAATTTATGATACAGAAAAGAGTTTACATCAAAATTTTAAGTAATAACCCTAACTTTGTTTAATAGCTAGCTAGCTAGCTTGTTTATTTTTGTTTGTGTTTTCTCTATTTCCAAAAATTACAGGATAAGCATATATTACTTTTTAAATTGTGGAGCTACATGGAGACCCATCAGAAATAACCAAAAACCCATGTCCATCCTTCCTGGTGTCTGATCCTGGAGGTGGTAATGTAATGTATTCAGATTCTACACAATTGATGTCTCCCCAATCAGAATCGAGGCCCCACAGCTGCTCCCTAAGATATGCAGTGAATGAGTGAAAGATGGGGTGGAATTTCAAAAACAGAAGAACGGTTGTCTCTCTGAGGTTGAACATCTATCATGCTCAGACCTCTATGCCCTAAAGAAGTAGGCAGAGAACCCCAAATGAAGCCACATGCAATAGTTTGAATCTGAAATGTCCACAAAAAGCCCATATGCTAAAGGCTAGGTCACCAGTCTACAGTGCTATTGGGAGGTGGTGGCTTCTTTAGGAGGTGGGGTCTAATGGGAGGAAGATAGGTCATTGGTAGCATGTCCACCAAGGGGATATTGGAACCCCAGCCCCTCCCTTTCTCTCTCTCTCTCTTTGCTTCCTGCTGCTGCAAGATGAACAGGTCTCCTCCTCCACATGTTTTCCTTGGCTGTCACAAGCCCAAAGCTATAAAGCCAAGTGACCATGGACTTAAACCTCAGAAACTGAACCAATATTAACCTTTTCTCCTCAAAGGTTTATTATCTCAGTTATTTTGTGATAGAAATCTAACAAGCTACCTAATAAAACAAAACAAAATTCATGAGTACTACATCTCTATTATACATTAAAGTTATCATCAACATTAGTAGGTAAACTAAGCATCTATGTCAGAGTAGGGAGAAGAGAGAGCACAGAGTTGGTTCATGACTTGACAAATGCTCCAAGCTTAAAGGCACTGGAGCACCATAGAAGCTGATATGCACAAATGGCAAGATGCCAAGTGTGAGGGAAAGAATAGACTAGCTTCAGGCACACCTGGACTAGAAGGCTGCTCTCATCTACTAAGGGACCAATACTATGCCAATTCTTAACTTTCTTATCTGTAAAATGAGCATAAGAAGGCTATTGAAAGAAAGAAAGATGGCATGTAAGACATGTGGTATAGTAGAGTACATGCAGTAGGTGCTCAATGACTTCCTCCGAGGCACCCCTCCACCATTCTCCCTGAGTTAGATATCTTTCCATCACTGTAATGGAATATCCAAGAAAACCAGCTTAAAAGAGGAAAAGTTTATTTTGGCTCCTGGTTTCAGAGGTTTCAGATCATGGTTACTTGGTCCTGTTGCTTTGGGCCTTTGGCTGTACAGTGTATTATGGCAGCAGAAGTGTAGGTGGAGGATGACCATTTGCCTCATGGAGGCCAGGAAGGAAAAAGAAAGGGAGGAAGGGTTCTGGGTGCCAATATCCCCAGTGACCTGACTTCCTTCTGCTAGGCCCCATTTCCTAAGGGTCCCACCATCTCCCAATAGCTCCACAGGCTGGAATCAAGCCTTTAGCATAAGGACCTTTGGGGGACATTTCAGATCCAAACCATTATATTCCCCCAACACATCACACCTGTTCTCTGTCCTCCTCAAGTTCTAGAACGTTTCTCTTCACGGGTGAGTAACATTAAAACCTCCAATTTGAAGCCCCACTGTGGGGGACCATCTAAAGTGGCAGGTTTGAGTCAAATGCCAAGCCATTCACCAGTCATCATTGTTAAAAGAGAACCAGGCAGGATTCCAAACAGGTGGCAGATTGCCATATTCTGAATATCTGAATTTGCTATGACCTTATCCTGTTCATTAGACACTCCTAAAGTATCTAAGGTAATGGTGTGAAAACCATCTACACTTTTCATAAGTGTTCAACTTTTCATAAATGTTGCATCTTGCCACACTGGAGGTACATCAAAATAGAAATGGTCTTGTATTAGGAAAAAGCAGGGCTCAGAGAGATCCTTCTATGTGTCTGAGATCAGTTGGCATGTGGTAATGAAGATGGAGAAAAAGGGGGATTAGGGAAAGGAGAGAGTCAAGGATGAGTGAGCTATTTAAATGAGCCATTTGTGGCAGGATAGGGAAGAGAGCACATTCTGGTCTCCCTCCCTTCCGCTGTCACCCCAAGCTCTACCCATAAGCCTGGAAGGATTTCCTCCAGGGCCCTGTTCTTTCCCTACACATCATGGTCAAAGGCCTTCACAGATCCAATTCCTAGACATGTGTATAGTTGAGACCATGTCAGCACCCTTTCAACCTTTCCTATACATCTGCCCCTTCATAGTGCACAGCATCCTCATGTGACTGTTGTAGAGACAGTGCCACCAGCATCAAGCCTCAAATCAGGCTTTCTCACGGAAGAGCTGGACACCAGCCTGCTGTTTCCACATTCGGCCATGTGTTGACCAGTTCGCTCACATGTTTTGCCTTCTTAGGCATCTGTCTCTTCTTTGACGTGACAGCTCATTGGATAGAAAGTCTGCTTCTCTGGGATCCATTTGGGTTTTGTCTGGCAGATTTTCGGCTGGGCTCTTAAGCGGTCCTACCTACTATGTTCCCCAAAGGATGCCCCAGAGGATTTTCCAACATGAAACCTGCTCTGTTTTGGTCTTAATTTTCCACAAGCAGAGAAAGGAAGGTGGCCCAGTGTTTGAGTACCAGGTAGGCCGGTTTTAATGCCTTCTTTGTTCCTCTCTCCCTGTATTCCCTTATGCAATTCACTCAGCCTTTCAGAGCTTCAGTTTCCTCATCAACAGATGGTGGTAACACTACTTGTTCAGATTTCAACCTGAGAAGGCTGATGTGAGGTTCAAATAAGACCATAGAGATGGAAATGCTTTGTCAACTGTGGTATGCTAAAAAATGAAAAGTGCTGTTATTACCATGGGTTTTGTTTTATTATAACGCTTTGCATTGTAGTAAGTCCACTTCTGCTGATAAACTGGTGTATTAGCTTTCCATTATCATAACAAAATACCTGAGTTAGGTTACTTACAAAGAGAAAAAATTTAGCTCAGTGAAGGGACCTGAAAGCCAAATAGCATAGCGCCAGCTGTGGATTCTCTTAGCTACATCATCTCATGAGGGATAGCACCAAAATGGCAGGAGCAAGTGTATAGGAATAAAAATCACATCACTAGACAGGACAAAGTTATTTAGGGGTTGAATTTGCTCTTAACAACGCACTCTCTCAAGAACGCGGGGTTGCAGGAGAACTACTTCAATCCATTACAAGGACATGTCCCCAATAATCTAAGGGCCTCTCATCAAGCCCCCTCTCCCAACTTAAAGTTCCCACCACCTCAGTTCCCACCACCTCTTAACTGCCACCCTGGGGACCAAGCTTATAACACATAAACCCTTGAGGACAAGCCATATTCAAACCCATAGCACTGGAAGACTCATATGAGGAGAAGTTTCAGAAGGAACTCCTAGCCAAGGTAAGGATAGGAAGTGATCCAAGGTGAATAAGTTAATCAGATCTACAGAATTTCTTGAGTACTCTTGTAGGCCCAAATCTGAGAATCTGAATGATGAAACCAAAAGTTTCACTGTAGGCACAGTAGACTTTTCCCTTCTCTATTTTGCTATTCTGAAGCTATAGGAATATTGACTGCTGTTATAGATTGGATATGAGATGTCCCCCAGCAACTCATATGTGAGATAATGCAAGACTTTTTAAGAGATGAAAGTATTAGATTATGAGAGAGGTAACCTAACAAGTGGATTAATTCACTGCTACCAATTGACTGGGCAGTAACTGAAAGAAGGGGTTCATATTTTGCCCCTAGTGAGTGGAGCTCTCTCTCTGCTTCCTGGTTGCCATGTCCTGAGCTGATTCCTCTGCCAGCCCTTCTGCCATGATGTCCTGCCTCACCTCGGGCCCAGAGTTGTGCATGAAGTCAGCCAACCATGGACTGAACCTCTGAAACCATGAGTAGAAATAAATTTTTCCTTCTCTACATTGTTCTTGACCAGTCTTTTCACGATGATTAAAAAAAAAAAAAAAAATCTGACTACAACATATGCAAACTTAGTATTAATCTAAAAAGAAGATCCAGAATTGATCAAAGAAAGATATTATTAGTTTCAGACCCAGGCATATGAAAATAAGTGGATGGTCCAGAAAAGTTAAGGAATGAGAGTTCTAGACAAATGATTTTCAAATTCTATGCAGATTTCAAGCCTCTGCTTGAAATCCTCACTGAAAATCTTTATTAAAAAATGAACTCAAGTAGGCAGTGCTTTGAGTTCCTCTCCACTTTTCCAAATGCAGGAAACTGGACCAAATACTTTTTCAGTTCTAAAACTGTTTATACCAGATTCATGAAATGTCATCTCGTCTAGCAGGCCTCAGGTGCCCCAGTGAGGTTAACACGGCCTATTCTCCTCAGCTCTAGCATTTGTGAACCAGTGCACAGAGCATTTTCACTGTGCATCATCACCCCTGACTTACTGGCTTGTCTCTTATTAGAGATTAAGCATTTGATTTTGAATCCCTGATACTGAGCATCATGGTGACAGATAGTATATATTCAATAAATCCTTATTCATTAGATCATTTCTCAATGGACCACCTTAATTTCTGTGATCAGTTTACTAGGTGGGTTGAATGTGAACACATTCTCTAAAACATAGTGTACAAGCTGGTTTATAAGTCAGATGCCTCATCTTAGCCTATTTGATAATTTTCCTATTTCTCTTATAAAGATGTAAAGTTTTAGCAAGAATCTTGGCTAGGTGAAGTTTTGATCCAAATGACATTTTGCTCTTGATCTAACTAGTAACTTTAAATAACTATAGGAAACTGATGTCCATGCCTTCTGGGGCTGCAGTCAGCATAAACCAAATCATTGGAATTTATAGACACATGATTTGGTTATCACCAAGAAAGTTACAAATAGAATGTCAGGGAAGGATGAGCAGGAGGATAAATACACAGACACACAGCCGATCCTTAGTGTCCCAGTTAGCAAAGCTCTTGATTACAAAGATATGTATCTCAGACTCTGGAAACCAAAAGAAGTGGAAAGAAGTATTTCTCAGTTTTTCGTACGAAAGAATAAAAGTTCAGGAAAGAATAAGGAATTTGGAGTTCGCAATTTGGATGCACTCTTTGTCCTTCAACTGGGATAACACTCTCTGTGCCTCAATGTTCTCATCTATAAAATGGAGATATTGCTACCATCAGTGTCAAAACTGCTGGGGTTAAGAGGAGATTTCATAAGGGAAGGTGAGAGTCTGCGTGGTGGCCGGGATGAGACTTGAGTCTATCGGCTCCAGTGGAGCAGGCACACAGTCAACTGCTAAATAAATGAAAACTGTCATAATTAATTATTTAGGAAAAAGCAATTTGTTCAAGGCTTCAAAGTGACTCAGCAGGGTCCTACTCTGAAGGAGAATTTTGACTCTGTCATCCTCTCCACTAACCTTTGAGATTCCCTTGTGGCTCTACATGGGCAGATGATTCACAACCGGTGGCTTTTTCGACAAAGCAGCGCGAACAGAGGGGAGATGGGCCAATCTTGTTCTGACAGCTGGGCCACCCGGGTGGCGGTGATGAGTCAGCTTCAATGCTGTTGTGCTCAGCAGACAAGGCTTACCAAGCCGAAGCAGGGCCTGGCAGACCTGACTGATGGGCTGTTGTGTGGCAGCAACTGATGACTTGTCTCTTTGTGCTCCCTCCTCAAGGGCACTCCTAACTTCACCAGCAACTCCCAGCCTCCAAGTGGAAGCAATACCTTATTTTCAAACCCTGCAGGAGTCAAGCAACTAAGAGAGGTGCCTCTGTGTCCACATGCATATGCAACCACATGTGTGTGCATGTGTGGGTATCTGTGTGTGTGTACAGGTACCAGAGAATGCATATACATCCAAACCCATCACCTCAGTGGGCAGTGTGCCATCCCGGGGCTATGGTGGAAGATTAAGGGATGGGACACCCTGACAATGGATGGCCAGGTCCTACTTCCCAGGACTTAACCTTACTTAGAGGGGAGCTTATCCATGTCCACAAAGCCCTCCTTGCATACGTGATTTCAGAGTGCATTGTTCACTTGGGTTTATCTAGGGCCTGTGTTCTCAATCTCCCCATTGACTGTGTCCAAAAGCAAAGCAGAAGTATAAGAGGCAAATTTCCTTGTGAGCAACTGTTTCTGTCTGAGGAGTTGGACTAGAACAAGAGAAAAAGGGCCAGAGCTGAGGATGTATATATATATATATATATATATATATATATGTGTGTGTGTGTGTGTGTGTGTGTGTGTGTGTGTGTGTGTGTGTAATTTGGGGTGGATTTTTAAAAAATCTATTGTCTTAGACTTTGCTATAAGAATTACTCAGGAATTCTATAGTTTTAGGGAAAAAAAAACCAAGTGGGACATTTGATTTATTCTATTATGCCTTCAAATAACTATTACAATGAATTATACATAAATTTCTATAAACAAGCAAGGAGTGAGTTGTCTGTTTTGTTGTTTTTGGTACCAGGCATTGAACCCAGGGGCACTCAATCACTGAGTCATATCCCCAGTCCATTTTTTCTTTTTCTTTTTCTTTTTCTTTTCTTTTCTTTTTCTTTCTTTCTTTCTTTCTTTCTTTCTTTCTTTCTTTCTTTCTTTCTTTCTTTCTT